>NC_092707.1:316284991-316588021 GCF_047496885.1 Scyliorhinus torazame | reverse complement strand
CCTTCGGACCTCTGACCTGATGAAGGTCCGGTCCTGGGCACTGTACCGTCTGCTCCTGGTGGCGACGGGTTTACAATCCGGGGTGAGGTTCGCATACAGGGAAGGCGGGTCGACCTTAAGGGTCGCAGGCAGTAAGGGGAGGTATAGGGCCGCCGAATTTAAAGGTCAGGCTTTGCAAACGGCATTGAAAGTCCAGCCCCAGGAGGGTAGCCACGCAGAGGTGCGGCAGGACATACAGGCGGAAATTGTCGAATTTCCTGCCTTGGACAGTGAGGTTCGCTAGGCAGAACCCCTTTATCTCCACCAAGTGTGACCCGGAGGCCCGGGAGATCCTTTGATTTACAGGGTGGGTTACAAGTGAACAGCGCCTTACCGTGTCAGGGTGAACAAAGCTTTCCGTGCTCCCAGAGTCAATCAGGCAGGACGTCTCGTGGCCGTTGATGAAGACCGTCGTTGTAGCTGTTGCGAGTGTCCGGGGTCGACTTGGGTCCAGTGTCACCGAGGCCAGATGAAGCAGTTGCGAGTTCTGGTCGGGCAGCGTGTAGTCGGCCGTGCTGGGGCCCCATCCAAGATGGCGTCACACATGGGTCGCACATGGTGTCCGGGGATGAACAAGATGGCGGCGGTGATGGAGAAAATGGCGGCACCCACCCGTCCAGCGTGGTGGCCGGGGGGCAAGATAGCCGCGTCCGTGGGTCGCACGTGGCGCTAGGATAGGGGGTGGCGGTGAGCGCTGGGCGGTTGGGGCCTGAAGTGGGGGTTGCCGCGGCGGTCCGGAGTTGCTGGAGACCACGGCCACGGCGCGGGCCAGGCAGACCCCCACAAAGTGGCCCTTCTTGCCGCACCCTTTGCAGGTGGCGGTGCGGGCCAGGCAGCGCGGGCGGGGATTATTCGCCTGCCGACAGAAGATACAGCGGGGCCCGGCGGCGTTAGCGGGCCGTCTCGCAGCGCAGGCCTGCGAGGTCAGGGGGAAGGTCTGAGTGACTGCCGCTGCGGGGTGCCACACAGCCCAGGGGGCCGCCGCGCGGTCGGGCGCATAGGACTGTGCGTTTTTGTAGGCAACGTCCATGAACCCTGCCAGGGCCCGTGCCTCTCTAAGTCCCAGGGTGTCCTTTTCTAGGAGTCTTCGGCGGATATCTGGGGAGCTCATACCTGTTATGAAAGCATCCCTGATTAAAAGTTCCGTGTGCTCGCTCCCCGAAACGTGCGGGCAGCTACAGTTTCGGCCTAGCACCAGTAGCGCCCGGTAGAAATCTTCCAACGATTCCCCGGGGCTTTGCCGCCGCCTCGTAGCAAGCAGGTGACGTGCGTAGACCTGATTTACGGGGTGGATATAATGTCCTTCCAACAGTTCGATCGCGGCATCATTGTCCTCCGCCTCCTCAATAAGGGTGTAGATCCCAGGGCTGACACTTGGGCGCAGGAGATGCATTTTCTGTCCTTCTGAGAGGGTGCCTCCGGCTGTCTCGAGGTAGCCTTTAAAGCACGCCAGCCAGTGTTTAAGTATTGCAGTCGAGTTCTCCGCGTGAGGGCTGAGTTGAAGGCACTTCGGTTTGATTCGAAGATCCATCCTTCCAGCTTAAATCTAGTAGATTAAATTGATGCACGATCAATTACACTCAAGACGAATTGATTTCATAACTGAAGGCTTTAATCTACTCAAACTTGTTCCCCAGCAGCTTCGGTACAGAAAGTGAAGGCTGCTGGGTCGGCACCGTCTCTTATACCCCGCCTTCAGGACAGAGCTACGTAATACAGCCAATGGTAGACTCCTGGGTCTAACCAATGGTCATCAGCCTCTTAGGTACCGCAATACCTGGTACTACCACACCAGCACTGCGGGTAAAACTGCATGACCTCCTCAGGGCAGCCAGGGTGAGGAGGCAGCACTGTGCCCCTGGCACGAACCTCAATCCCACGCACCCAATGCCCTCCCCCACCCAGAGGGCAGCCGGATCTCCACCCTGCACCACATGCTGGCACCCATGCCCTCTCCAATGAAGCCACCGGCTACCCACCCTCTGGGCTGCATGCGTTGGACTGTCAAACACTGTGCGTTTTCTGTCCCGCCCCTCCAGGAAAAGGCCACCCATAACTGCCGGGAGCGGGAAAAGACTGGAGGGAGGACCGGCGGACCTGCAGCCCCTCACCACGGCAGAGCAGAGGGCTCTGGATGTGGCTGGCAGGCCTCAGGAAAGGGCAGTCGCTGGGGTGGAGATCAGCATCGGGCTAGGAAGTGAGACCCCGCCGAGTATTGGTTCCCTGCGCCATGTGTGTCAACCCCCCAACTCCACCCCCACACCACCTTCACCCCCTACACCACCATCACCCCACCCTCACACCACCCCCAACCCACCCTCACCCCCACCCCCACCCCACCCCACACCACCCCTCACACCACCCCCACCCCACCCTCACCCCCACCCCCACACCACCCCCACACCACCCTCACACCACCCCCCCCCCCCACACCACCCCACCCCCACACCGCCCCCACACCACCCCCACCCTCACCCCCACACCACCCCCACCCCCACACCACTCCACTCTCACCCCCACACCACCCCCACCCCCACCCTCACCCCTACACCACCCTCACCCCCACACCACCCCCACACCACCCTCACCCCCACACCACCCCCCACCCCCCACACCACCCTCACCCCCACACCACCCCCACCCCCACACCGCCCCCACCCCCACCCTCACCCCCACACCACCCCCACCCCACACCACTCCACTCTCACTCCCACACCACCCCCACCCCACCCTCACCCCTACACCACCCTCACCCCCACACCACCCCCACACCACCCTCACCCCCACACCACCCCCGCCCCCACACCACCCCACCCTCACACCACCCCCACCCCACCCTCACCCCTACACCACCCTCACCCTCACACCACCCCCACACCACCCCCACCCCCACACCACCCCTATACCACCTCCACCCCCAAACCATCCCCACACTACCCCCACCCCCACAACATTCCCACACCACCCCCACACCACCCCCATTCCCACCCCACACCACCCCCCACACCACCCCAATCCCACTCCACACCACCCCCCATTCCCACCCTGACCCCATCCCCACCCTGACACCACCCCCATCCCGACACCAACCCCATCCCCACCCCGACACCACCCCACACCCACACCACCCTCACCCCCACACCACCCCCACACCACCCTCACCCCATACTACCCCCACACCCACCCTTACCCCTACATCATCATCACCCCCACACCACCCTCATTCCCACCCCCACACTACGCCCACCCCACCCTCATACCACCCCCACCCCCACCCCACACCACCCTCATTCCCACCCCCACACCACCCTCACACCACCCCCACCCCCACACCACCCCCACACCACCCCCACCCCACCCTCACCCCCACACTGCCCCCACACCATCCCCACACGACCCCCACACCGCCCCCCACACCACCCCCACCCCACCCTCACCCCCACACCACCCCCACACCACCCTCACCCCTACACCACCCCCACCCCACCCTCACCCCCGCACCGCCCCCACACCACCTCCACCCCCACACCACCTCCAGCCCATACCACCTCCACCCCCAAACCACCCCCACACCACCCCCATCCCCACCCCGATGCCACCCCCATCCTGACACCACCCCCATACCCACCCCTGACACCACCCCCACCCCCACACCACCCTCACCCCCACACCACCCCCACACCACCCTCACCCCCACACCACCTTCACCCCATACTACCCCCACACCCACCCTCACCCCCACATCACCCCCACACCACCCTCATTCCCACCCCCACACTACCCCCACACCACCCTCACACCACCCACACCCTCACGCAGCCCTCACCCGCTCATCACCCCCACACCATCCTCATTCCCACCCCCACACCACCTCCACACCCACACCACCCTCTCAATCCCACTCCACGCACCCCCATCACGACCACTCCCTCCCGGCCCGTGTTCAAAACATGCGTCTTGTCTTGTGTCTTGCAGGAGCTGCTGGTGATGGGGCGGGTTCTCTGGTGTCCCCCGCCCCCAGCCAGAGCCAGAGCCCCGGGTGCTGGGCAGCGACAAGGACAGCGACACGGATGGGAGCTATCAACCCGAGACCCAGGACCCCCCCTGGCCCGATGATGACACAGATTTCCCCTCACAGCTTTCTCCAACACCCTCCACCATCCCAGAGACACTCACCTCAGTTAGGCACTTTATTGAAGAGGCTCCTGGGATACTATCTGGTGATCGCCACATAAATACTGCAGTACATCAGGTGGCGATAGGAACTTCTGAGGAGGCGGACTGTTGGAGGGCGGGCCATCCGCAGGGACTAGCTGCCATCCCGACGGGTTTCACGGTGGCACAGTCGTTAGCACTGCTGCCCACAGCTCCAGGAACCTGGGTTCATTTCCAGCCTTGGGTCACTGTCTGCGTGGAGTCAGCACTTTCTCCCTGTGTGTACGTGGGTTTCCTCCTGGTGCTCCGGTTTCCTCCCACAGTCCAAAGATGTGCAGGTTAGGTCGACTGGCCATGGTAAAATTGCCCCTTAGTGTCCAAAAGGTTAGCTGGGGTTACAGGGACAAGGTAGATGCATGGACTCAAGTAGGGTGCGATTTCCATGGGCCGGTGCAGACTTGATGGGCCAAATGGCCTCGCCTGCGCTGTAGGGATTCTATGGATTCTATGAAGTTTTGTGCTTCTGAATGGACAGTCCATCAATCGCACAGTCGTCGCAGTCACAGAGCCAGGGACTACATGAGGGGTTTTCGCCGAGCATCCAGTACTTCAAGGTGCAGTTGGAGGAATCCAACCACGTGCAGGAGCAGGAGGTGGTGCCGGCCACCCAGGCCAACACAGAGACCCACTACAACGACGCCTATGCCACGATCAGGAGTGTGATCGAGTGGTGCTTCGGTCTCCTGAAGATGCGGTTCAGGTGCCTGGGCTGTTCTGGAGGGGCCCTCTAGTATGACACTGGGAGGGCTGCCTGTATCATGGCAGCCTGCTGCATCCTCCACAACATCACGCAGCAGAGGGGTGACGTGCTGGAGGAGGGGAATAAAAGCCAGGCCTCGTCCGAGGATAGGCAGGACATGGGGTCCAGGCAGGCAGGGGAGGCCACACAACATGTACGCCAGGGCCAACGCGCACGGGACGCTATGATCACCTCCAGGTTCACCGACTGGGGGGCAGGGGGGGCACTGGCAAGTGCATGGACACCACATCCCCCCCCCTCCCACCCCCCTCGCCTGCAACCCCCTCCGTGATACATACCTGCCACAATACGGGGGTGCGGATCCTGGGTTGGCAGTAACAGTGGGTCTGGTCCATGGGATGGAGAATGATGAAAGCCTGCTCTGCGATGTGCTCTGTTGATCCACACCATTTGAGAATATCTGATTCTTGCCCATGGTAGCTCTTTACACCATTCACCTGGGTGGTCCCTGCATGCGAGCTGTCCATTCCATCCCACATTCCCATCAAATCCCCAGCGGTGGGACACCGGAGCGGTAAGCGCTGGTTGAACTGTGGTCCCTGAGCCAAGCCCACCCCTGGCGTCTGCCCATTCTCCCTATCCCTGACCTCTGCTCCCCCCTCCCTCCTAACCATCCTAAGAATCAAGCTTGCCCTCAGTTTATCTCGTGACCAGATTTTGTTACAGTTAAGAAAATAAATGATACATACAATGTTGCAACTAGAAAGTTTTGCGGGAAACAAAAATAGCAGTTAAACTGTGTTCATGGCAGAGGGAATTAACATAATGGCCAACAATCTGTCAAGCTAATTGGGGACTCATCGATCAGTCGGAGAACCGGAGGGGAAGCCCCGTCAATTTGTTGAGTAGGCCCAACAGAAAAAAGTGCTCTTCAGGTACTTAATTGGCCACTGTTGGGCCTTCCTCGCAATTAAGGTAGCCAGCAGTGGGGGTCCCACATGTCCAGAGCTGCCAGTCAACCAAGATTATTGTGCCACTTGCGCCAACAGAAGCAGTGGCTGCTGGAGGCATGGCCTCCACCCAAGGTCCAGGATTGCAGAGGGAGCCCAGGCCACAAGTGAGCGAAGTTGGGATGGAGATTGGAGGATGGAGGTTGCAGGAGGGGGAGGGAAGTTGGAAGCAAGGGGAGGGGGTTGGATCTCAGAACCACCCTTCTACCCAATGCTGGACCCCTCAATAGTAAGGTTGGATGGCCACTGGCAAACCCAACAGGTTCTGCTGAACAGCGGAGACCCATGCAACCTCTATTTAATCCCTGAGCCACTGCTAAATTAAAGTAGGCTCAACTGACTCATTAATGAGGCTAACAGACATTCTGCTTCTGGTGGTGAGAACTCCTGTGTCAGTCCTTTCCACCCCCTGACTTCATTGGAGAGGTGTTGCTGCCACTGAGAGACTGATGTGGGATCTCTCCCATGATTAAGTCTCACGGGGGGGGGGGGGGGGGGGGTGGGGGGGGGGGGGGGGGGGGGCCCTGTTAGGAATTTCAGGGTTTGTAAATGTTCATACTTTAGGCCGGACTGTTTCATTCCAAATATAATGGAATGGGAGGGGGTGTCCAGAAGTTAGCTAATCAACATTTCTACCTAGATACATGGTCAGTGTGATTCACATTGCTATGAAAATGGGCTTTGAAAGGGGAACAGTCAATGGAAAGCTATTGTATTATAATAGGGCTGCAAGTTTTCCACGATATCCCTGAAACTCACAGGTACAAACCGGTCCACAGCCATCCGCGAGAGAGAGAGAGAGAGAGCAGTTGATAGAGCCAGCTAGTCCTGCATCTGAAGCAAAGAAGATGCTGACTCTATTGTACCACATACTCATGCTCTGATTGAAGAGACTGAGTTTGTGAGAATTTATAGGAGGCTGGAAGATTTTCCTAACTTGGGGTGGACGGACAATATCCCCAGTGTAACCCTCACAGTGAAAATCAGTTCTCGGATTAAAGTTACCCGAATAGAAAAGGAAAAGGAAATAAGCTAACAGGAGCTGAGAATAGCTTTGGACTGGTTCCAGGAAAATGAAGTGTCTACTTAAGGAAGATTGTAAAGTATAACCACGACAAGGGATTTTTGGTCATGTTAAGAATTAAATAGGGAAACCTTTTCTGTAGTTTAAAGTTAGTTGCCTAATGTTTAATCAAGGTTGCATTTAGTTTGTTTATTACAGTACATGTCTTAAAACTTGAAATTGTGTTGTATGGTTCTCAATCGGTCACTGGAATTCGAAGATCTTTTTTTCATTATTAGTCTCAATGGAGACTATAAGGAGATACTATTCTCACTGCTGGAAGGATCAAGAGCCAGAGAGCAAAAATTTACGGTAGCTGGCAAAAGAAGCAATGATGACATGAGGAAAAGCTCTGGAATGCACCGCCTGAGAGTGGTGGAAGCAGGTTCAAGAGGGACATTCAAAAGGGAACCGGATCATTAGCTGAAAAGGAAAAATATGCAGGGCTACAGAGTAACGGTGGGAGAGTAGCACAGGGTGAATTGCTCCTGCAGCAGGCCACCACAGACAGGATGTGCTGAATTGTCTCCTTCTGTGCTGTAACTATTCTATGATTCTGTTTTGGAGAAGCCTTCCTGACATTCCGTGTTCTATCACACATACGTCACCTCAGTAATGACTGCAGTCGGAATCCAAACTCAAATTATCAATTAAGAGTTGATATTTCAATTGAATAATATCCCTTTGAGATCATTTAACCCCACTTGCAGAAAAATGATCCTTTAATACAGAATCTATCCTCCGCCATCACATCAGATCTAAACGCTTTCGCTCTACATGGTCATCCAAGCCTTTATAACATGAATGAATGACACAAGTCCACCATTTTCTGTATGACTATAATTTCCATGAATAGCTAAAGACAAGATAAGACAACATTCTCTTTTATTACAAATAATTCAAAGTGATCATGAGCCATCTCTTTCTTTCCTTACTCTATGCGTGCCTTATGTACCTAAATGTGTCCTTCCTTCTCCTACTCTCCTGTATCTCCCAGGTGCAACTTGAACAGTAGTGCAAACAGTATTTGACTGCTACTTTGCTACAAAAATCTCCTGGGACTTGAGTAGACCTCCTTTCGTGCCAGCTTTTATCTGGGATTTGTACTACTTGTCTGCGCCAACCTGAAATATGCTAATGCCATGAGAAATGGCTGCCTTATGTAGGGCCACAGTAACCATTCCCATTCCCATAATCTTTGGACCTATGTGCCCACTGATGAGCCAATTAGTTGGTTTAATGGTGGCGATCAGGTCCTGAACATCCTGATAAATAGTTGTTCATACCACCAGCAACTGGATGTTGTCATGGAGGTTTCTATCTAATGTATCCTACCACCACAGGGGTAATGTATTTCCCTAATAACGGAGTCACTGATTAGTCTAAGGGTAATGTTTGAGTTGAAGGCTGTGTGGTGTTATCAGGTATTGCTGTACCTAAGAGGCTGATGACCATTGGTTAAACCTAGGAGTTTACCATTGGCTGTTGATACGTAGCTCCGCCCTGACAGGCAGAGTATAAGAACCGGTGCCGTCCCAGCAGCCTTCACTTTCTGTACCGAAGCTGCTGGGGAACAAGTTCTAGTCGATTAAAGCCTTCAGTTATGAAATCACTTTGTCTTGAGTGTAATTGATCGTGCATCAATTAAATCGACTAGACTTAAGCTGAAGGATTGGTCTCCGAATCAAACCGGAGTGCCTACAACTCAGCCCCCACGCGGAGAACTCGGCTGCAATATTTAACCACTGGCTGGCGTGCTTTAAAGGCTACCTCGAGACAGCCCGGAGGCACCCCATCAGGTAAAAACTGAAAATGCATCTCCTGCACACAAGGGTCAGCCCTGGGATCTACACCCTTATCGAGGAGGCGGAGGACTATGATGCCGCGATCGAACTGTTAAAAGGACATTATATCCGCCCTGTAAATCAGGTCTACACACATCACCTGCTTGCAACTAGACGGCAAAGCCCCGGGGAATCGTTGGAGGATTTCTACCGGGCGCTACTGGTGCTAGGCCGAAACTGTGGCTGCCCGCAAGTTTCGGGGAGCGAGCACACGGAACTTTTAATCAAGGATGCTTTCGTAGCAGGTATGAGCTCAGAGATCCGCCAAAGACTCCTAGAAAAGGACACCCTGGGACTTAGAGAGGCATGGGCCCTGGCAGGGTCCATGGACGTAGCCTCCCAAAACCTGCAACCCTATGCGCCCGACCGCGCGGCGGCCCCCTGGGCTGTGTGGCACCCCGCAGCGGCAGCCCCACAGACCTTCCCCCTGACCCCACAGGCCTGCGCTGCGAGATGGCCCGCTAATACCGCCGGGCCCCGCTGTGTCTTCTGCGGGCAGGCGAATCATCCCCGCCCACGCTGCCCGGCCCGCACCGCCACCTGCAAAGGGTGCAGCAAGAAGGGCCACTTTGTGGGGGTCTGCCAGGCCTGCGCCGTGGCCGCGGTCTGCAGCGACTCCGGACTGCCGTGGCAACCCCCCCTTCAGGCCCCGACCTGTCAGCGCTCACCGCCACCACCCTATCATAGGGCCACGTGCGACCCACGGGCACGGCCATCTTGCCCCCCGGACACCACGCTGGACGGGTGGGCGCCGCCATTTTGTCCATCCCCGCCGCCATCTTGTCCATCCCTGGCCACCATGTGCGACCCATGGGAGACGCCATCTTGGATGGGGCCCCAGGCCCCCAGCACGGCCGACTACACGCTGCCCAATCAGAACTCGCAACTGCTTCATCTGGCCTCGGTGACACTGGACCAAAGTCGACCTCAGACACTCACAACAGCAACAACGATGTCATCATCAACGGCCACGAGACGTCTTGCCTGATTGACTCTGGGAGCACGGAAAGCTTTGTTCACCCTGACATGGTAAGGCGCTGTTCACTTGTTACCCACCCTGTAAACCAAAGGATCTTCCTGGCCTCCGGGTCACACTCGGTGAGGATAAAGGGGTTCTGCCTAGCAAACCTCACTGTCCAAGGCAGGAGATTCAACAATTTCCGACTTTATGTCCTGCCGCACCTCTGCGCGGCTACACTCCTGGGGTTGGACTTCCAATGTAACTTGCAAAGCCCGACCTTTAAATTCGGCGGCCCTATACCCCCCGTTACTGTCTGAGGCCTCGCGACCCTTAAGGTCGACCCGCCTTCCCTGTTTGTGAACCTCACCCCGGATTGCAAACCCGTCGCCACCAGGAGCAGACGGTACAGTGCCTAGGACCGGACCTTCATCAGGTCAGAGGTCCAAAGGCTGCTGGGGGAAGGGGTCATCGAAGCGAGCAACAGTCCCTGGAGAGCTCAAATAGTGGTGGCAAAGACCGGGGAGAAACATAGGATGGTCATTGACTACAGTCAGACCATCAACAGGTTTACGCAGCTGGACGCGTACCCTCTCCCCGTATAGCCGACCTGGTAAACAGGATCGCGCAATAAAAGGTCTTCTCCACGGTGGATCTCAAGTCCGCCTCCCACCAGCTACCCCTCCGTAATAGTGACCACAAGTACACTGCATGCGAAGCAGATGGGCGGCTCTATCAATTTTTAAGAGTTCCCTTTGGTGTCACTAATGGGGTCTCGGTCTTCCAGCGAGAGATGGACCGAATGGTTGACCGGTACGGCTGACGCGCAACGTTCCCGTATCTGGATAATGTCACCATCTGCGGCCATGACCAGCAGGACCACGACACCAACCTCCGCAAATTTCTCCAGACCGCGAAAATCCTTAACTTGAGGTACAGTAAGGATAAATGCGTATTTAGCCCCGACCGTCTAGCCATTCTAGGCTACGTAGTGCGAAATGGAGTTATAGGCCCCGACCCTGAGCGCACGCGCCCCCTTATGGAGTTCTCCCTCCCTCACTGCCCCAAGGCCCTGAAGCGCTGCCGAGGGTTTTTCAGTTACTACGCCCAGTGGGTCCATAACTATGCAGACAAAGCCCAACCCCTAATCCAGTCACAACCTTCCCCCTGTCGACGGAGGCCCGCCAGGCCTTCGGCCGCATCAAAGCAGACATTGCAAAGGCCACGATGCGCGCCATCGACGAGTCCCTCCCCTTCCAGGTCGAGAGCGATGCGTCCGACGTAGCTCTGGCGGCCACCCTCAACCAAGCGGGCAGGCCCGTGGCTTCTTCTCACATACCCTCCATGCTTCCAAAATTCGCCATTCCTCGGTCAAAAAAGAGGCACAAGCCATAGTTGAAGCTGTGAGACATTGGAGGCATTACCTGGCCGGCAGAAGATTCACTCTCCTCACAGGCCAACGGTCGGTTGCCTTCATGTTCGATAATGCACTGCGGGGCAAGATTAAAAACGACGAGATCTTGCGGTGGAGGGTAGAACTCTCCACCTTCAACTACGAAATCTTGTACCATCCGAGGAAGCTAAACGAGCCTCCTGATGCCCTGTCCCGCGGCACTTGTGCCACTTCACAAGTGGACCGCCACCGAGCCCTCCACGAGGACCTCTGCCACCCGGGGGTCACTCGTTTCTTCCACTTCGCCAAGACCCGCAACCTGCCCTATTCCATCGAGGTCAGGACAGTCACCAGGGACTGCCAAATCTGCGCGGAGTGCAAACCGCACTTCTACCGGCCAGAGAGGGTGCACCTGATAAAGGCTTCCCGTCCCTTTGAACGCCTCAGCATGGATTTCAAAGGCCCCCTCCCCTCCACCGACCGCAACTTGTATTTCCTGAACGTGATTGACGAGTACTCCCGGTTCCCATTCGCCATCCCCTGCCCAGACATGACCGCAACCACCGTCATCAAGGCCCTCCAGGGTATCTACACTGTTTGGTTTCCCCGCGTACATACACTGTGATAGGGGTCCTCCTTTATGAACAACGAACTGCGTCAATTCCTGCTCGGCAGGGGCATTGCCTCAAGCAGGACGACCAGTTACAACCCCCGGGGAAACGGACAGGTGGAGAGGGAGAACAGAACGGTCTGGAAGGCTGTTCTACTGGCCCTACGGTCCAGGAATCTCCCAGTATCCCGCTGGCAGGAAGTCCTCCCGGTGGCCCTCTACGCCATCCGGTCGCTGCTCTGTACAACCACAAATCAGACACCTCATGAACGTCTCCTTGTTTTCCCCAGGAAGTCCTCCTCCGGGACCTCGCTCCCAACCTGGCTAGCGACACCCGGACCCATCCTGCTTCGGAAGCACGTGCAGGCGCACAAGTCGGACCTGTTAGTCGAGAGGGTCCATCTGCTGCACGCTAACCCCCAGTACGCCTACGTGGCATTCCCTGACGGCCGGCAAGATACAGTCTCCCTTCAGGACCTGCCGCCCGCCGGAACCCCACGCGCACCCAAACCATTACCCCCCCCCCCCCCCCCCCCCCCACAGCACGTCACTGGAGGGTCAGTACTCCCGCCGCTCTTGCCTAGGCCCACCCACCCACCGACGCTCCCTACAGGCGCCCCCCCCCCCCCCCCGTGTCAACCGTTTGCCCCAACAACGCCGCCTAGGGGTGACGAAGCTGCCAGGGAGGCCGAAACCATGCTCCCGGAGTCGCAACCACCTGGACTCCTACCAGAATCACCACCGAAGCCCAGACGATCCAGAAGGACGACCAGGCCACCCGATCGACTGATTGCTTCGCTGTGACTTTAACCGTGAACGAATACTTTGTAAATATTCTCGACAGCCCTGTAAGGAGGTATCACGGTACCTCCATATCTGATCATACCGTGTTAAAGGCGACTGTTACCACTGGCCACCACCCCCACCGGACTCTTTTTTAACAGGGGTTGAATGTGGTATTATCAGGTATTGCTGTACCTAAGAAGCTGATGACCATTGGTTAAACCTAGGAGTTTACCATTGGCTGTTGATACGTAGCTCCGCCCTGACAGGCGGAGTATAAGAGCTGGTGCCGTCCCAGCAGCCTTCACTTTCTGTACCGGAGCTGCTGGGGAACAAGTTCTAGTCGATTAAAGCCTTCAGTTATGAAATCAATTCGTCTTGAGTGTAATTGATCATGCATCAGGCTGCTACAACTTCAAATGTGGTTTCTATGTACTCTCGCCAGAAAGAAAAAAATACGTTCTGACCAATATTCTTATTTCCCCGTTTTACTGCTGCTCCATTTTAAAGTATGCAAGACCAGTATTCTTATTTCCCCATTTTACTGTGCATTGATGCCTGTAATTGCACATTCCTGACTCTGCTATGGTAATGATCCAAGCATCAGAAAAATGATCTGAGTTCATGCTACTTCTTAGGGTGGGCAAGAAGTGCCCACCCCTCTTTACTTACCAGGATCATTTTGCAACTTTTATTGATCTTTACAACCTCAAAAGCAGATTCTTAATATGCAAGACATGCAATAACCTCAAGATGAATTGAAGAATATAATTAGTAATCAAGAACTATAACTGCACTGAATGATAGGCCATTTTCTTATGATTCCTAAAAGAAAGAAAGAACTAATGGATACTCATACTATGAAAAGAATTTCTCCTATTTCCTCCTGCACTTGCAACTTCAATGACAAAAAATTCCGCTTGGCAACAACATGAATGTAGCTGAGAAGCTCTTAAAAGGGTTATGGTTTGATTGCAGATTTTTTTCTTCTGAAAGAACAGAAACAGCATTATTTTTAGAAGCCAGAGTGATAATTACACACTCTGGCGGAACAAAACATCCAACAGATGAATAGAGCTGCAGCTTAAACCAGTCATTATTCAACCCTTTCCAATCAGCATGGTGACATCACAAAGAATGTGAAGTAACAAAACATGTCTCTCTCTCTGTTGGTCAGGTTACAATCAACAGTAGTTGTTCATCAAGAACCATAAAGGAATGCTGCCAGATTAAAGTGCAGTTTTGAATCCATGCCACGGCACAGTTTGGATGAGTAAGACATTCAGAGCTTCAGGGAAGACGGGGGTGGGGAAGGAGGAATCAGCAATGCACTTGGTGCGATTTTCAAGGATAACACTTTTTGTACCCAGCATTCTAAGACCACTGCTGAATTATATCTACAAAGTTTTACTATTTTGTATCATCATAACCAGTGGGGGGAAATGAACAGAGTGAACAAGTCTGTGTTCATTAAAAAAAACAAATAAAGAAACCGACCTCAGCACACTTTGAAAGCTTGAAAAATAAAGTTGCTATTGTGAGAATAGACTGGGTTAATTTTACAGAGACATGTACTCCTTGGGCGCGATTGTCCGCTCCCGCGTCGAAGTGGCCACGCTGTTGTGAACGCCGTCGAGGTTCACGACGGCGCGAAACGGCCCCGATCCCGACCGATTCAGGGCCCGAAAATGGGCTAGGATCGGGGCCGCGAGAACCTCGGGGGGGGCGTGTCGCGGAAGCCGCGTCGTCACCGCGCGACGCCCGAATGACGCGGCGCTGCGTCATAAATGGCCTGATCCGCGCAGAGAGGACCCGGAGGAGAAGAGAGAGAAAGAGATGGCTGAGCCCCGACGAGCCGCACCGAGGTTCCAGGACACGGACCTGGATACCCTGCTGGATGAGGTTGAGCAGAGAAGGGACATCCTCTGCCCAAGACGTGGGCATCGCCAGCCATCCAGCGCGGTGAGGCGCGGTTGGCGTGAGGTTGGCACCGCTGTCAGTGCTGTGGGGCAGACCCCCCGGACGGGGGAGCAGTGTCGTAAGAAGCTGCACGACCTCACTCGGACTGCGAGGGTAAGTGCCATGAGGGTGCCCCCAGCCCCCCCCCCCCCCCGGCACGAGGGGGGGAAGTGGTGTGGTGGAGGGTCAGGGGGGGTTGGGGGGGTGGGGTGGCGTTGGGGCATCAGGGGTGGTTTGGGGGGTCAGGGGGGTGTTGGGGCATCAGGGGGGGTTTGGGAGGTCAGGGGGGCATTGGGGCATCAGGGGTGGTTTGGGGGGGGGGTCAGGGTGGCCAACGATTTACTTGACCCACATGAGCCCCGGGACCCCACCCGGAGTGATGCCATGGCGTGCTGTCTCGTGAACCAGCAAAAATTTAGTTTATATCTGCACGCCTTGATGGTACCCTCCTAATTGTGATGCTTTATCCCCCCCCCCCCACCCCCAGGACAAGACAGCTCACAACCAGCGTGAGCGTATGACAACCGGAGGGGGTTCTCCTGTGCAGCACCCTCTAAACATTCACGAGCCGAGGGCCCTGGATCTTACTGGGGGATCCGCCACTCGGGAGGTCGCGACATGACAGCTCGGAGGCGCAGAAGCAAGTGAGACAACCCTGCATGTCCTCACCCCCCCCAACCCATCATCGTCTCCCTCACACATTGCCCACTGCAGCCTGGATCCCCTCCCCCCTCACACTGTGCACCCACTACCACCATACACCCGGGACAACGTGTATAACAAACCCTGAATCTTTATGTTCCCCAGGGCCAGCCGCCGGAAGTCAGGGACGTCTCGGCCAAGAGACAGCGGAACAGCACCAACCACAAGTGCACCCAGGGACGCACGCCAGAGCTTGGCAGTCGTTCGGACAGGAGGGCAAACCTCTCAGTCTGGGACGCAGGACCGGGACGTCACACCACCGAGAGTGACAATAGTGAGGGGCACAGGGCAGACATTGAAGATGACTCGCACATCACAGCCACACACTCGGTGGAATCACCTGGAGGTCAGCATGACATGGCCGGCATGGAGCTTGGGCCGTGCCATGAGTGGGAGGAGAACAGACCAGAATTCCTAATGGATGATGACCTCGAGCTTGCGGCACTGCTGTCTCCCACACCATACACCATCGCAGAGACACTCACCTCGGTTGGGCATATAAATCATGAGGCTCCCGGGTCACGGTCTGGTGCGCACCCCACAGCCGAGCCGGTACAGCAGATGGAGTTTGGAGCAGCCGAGGGGCTGGATGATCGGAGGGCAGCCCAGGCCCAGCAAACAGCTGCCACCCAGACAGCTCCCGGGTTCCTGGATGTACTTGACCCACCCGGACAACCGATGCGTGTGGACACCCAGGGACTGAGTAACGGGTGAGGGCCATCTTCCAGGACCTGCACACGCAGCTGGAGGAGTCTATCCGTGTCCAGGAGCAGGGAGTGGTGCCGCTCATCGCAGCCACCCAGGCCGACACCGCACGGGTGGCGTCCGCGGTGGAGGCAATGGGTGAAGGGGTTTCAGCCATGGGTCAGCTTCTGCAAGGCGTTGGGCTTACCGTGCACGCGTCATCCATGGCCCAGGATGCAGTCCGCCTCCACTCCTGCTGTACCATCTGGGAACACACCTAGACGTAGTGGTAGGTCCCGTAAGGCAAAGAAGTTAGGCACGTACGAAGTTGGCACGGGTGCAGGGCACAGTTTAGTTGTAGGGGGTAGGGCACCTATGTTAATCACAAAAATAATCTCACTGTTGAATTTGACGTGTAAGACTCTGTGCTATGTCCGGTGCCAGGGGGCTCGTGAGGGTGACCGATTGGCGTAGTGGTATACGAGCGGTTAAAGGTCTGTTCCGGATGTGCTGACCGTTTCCCCCCCGCCCCCCCATAATCGGACACCGTTGTCCTCGGCACACCGACGCCAACCACCCCACACGGGCATGTGGTGAAGTATCCGTCACGAAGGCTGTGACCACCGGAGTGCATGGTTCAGCTATAGCCATGAGTCAGACCTCGGCTGGCGAATCTGAGCACACAGCTCATCGCAGAGCGGGCTGTCATCATTCAACATGGCACTGATCACACCCGCTTACACAATCATCAATGATGTGCAATCCCGTAGTGCCGCAGTGGTAAGGTGATGTGGAATTGGTGCCGTGAACGCGGTGCGGGGTGTGGGGGTGCGGGGGGGTGGGGGGTGCTGTGTGGTGCCCGTGTGCAGGAGTAATGGTGCAAGTGGCAGTGTTCAGCGAATCCCACCCCCACAGTGCGTGAACCGTGCGACCACCAACGCGTCACGTGCCCGCTGTCCCCGGCGGTGCCGTCGCGCAGCCTCCTGGGCGTAACAAGCAGCCGGGCAGTGTCTGTGTCCTGTGCCCCTCCCCCCAACCTGATGCGCCCCATCATCCTCCTCCTCCGCATCCTCCTCTTCCCCATCCCCCTCGTTTGCGTTAGCTCCATTGCCGTCGGGTCCTCTCCGACTCCTCCATCAGGTCATCTCCCCTCTGCATGACAATGTTGTGCAGCGCACAGCAGACCACAACTATGCGACCGACCTGTCGGGCCGGTACTGCAGGGCCCCTCCGGAGCGGTCCAGGCATCTGAATCACATCTTCAGCAGGTTGAAGCACCGCCTCCATCACACCCCTGGTTGCTGCATGGGCCTCGTTGTGTAGGCTCTCCACGTTGGTCTGAGGCCTCCGTATTGGTGTCATCAGCCATGACCTCAACGGATAGCCCCTGTCGCCCAGCAACCAGCCCCTCAGCTGGGGGGGGGGGCATCCATCGAACATTGCGGGGATGAACGACTGTGCCAGAATGTAGCGTCATGCACACTCCCGGGGTACTTTGCACACACGTGCATGATCTTCATGTGGGGGTCGCACACCACCTGAATGTTCATGGTGTATTTGCCATTTCTGTTCTTGAACACTTCCCTGTTATCTGCAGACGGGCGCATGGGGACGTGCACACCATCGATGACACCCTGGATCATCGGTATCCCGGCCACCTTGGCGAATCCACGTGCCCATGCTTCCTGCTGTGCTCGGTCCTCGGGGAATTTTATGTACCTGTCCGCGATGGCGTACAAGGTGTCGGTGACGGCCCTGATGCACCTGTGGACCGATGCCTGTGATATCCCGGAGAGGTCCCCGCCCAGCGCCTGGAAGGAACCGGCCGCATAAAAGTTTAGGGCCACCGTTGAAGTGTTGGGTACACTGACGCACAGACGAACCAACACGGCTGCGTATGGTACAACGCAGTTTTATTTCAATGAACTATAACCATAGTAAACTCTGGTATTCAGCATTTGGTGAGCTTCTGAGTGGCTGGCAATGAGGTCTGTGCCCTGAGCTCTCTCCTGCTCGAGTGCCCAGGAAGTGTCGTGTTCCCTGCTTTTGTACTGTGTATCCTCTTGTCCGTGGCTGTCGTGTTGTGTGTGTTGATTGGTCCGTTGATCTGTCCATCATTATGTGTGTGTATGTGCTGTGATGTTCACATGAATATCATGACATCCCCCTTTTTTTACAGGATAATGTGCCTACGTGGTTATAAACAGAGATGTGTACTGAGTGTAGCTAAATGTGTGTGTATGCAATATTTACAGCATGTACATGGGGTTTAACTATATACAAGGGGCAATGTCGGGTGTGACATAACAACGAGGTTGTACCATGAACAAAGAACGGGGAAACATTGAACGATAAAGCGAATTCCTGTAACGATAAGAACATAAACATTTTAACAAAGTGGTTGCCTGAGTTCAATGTATAAACAGTCTCATAAGTCCAGTCTAGTAGGTGGGCGACGAATTCAGGTTGACCGCCTCAAGGGTGGGTCTGGAACCACCGGCTGAGGAACGGGCCTGGCCACGGGCGACGACGGAAGGGGCATGGTAGCAGGCAGCTCCACGAAGTCGAAATCAGGAACAACAGGAGGGCACGGTGTCGGTGTAGGGTCTCATAGCGAGTGTGGAAGCAGGCGAAGAGCCCGGCGATTGCGCCGACGAACGGATCCATCAGGCATGCGAACCAGGAACGAGCGGGGAGCCACGCGTCGGGGAACTTCGGCAGGTGCTGACCAACCACCTTCTGGTAGGTGGATGCGGACTTCGTCTCCAGGGGCCAGGGCGGGAAGATCAGTTCCCGTGTGTCATATGACCTCTTCTGGCGACCGTGCTGCAGTTGCATCCTGTGCAGTACCGGAGCATGGTCGATCGTGGGCGCCAGGATGGAAGGTACAGTAGTCCTGAGGGCGCGACCCATCAGCAGCTGGGCTGGTGAGAGACCAGTGGCTAGTGGGGCCGAGCGATAGGCCAGCAGGGCGAGGCAGAAATCCGATCCAGCAGCAGCAGCCTTGCAGAGGAGCCGCTTGGCAATGTGAATGCCCTTCTCCGCCTTTCCGTTGGACTGAGGGTGCAGAGGGCAAGACGTCACGTGTGTGAAGCCATACGAGGCAGCAAACGATGACCATTACTGGCTGGCGAAACAGGGCCCATTGTCCGACATGACCGTCATTGGAATGCCGTGGCGAGCGAAGGTGTCTTTGCAGGCCCTTATGGCAGCAGACGACGTCAAATTGTGTAGGTGTATGGGTAGTTGGAGAAGTAGTCAACGACGATGACATAGTCCCTGCCGAGCGCGTGAAAGAGGTCCACGCCCACCTTCGCCCATGGGGACGTCACCAGCTCATGGGGCAGAAGCATTTCAGGAGGTTGCGCCGGCTGAAACCTTTGGCAGGTTGGGCAGTTGAGCACCACATTGGCAATATCGTCACTGATGCCCGGCCAGTATACCGCCTCTCGGGTCCTCCTTCTGCACTTCTCGACCCCCAGGTGGCCTTCGTGTAGTTGGTCGAGAACCATGGGCGTCATTCTCCGACCCCCCAGAGGGTCGGAGAATGGCCGTTGGCCGCCGTGAATCCCGCCCCCGCCGGTTGCCGAAGTCTCCGAAGGGAGAAAAGTCGGCGGGGCGTTAATGGCGCCGCTGCCGCAGAGAATGTCACGGGTCTGCGCAAGGCAGCCGATTTTCGGCCTGCCGATATTCTCCCTTCCGGATGGGCCGAAGTCCCGTCGACGTGATGACCGTTCACGTCGACGTGAATCAAACCTCCTTTACATCGGCGTGACCCGGTGCTCCAGGCTCACGCCGACCAGCGTGGAGGTGAGTGACGGCCTGGGGGGTTGGCTCTGGGCAGGCAATGGCGTGGCCGCAGTCTGATTGCGTGAGGAGAGGTGTGTCTCGGGTTGTGTGTGTGTGTGCGGCGGGGTGGGGTGGTTAGAGTAGGCTGGGCTCCGGGGGAGTGCCGGGAGGGGGTCCGTGCCGGGGTGGAGGTTGGGGGGAGTCCGTGCCGGGGTGGAGGTTGGGGGTTGGGGGGGGTCCGTGCTGGGGTGGAGGTTGGGGGGGGGTCCGTGCTGGGGTGGAGGTTGGGGGTTGGGGGGAGGTCCGTGCCGGGGTGGAGGTTGGGGGGGGGTCCGTGCCGGGGTGGAGGTTGGGGGGGGGGGGTCCGTGCCGGGGTGGAGGTTGGGGGTTGAGGGGGGGCCCGTGCTGGGGTGGAGGTTGGGGGGGGGTCCGTGCTGGGGTGGAGGTTGGGGGTTGGGGGGGGGGTCCGTGCCGGGGTGGAGGTTGGGGGGGGGTCCATGCTGGGGTGGAGGTTGGGGGGGGGTCCGTGCTGGGGTGGAGGTTGGGGGGGGGGGTCCGTGCCGTGCCGGGGTGGAGGTTGGGGGGGGGGTCCGTGCTGGGGTGGAGGTTGGGGGTTGGGGGGGGGTCCGTGCCGAGGAGGGGGATGGGAGGGCAAGTGAGTTGGTCCACCTGGCCAGGTGCCAGCCTCCAACAGTTGGACCCATGCGGTCCATG
This sequence comes from Scyliorhinus torazame, assembly GCF_047496885.1. Lineage (NCBI taxonomy): Eukaryota > Metazoa > Chordata > Chondrichthyes > Carcharhiniformes > Scyliorhinidae > Scyliorhinus > Scyliorhinus torazame. The sequence goes on along the minus strand of NC_092707.1, from coordinate 316,567,558 downwards.
CCACCTGGCTGGGGGGAGGAGGGGATATGGGCAATGATGACATGTCGTCGTTCCCCTCCCCCCCACCAGGCCGTCATGTTTTCAGATCATCCAGCGATGTTGGCCGCCGTGGTGGCAGCCGCTCATGTCTATGTTGCCCTGGATGAGGAGGAGGAGGAGGAGGAGCGTGCCAGAGAGGCGGCGCAGGCTGCCGCAGAGGGGCAGGCGGCAGCCGCCCAGGCTGGAGGGACACCTGACCGACAGGACGAGGAGGGGGAGGAGGACGTCGCAGCCCCATGGCAACGGAGGCACCCGAGGGCGCCCCGTGTGTACCGGCCCCGGCAGTCATACCAGGACCTCACGGGCCGGGAATGCAGGAGGAGACTCCGGATGAGCCGGGAAACCGTGGCACACATCTGCCACCTGCTGGCACACCTGTCACCGCGTGGCACTGGCGGGGGACACCCTCTCCCCGTGTCCGTCAAGGTTACGGTGGCCCTGAACTTTTATGCAACGGGGTCATTCCAGGCACCGAGTGGGGACCTGTCCGGCATATCGCAGACATCGGTGCACCGGTGCATCCGGGCAGTGACAGATGCCCTATATGCCATGGCGCACCGCTACATCCGCTTCCCCGTGGACCGGGCCAGCCAAGATGCCCGGGCCGTGGGCTTCTCTGCCGTTGCCGGGTTCCCCATGGTCCAGGGCGCGATCGATGGGATGCACGTCGCCGTGCGGCCACCTGCAGATAACAGGGCCGTGTTCACTAATAGGAAGGGGACCTATTCGATGAACGTACAGGTGGTCTGCGACCACCGCATGATGATCCTGCACGTCTGCGCCCGTCACCCAGGCAGTGTACACGACTCATTCGTGTTGTCGCGGTCATCCATCCCCGGCTGAGGGGCTGGTTGCTGGGCGACAGGGGCTACCCATTGCGATCGTGGCTGATGACGCCTATACGGAGGCCACGCAATGAGGCGGAGAACCGCTACAATGATGCCCATGTAGCGACAAGGGGAGTGATCGAGAGGTGCTTTGGCGTGCTGAAGATGCGTTTCAGGTGCCTGGACCTCTCTGGGGGCGCCCTCCAGTATCGGTCAGATAGGGTCGGCCGCATCATTGTGGTGTGCTGCGTCCTGCACAACATAGCCCAGCAGAGGGGCGATGTGCCGCAGGCAGAGGAGGGCGGAGTGGAGGAGCAGCAGGAAGAGGCCCAGTCCTCCCCAGATGAGGGGGATGGGGGCAATGGTCAGGGCAGACGGGGTAGACACAGGCGGGGGGCTGTCCACCGTTACCGGCTGGCCCAGCGGGCACGGGACAGACTGATAGACGCCCGCTTCACTGACTAGATGGGCGTGGGAATCGGGTAGTATGGCCACAGACCGCACACCATGGCAACAGCCGACCACCCACACCCCCCACCCATCCACCCACCCAGCACCGTCACCCCCCTCCCCAACCCCACCCACCCCACCCGCATGCACACCACCCCCCCCCCCCCCATTGCCAATCCACCTGCGGCACAACGGGCCGGGCTCACACAGTTGCGGGTGGACGCGTGTCTATCGCAGGCCATGGAGGATGATGACAACCCGCCCTGCGATGAGCTCCTGGCTCTACATCGTTGGACTATGTCTGACCCATGGCCACAGTACCACCATCCACCCGGACCATCCCTGCATGCGGCTGTGACACTGCAGCGCACGGTCCCGTCCTCTGCCCGGGGGATGTTGATGGCGGCCCAGGGGGAAGGGGGCAGACTCACCTGGGGCTGAGGTAAGACCACCCCTCATACACACACTTGCGCTCAACGTACATGACACCCCCGCACACTTTGGACAGAGCACAAAGGCAGCTTCGGTAGGTGTAACATTGACTTTAATAACCAAAGGAGTTCATGCACGTGCCCTAGCCCCTAAAACTCATCTGTGCCCTGCACCCGTGCCAACTTACTCAGTGTCTAATTGTTTGGCCTTACGGGCCCTTTGACTACGTCTACGTGGTTCCCCAGACGGTACAGCAGAACTGGAGGTGGACTCCTGTGATTCCTGCCCTCTGACACTGGATCCCTTTGGCGGCCGTTTCCTGGGGCGTCCTGGCCTAGATGGGCCAGGCTGCGGCCCGGGCGACTGTGATGGCGAGCTGCCAGCCTGTCCTGCCCGTTGCCCACCCGATGCACCTGGGACGGAAGGGGGTGAGTCCGAGGTGTCGCGGTGTACCGGGACCTCCCCTACAGAGGGAGCCGGGACTGACCACACCACCTCCTCCTCCCTCGGGGTGCCCGATGGCCCCCAGGCCTCTACATGGGTGGGGGATGCGAACGGACTGGCCATCCGACGCCCCCCCCGACATCTGGCGCTGCCAGTCCTGGAGGCCCGTGCTGGTATCGACAGGGGTCTGCAGGTTTGCAGCCATGGAGCCCAGGGGGTTGGGAAACCCTGTCTGTGACAGTGCGACGCCGGCTCGCACATGGCCACTGGCGCCGATGCCCTCAGCGATGGCCTGCAGAGACTGGGCCATGGCCTGCTGAGTCTGGGCCATGGCCTGCAGAGACTGGGCTATGGCGTTGAGCGCCTCTGCCATCTGGCGCTGGCACTGGCTCATGGCCTCCTGTGAGAGGGCAGCCATTTCCTGGGCCACAGACGCCGCCTGCACGGAAGGCCCCAGGCCCTCGCAAACCGTTCCCCATGTCTGACACCATCACACCCATTGCCTCCACCGCGGACGCCACCCACGCGGTGTCAGCCTGGGTGGCACGCAATGACCGGCACCACTCCCAACTCCTGGACGCGGGTGGGACTCCTCCACCTGCGACCGCAGCCGCCGCAAGCCGCCCGTCACCCTCTTCGCTCGTCTCCGGGGTCGGTGGTTGCATCGGATCTATGTGTGGGTGTGGTAACTGCAGGAACCCGGGATCCATCTGGGGCGGCAGATGTTCGCTTGGGCTGGGCTGCCCTCCGACCGCCCGGTCCCTCTGCTGCTCCTACCTCCACCTGCTGTACCGGGACGGCTGTGTTGTGCGCACCAGTGAGTGTACCAGACGCCTCATCACGAAAAGTGCCCAACCGTGGTGAGTGTTTCTGCGATGGTGGAGGGTGTTGGTGACAGCAGTGGCGTTGTGTCGTGCTCTTCGTCCCACTCTGAGTCCATGGCACTTTGGGGTGGGGGTTCGTCTCCACCCATCCACTCTGAGTCACTGTCCGGTATTTCGTCTTCCTGGGTAGTGCTGTCCCGGGTAGGGGTGTCCTGGGTAGTGGTGTCCTGGGTAGTGGTGTCCTGGGTAGTGGTGTCCTGGGTAGTGGTGTCCTGGCTCGGATGTGACGGGGGGCCTGTGGCTGCCCCCCTTGTCGCTGGTGTGGTCGCTCCCGCACGTGACGGGGGTGTCGTCTCCCTGTTGCTCCAGGTCTCTCCGTCTCCCGTGGTGTGCGAGGGGCATCCTGCGGGCGTCGCATGCTGGAGGGTGCGGGTCTCCCCGTCTCCCGTGGTCCTCCGAGGGGCATCCTGCGGGCGTCGCATGCTGGAGGGTGCCGGCCTCTCCGTCTCCCATGGTCTCCGAGGGGCATCCTGCGGGCGTCGCATGCTGGAGGGTGCGGGTCTCTCCGTCTCCTGTGGTCTCCGAGGGGCATCCTGCGGGCGTCGCATGCTGGAGGGTGCGGGTCTCTCCGTCTCCCGTGGTCTCCGAGGGGCATCCTGTGGGCGTCGCATGCTGGAGGGGTGCGGGGTCTCTCCGTCTCCTGTGGTCTCCGAGGGGCATCCTGTGGGCGTCGCATGCTGGAGGGTGCGGGTCTCTCCGTCTCCCGTGGCCTCCGAGGGGCATCCTGCGGGCGGTCTGCATCTGCGGGGATGGGTGCCTGGACGTTTGGTCCTGCGATACACAATGAAGCATGCATGGTTAGACATCAGGCAGTGATCAGGTGATACGGGGGAGGGGGATATAGGGGAGGGGGGATATGGGGACGGGCTGTCGGTGGCTCACTCGCTAGTACGCCCCCGACCTCTGCATCAGCAACCTCCCGGTCCTCAGGTCCGCCAGCCAGTTCCAGGGCCCTTTCCTCGTGTATGGTCAGTGGCCTCTCATCAGCGGGCCCTCCTCCAGTCCTCACATGCTCCCTATTGTTGTGTGCGCGCTTCTCCTGTGGGGGGGGGGGGGCGGCAGGGGTAAAAGGCAACAGTGTTAGGCAGGTATATGAATGCATGCCATCGGTTGTGCGTGCATTGCAGAGGTTAAGGCTTAGGGCTGGATTCACTTGGGGATATGGGGGATATGGGGGAGGGGGGATATGGGGAAGGGGGGATATGGGGGAGGGGGGATATGGGGGGAGGGGGGATATGGGGGAGGGGGGATATGGGGGGATATGGGGAGGGGGAATATGGGGGAGGGGGGTATGGGGGGAGGGGGGATATGGGGGATATGGGGGGAGGGGGATATGGGAGAGGGGGGATATTGGGGAGGGGGGATATGGGGGCTATGGGGGAGGGGGGATATGGGGAGGGGGGATATGGGGGAGGGGATATGGGGGATATGGGGGGAGGGGGGATATGGGGAGGGGGGATATAGGGGATATGGGGGAGGGGGGATATGGGGGAGGGAGGGATATGGGGGAGGGGGGATATGGGGGAGGGGGGATATGGGGGGAGGGGGGATATGGGGATATGGGGAGAGGGGATATGGGGAGGGGGGATATGGGGCGAGGGGGGATATGGGGAGGGGGGATATGGGGGAGGGGGGATATGGGGGAGGGGGATATGGGGGGAGGGGGGATATGGGGGAGGGGGATATGGGGATATGGGGGAGGGGGGATATGGGGGAGGGGGATATGGGGATATGGGGGGAGGGGGGGATATGGGGGATATGGGGGGAGGGGGGATATGGGGGATATGGGGGAGGGGGGATATGGGGGAGGGGGGATATGGGGAGGGGGGTTATGGGGGAGGGGGGGATATGGGGGGAGGGGTGGATATGGGGAGGGGGGATATGGGGGAGGCTCACCCTGCCTGCTCTGACGAGGTCGTTCACCTTCTTGTGGCACTGGGTGCCTGTCCATGGTGTCAGGGCCACAGCGGTGACGGCCTCTGCCACTTCCCTCCACAGACGCCGCCTGTGGCGTGGGGCAACTCTGCGGCCGTGCCCGGGATACAGGGCGTCCCTCCTCTGCTCCACCGCGTCCAGGAGCGCTTCCACATCGCGTGACTCGAACCTCGGGGCTGAGCGACGGGCAGCCATCCAGTCGGGTGTTGCGGTCGGGTATTCCGGTCGGGTGGGGGGGAGCAGCGCGGCCTTATGAGCCGTCACGCTGTGCAGCGCGTATGACGCTGCACGGCGTGAACCACTGCGCAAGCGCGGATCTCGTTACGTCGCTGCTAGCCCATTTCGGGCCGGAGACTATCGACCCATTTTTCCGACGTGACGCAAGTCGGATTTGCGCCGTTTTTTGCGCCGATCGTCGGATTTTCCGCCGATAACGGAGAATTTCGCCCCATGTGTGCATGCTGTGCGGAATCACAATCCGGTCCAGCTTCAGAAGGACACCATCAATGATGGCCAAGTCGTCTCGGACATTGTAGAACTGCGGGCACTGCCCTTTGAGCCACCCTCCCGTCATGTGGCGCATCACACGTTGTAGAATGGGGTCGGCCGCAGTCTCTCTGCGAATGCGGGCCAGACTGGAGTCGTCAGCTGGCAGATTTGCCACCTCCGCCTCGACCTGACATACGAACCCCTCCAAGTCTGGCGGCGTGCTCACTGCTCTCGATAGGGCATCCGCAATGATAAGGTCCTTCCCTGGGGTGTAGACCAATTGGAAGTCATACCTCCTGAGTTTAAGTAGGATGCGCTGGAGGCGAGGGGTCATCTCGTTCAGGTCCTTGTTTATGATGCTGACCAGGGGGCAGTGGTCAGTTTCAACAGTGAACCAGGGAAGACCATACACATAGTCATGGAACTTGTCTGAACCGGTTAGCAAGCCCAGGCACTCCTTTTCGATTTGCGCGTAGCGTTGCTCTGTGGGGGTCATGGCCCGCGAGGCATAGGCGACCGAAAAACACCAGTGCCGGTGCAGTGGTGAGCTTGAGTTTGAGCTCCTCCCATTCCTGCTGGTGTGTGTGCTGCCACTGGAACTTCGTGGACTTCTTGACGCGGTGGCGCAGAGCTGTCGTGTGGGAGGCAAGGTTGGGAATGAACTTCCCCAGGAAGTTGACCATGCCTAGGAAGCGTAGTACTGCTTTCTTGTCTGCCAGCTGCGGCATGGCTGTAATGGCGCTCACCTTGTCTGCATCCGGACGGACCCCTGACCGGGAAATGTGGTCCCCCAGGAACTTCAGCTCGGTTTGGCCGAACGAACACTTGGCTCGGTTGAGGCGCAGGCCGTTTTCACGTATGCGTGCAAAGACGCGTTGGAGACGATAGATGTGCTCCTGTGGTGTGGTGGACCAGATGATGACGTCGCCCACGTAGATGCGCACCCCTTCGATGCCTTCCATCATCTGCTCCATGATCCTGTGAAAGACCTCGGATGCCGAGATGATGCCAAATGGCATTCGGTTGTAGCAGAACCTGCCGAAAGGGGTGTTGAAAGTGCATAGCTTTCGGCTGGACAGATCTAGTTGGATCTGCCAAAAGCCTTTAGAGGCATCCAGTTTGGTAAATATTTTCGCCTGGGCCATTTCACTCGTGATCTCTTCCCGTTTGGGTATGGGATAATGTTCCCTCATAATATTGTTATTGAGGTCTTTTGGGTAAATACAATCCGGAGCTCGCCGGAGGGCTCCTTGACACACACCATGGAGCTGACCCACGGCGTGGGCTCCGTGACCCTTGAAAGGACTCCTTGGTCCTGGAGATCCTGCAGCTGCTGCTTGAGGCGGTCTTTGAGTGGCGCAGGGACCCTGCGAGGTGCGTGAATGACCGGGGTGGCGTCTGCTTTGAGCCGAATTCTATAGGCGTATGGCAGTGTTCCCATGCCCTCGAATGCCTCCTGGTTGTGGGCGAGGAGCGATTGGAGCTGTGCCCTAAATTCTGCATCCGGGAAGTCAGACGTTCCGTCTGGAGAGAGTGGACTTGTTGCACGAGGTGGAGAGCCTTGCATGCCTGTGCGCCTAGCAGGGAATCCTTCGATGAGCCAAATATATCGAATGAGAGTGTGGCCGTGTGTGTTTTGTGTGTCATCTGGAGCTGGCAGGATCCCATAGCCGGGTTAAAGTTCCCGTTGTAGTCGACCATCCTGCACCGGGACGGCCAAATTGGTGGTCTGACCTTCATGGCGTAGAAGGCTGACCATGCTATCAGGTTGGCAGAGGCGCCAGTGTCCAGGCGGAAAGTTATCGGCGATCGGTTGACCGTCAGGGTGGCACACCATTCATCACCCGGATTGATCGTGTTAACTCGGTTCCCATCAATGACCGCAACACGGAAGGCGTCTCGGTCATCTGTGTCACCGGTCTGGATGTCGTCTGGGCAAGATTCGTAATGGGGAGGCTGAATGGTCCGCACGTCCCTGCGAGGTTGTCAGAATTGTGGAAGATTGACAGGTTGAGCTGCTCGGCAGTAAGTAGCGTAGTGGCCCACCTTGCCACCGCGTAGGCATTGTCGGGGTCTTGCGGGACATTGCCGCTTTAAATGTGCAGCTCCACAGTTGCCGCATGTCGTGACGTCATGACGTTCGTTGCGCCACTGCGCATGCGCAGTTCGATCTTGCGTCGGGCGCGCCTGCGCATCACTTCCCTCAGTGTTGCCGTATGTTTTGGCACGCACAAGCGCGGGAGGCCCCGAAAAGCACGCAAAATGGCCGACATCGTCCAGGCCGCGGGCCGGGAGGAACTCGATCGCCTGGACCTGCACGGCCTCGTGGGGCACCTGGCTCGCCGATCCGGCCGCGTAGGACCCCCGCCTGAAATTGTGCATAGCTGCTAGTCGCGTTTTCGTGCAGGACACAGGCTTCGATTGCGGAGGCTAAGGTGAGGCCTTTTATTTTTAAAAGCTGCTGTGCTCGGTCCTCGGGGAATTTTATGTACCTGTCCACGATGGCGTACAAGGCGTCGGTGATGGCCCTGATGCACCTGTGGACCGAAGCCTGTGATATCCCGGAGAGGACCCCGCTCGGTGCCTGGAAGGAACCGGTCGCATAAAAATTTAGGGCCACCATTGAAGTGTTGGGTACACTGACGCGCAGACGAACCGGCTGCGTATGGTACAACGCAGTTTTATTTCAATGAACTATAAACATAGTAAACTCTGGTATTCAGCATTTGGTGAGCCTCTGAGTGGTTGGCAATGAGGTCTGTGCCCTGAGCTCTCTCCTGCTCGAGTGCCCAGGAAGTGTCGTGTTCCCTGCTTTTGTACTGTGTATCCTCTTGTCTGTGATTGGCTGTCGTGTTGTGTGTGTTGATTGGTCCGTTGATCTGTCCATCATTATGTGTGTGTGTATGTGTTGTGATGTTCACGTGAATATCATGACAACCATCACCTTGACAGAGACTGGTATCGCGTGTCCTCCACCATTTCCAAGTGGTGCGAGGTGCGCCACGAGGTGGCATATATGTGCGACCGTCTCCCTGCTGAACCGTAGTCTCCTCCTGCATGTGATGTCCGGTAGGGCCTCGAACAACATTCTGTCTCGGCCTTGCTGGACGCCTGTGGCGCCCTGGCACCACCATCAGTGGATCCTCCTGCTCCTCCTCCTCCTCCTGCTCCCCCCCCAAGCACTTCCTCTGCATTCCTCGCCGCCAGGAGGTCAATGTTCCCCTCGGCATCCCCCTGTACATCCGGGTCCTGAGCGCCTGCGGCCTGCGTGGCGACGACGGGCCACTCCGCGGCCATCCCCTCTGCTGCACCGGCGACCGCTGCATCTGCAGCCACTGTGGGCCGTCCGACTCTACGCTGCCGGATGGCAAACTCCAGAACTGCGGCTCCAACCACGGCAGTAAACATCGCTATCTGGTTGGCATACATGGTGACCTGCAGGAGGGTGGTGGGGGGCAGAGAAACGACATGTTACACAGAGGTTCTTCCACACCTCGCCAGCCGGGTTGCATGGGATACCTATGTGTCCCGGTGGCCTGGTCGCGCTGCAGATACGCAGCCAGCCTAACACCTGGTCACTGTCTGCGTCCAACGGTCAGTTCACACCGTACTGCTCACCAGTGTGCCACTCGCCTGTGCCCATCAGACACATGCAACCTGCGGCCGTGTCCTCGTCACCGTCCTGCCATATCAGGGCGGCTGACCTGTGGCATCCGCGGATGGACGATACCATCCACACTCTCCCTCACCCCCCCCCCCCCCCCACCTGCACACTCTCCCTCACCCCCCCTCCCACCTGCACACTCTCCCTCACCCCCCCTCCCACCTGCACACTCTCCCACATCCCCCCGTTGGCCGCAGCCTTCTCGGGGAAGCCGACCCGGTCTCCAGGAGCTGCGGGACAGTCCGCTCACCTCCTCAGGTAAATAGCAGGTGTGAACGGCGACGGGGTGAACTGGGTTCACGCCGTCGGTACTTCGGCCCATCCGGCCCTGAGAATAGCGGGGGTGCCGGAAAATCACCATTTTGGGTGTCTTGAGCGATTCTCCGGCCTGCGCCGCGCGGAACTCGACGGGCCCCTTCTCGCCACTTGGGAGAATCGCGGGAGGGCGTCGGACCAGCGTCGCGGGAAAATCTGGCGACCCAGGCGATTCTCCCAACCGGCGCGGGAGTGGAGAGTCGTGCCCCTTGTATCCCCGGTCGGAATGTCAGTCAGCACCACACTGCCCTTAAACTTGACTGTCCTACAGTGATAATACACTGGGGTGCAGCCTTAATGAGTTAAGAGTGGGACTTCTGCCCCTCAGAGACAGGCAGTGGAATTCTCCGTTCGTGAGACTAAGTGTTGACACTGGAGCAGGATTCGTGGACTTCTCAGCGACCATTGAGGGGCTAGCACCGGTGCCGCGTGGAACACAATCGATTCCAATGGGAAACGGTGCGGTATTTGCCAGATTCACGATTGACACTCAGGAGGCTGATAAGCTGCAGCCGCATATACACACTTCACTCCCCACACACACCATCCCAGCCAACAAGATGGCAGCGAGGAGAGCGGCACTCCATTTTATGGATGCTGAGCTTGAGACCTTGCTGGACGTCGTTGAGAGGTAGGTGAACTTGTACCCGGCCCGGGAAGGAGGCTGCCAGCTGACGTTCGCCATGCCTGGGAGCAGGTGGCAGCGGCCGTCAGTGCCATTAGTAACACCATTCGGACCGGCCAGCAATGCGGAAGAAACTGCATGACCTTCTCAGGGCGGCCAGAGTGAGTAGGCAGCACTGTGCCCCTGGCTATAATTCTCGTCCCACACAACCGAAACCCTACACTCCCCGCCCTCATCCAGAGGGCGGCCAAACCCCACAACCTGCACCATGTGCCGGCACCCATACCGACCGCGATGGCCGGGAGCCCTGGCCACTGAAGCCACCAGCTACCCACCCCCTGGGCTGCATGCGTTGGACTATCTAACACTGTGCATTTTCCGTGTGCCCCCCCTCCCCCAGGAGAAGGCTATCCATAACTGCCGGGAGCAGGAGAAGACTGGAGGGGGACCGCCGGACCTGCAGCCCTTCACAGTGGCAGATCAGAGGGCCCAGGCTGCGGTCGGCGGGCCCAAGTCACTGGGGTGGAGATCAGCTCAGGCGATGAAGTGAGACCTCACTGAGTTGTGGTTCCCCGTGACACAATCACCCCCCCCCCACTCCCACCCCCCCCCCCCCCCCCCGCTCCCCCCCCCCCCCCCCCCACCCCTACCTCCCCCCCCCCCCCCCCCCCCCCCAGGAGCTCAAGTCCAATGGTGACATTGACTTCTCATCACAGCTGTCTCCAGAGACACTCACCTCAGTTGGGCACTTTAGTGAAAAGGCTCCTGGTACACTATCTGCTGTACACCACACAAATGCTCCGGTGCATCAGGTGGAGGTGGGAACTCCTGAGGGGGCGGACGGTTGGAGGGCAGGCCAACCCCAGGGTCTAGCTGCCATTCAGCTGGATTTCGGGCTTGTGGAACGGACAGTCCCATCGACCGTGGAGATGCAATTGCAGAGCCAGGGACTATATGAGCGGTTGTCAGCAAGCATCCAACACCTGCAGGCACAGGTGGAGGAGTCCAACCCATGCAGGAGCAGGAGGTAGTGCCGACCATGTGTGCTACCCAGGCCAACACCGCAAGGGTGGTGTGCGCGGTGGAGGCATTGGGGGCTAGGGTTTCAGCTGTGGATCAGCATGTCCAAGGCCTGGGGCATTCTGCGCAGGTGCTGGCCGAGGTCCAGGACAGGGCTGCCCTCTCAGAGGCAGCCATGTGCCAGAGCCACCTGGACATTGCAGCGGCGCTCCTGAGCGTGGCCCAGTCACAGCGGGCCATGGCTGGGAATGTCGGCATCATTCCCAGGCACTGGCTCACATGGCACATACGTGGAGGGAGGTGACCCAGTCCCAGAGGGAGATGGCGCAGTATTGGCTGATATGGCACAGACCCGGAAGGTGGTGGCACCGTTGCAGCATGATGTGGCACAGTCCCAAATGGAGATGGGTCACTAGCTGTGCTCCATAGCTGCGAGAGTGCAGAACCTAGTCAGGACGACAGCAGGCCTCCAGGACTGGTAACGCCAGGTAGCGGGGGAGCCTCAGGGGTTAGTTCTGCTCTCACACGTGTCCCATGGAGTAGCCCAGGGACCATTGGGCACCCTGAGGGAGGAGGAGGTGATGGGGCCCATACCGGTGACTCCTGCAGGGGAGGTGCCGGAACATCGCAGCACCTCAGACTCCCCCTCTCCTGTCCCTGGTGCATTTGTGGGCAGCGGGCAGAAGAGGGCAACACTACGCCACCTGGGGCATCGGAGCAGCAGCCGGGCACATATAGGGCCGGTCGCCCAGAAGGGTGGGAATCACAGCAGGTCGCCCCCACTTCTGATATACTGTCTGGGAATCAACCTAAATGTAGCGTTAGCACCTGAAAGCCAGAAAAATAGACACCAGTTAAGTTGGCACAGGTGCAGAGCACAGTTTAGTGATAGGGACTAGGGCACAAGTCTGTATATATGTTTTCACTTTAAAACACCTGTGCACAATGTTACAACCTGACTCTGTCAGAAGAGTGTGAGGGGTGGGCTGGTCTGGGGTGGCCGCAGAGGGGAGTGCGGTTGCAGTGGGGGGATTGGGCAGATGTTGTGGGTAATCTTGGCCCAGGACTGTAGTTCAGCCAGCGTTCACTGCTCCCATGTCCCGTTTCCCCCCTCCCCCCCTCCTGTCCCCACCTCCGCCACACCAGGGGATTCGAAGGGACCATGTGATTGAATCGCCAGCTTGCATGCAGAGATCACCCAGGTGGACGGTGGAAAGTGCTACCGGGAACAGGAGTCAGACGTTGTCAAACGATGCTAAATTGGCCCTAGGTACGGTTACAGGGATAGTGTGGAGTTTGGAACTCTTTCAGAGGGTCGATGCAGACTCAATGGGCCAAATGGCCTCCTTCTGCACTGTTGTGACTCTATGATCCTACGATGCGGAGCCGCAGAGCTCATCGCAGAGCAGGCTGTCATCATCCTCTATCCCATGGACCAGACACGCTGTTACTGCCGACTCAGGGTCCGCACCCCGTATTCGGGCAGATATGTACCATGGAGGGAGTTGTAGGTGGCGTGGTGGCTGGAGGGGGAGTTTGTGGGTGAGGGAAGGGGTATCCGTGCCTCTGGCCAGTCTCCCCCAGCCTGTGAACCTGGAGGCAATCAGAGTGCCCCGTGAATGTTGGCCCTGGTGCACACATTGTGCAGCCTTCCGTGCCTGCCCGGGCCCCATGTCCTGTCCATCCTGGCCCTCCCTCGTTGGACGAGGCCTGTCGTTCATCCTCCTCCTCAAGCACGTTGTTTCTCTGCTGCGCAACACTGAGGAGGACACAGCAGGCCATGACGATGCGAGCGACCCTCCCAACTCTACACTGAGGGCCCCTCCAGAGCGGTCCAGGCACCTGAACCACATCTTCAGGAGGCCAAGGCACCACTAGATCATGCTCCTGGTCGTTGCATGGGCGTCGTTGTAGTGGGTCTCCGCATTGGTCTGTGGCCTCTGGATAGGCAACATCAGCCACAACTGTAGGGGAGAAACCATGTTGCCAGGGAGCCAAACCCCCAGGTGTGCACCTTGAAGAGACCGGGAGTCATCGAGTGTGCCAGGATGAAGGCATAATGGACACTGCCCGAGTTTCGGATGCAGACCTGTGTGATGTGCATCTGATGGTCACATCAGCTGTACATTCATTGGGTGGAACCCTTGTCGGTTTGTGAAGAACGGCCTGTCATCTGCAGGTGCTTGTAGGGCGACATGCATCCCATCGATCACCCCCTGGACCCGGGGCATCTCGGCGATTGCAGCGAACCTCGCTGCCCGGACATCCTGGAGGGCTTGGTCCACATTGAAATGGATGTATTGTGTCGACTGGGCATATAGGGCCTCTGTGATGGCACAGATGCACCTGTGCACCAAGGTCTATGTGATCCTGGACAGTTCCCCACTCAGGGCCAAGTGTAGAAGTTTAGGGCTACCGTCACCTTGATGGCCATCAGTCTGGCAAGTGCTCAAATTACAGGCGCTGCTGGTACACACGAGGCCTCATGCATCTTTGCACCTTTGCACCTCCTCTTCCTCCTCCTCCTCGGCCTGTTGGCCAGTTCGTGATCCTCATCGGCTTCCTGCTGTTCCACTTCTGCCCGGTCCGCTGCTGCAGCTTTCTCCTCCTCGAGCAGCTCCAGCTTGTACAGCCGCTGTGCATCACCCAGGGCTGCGGCGACTAGGAGGGAGGCCACCATTGCTGGTTGTATTCCAATCTCTATTGTCTGCAGGGGGGGAAAGGCCGACGTTAGCATGGAACGTATCCCCGTGTCCAACCAGGCAGTTTACTTACAGGGTCATTAACAATGGATTGTGAATGTGTCTCTCTTCTTGCCTTGAGGAATGTGTGGCTGAACAGCCTGTACAAGGAGAGAAAAATAAAGGAACTTAATTGTCTCAGAAAACAATGACACAGGCCTCATAATTCATCGATTCACCAGACTATAGATATGAATGACAAAGTACATGAGATTAATTTTGGGCCTGTTTTGGTGGTTTAATTTAACTACATCTGTCACATGTTTCTTTATTGGCACAAACCAGATATATCCTTGATTTTAAACAACGGTAGATTTATAAATTATGGGTATGGTTTAACCAAAACATTTCAGAATTGTCACTTTGAGTGGGTTTGGCAGGGTGTTTTCCGCCGGCTCTTTGGGTGAGATTCAGACCAGTATTCACCCACAATTAGTCATTTTCTCCCCAGTCCCGCCCACACTTAGAAAGTTTTTCTGCCATGGGGAGCTAAACTCACCGGCGACACCGGCTCCTCGGAGATCGGGCCGCCATTTTGAAAGGGTGCCCCGATCTCTAAGTGAACTTGAGAATCCCCCACCCACAGCAATTTCACCCTCTGCACACGTGGGCATAACCCCACACCCCCCTAAGTGAGGACACTCTGCAATGGGATGGCTGAGGGCCTCCCTTTTCAGGCTTCTCCGCACCCCTCCCATTTGGGCCCCCAACATTTAAGATCCACACCCTTCACTCCACCAACCTTTATGAGGCTCCTTCATACCTGTCTTTCAACTCCCCAAACTACATATCCCCCCCTTTTATGGGCATGTACTCCTCAGGTCCCGACCTTTTAGCAGTGCCATGCCATCTGTGCCCTGCCAGCCTAGCAATGCCATCCAGGTACCTTGGCAGTGCCAGGGTGGCAGTGTCAATGTTCCAGGCCGGCAGTACCAAGGTGTCCGGGTGCCAGAGGGAGAGCCGGGGTTCCCCTCTGCCCTGTCCCCGACCATCCAGGGGACGCCCATGGCTTGGGAAACCCCCCAGGTGCGGTTACACCTGGTCCACATTTATGTGGACTAGTATTAAATGGCGCCCAGTTGAGGCCTCGCTGGAGAGGCCGTTAGTTCCTGGGAGCCCAGAGAATCCGGCACATGCATATTTAAATAAGCCTAGTGAATCGTTTAAACATGCTGATCTGGATCTCACCCAGCGCAGGCATGATCCAGATTGTGATTGTGATGTCTCGCAAGGTTCAGTTGAATCTGGTGAGATGTCTCGAGCATCATGAGGCCTCTCACTAGGCCTCTCGCGATATTCAACAGATTCACCGCGATATCAAGAGGCTGTTAAATTGCACTATGTAACAAAATTTTGTAGCAAATATCTAGTACATAATTTATGTGTTTTAGAATATAACTCTTAGCTTTACTTGTGCAAAATAGGGGCATATTATTGAGAAACTGGTTAGCAATCCTGAAGTAAATGACATTCAAACAAACCTGAGCCTGGATTTTAACTCCCCTGGAGGGGGGGGGGGGGCGGGTGCAGATTTGGGAAATCTCCTGGCCCACCACATCCCACTTGCAGTAAAAGTGCCCCAAATGGCAGGATCTTCGTTTTGGGTAGATAGGGTGTGTGCAGGGGGTATTCGGGGCCATTGGGCCTACCACCCCTGGATCACTGGATGCAGGTCGGAGGCAGCCACAGGGACTGCTGAGAGCTGAGGTGACTGATTAAAAAATACCTTTTCATAAATATTAGGCCCCCTAAGTCTCACCCCTTTACCCCTCATCCACTCCTATTCATGCCAATTCATGTCAATTGATGCCACAACCAGCCCCAAGGCCCCTTAGAGCCTCATGCCAACTTACTGTCAACTCATAAACCCACATCCACCCCCATGGTACCATATAGCCCCTATGCCAACTTACTATCAACCCATTCCCCCCACACACTACCCTTTGCCCAATACCCTCCTTGCCAACTTACTCACTATCCAGTAAAGGCAGACCTAAGGAGCCATAAAATAAAGTTTTAAATATCTATTATAGACTTCTCTGTATAAAAAAAACCTCTTTCATGAAAGCCTATTCAATACATTTAAATCCCTGCAAATATTTAATTCCTTATGAAAACAAACATTTGTATGAACCCCAAATCAAAGGCAACTAATCCTGTAATAACCTCGTGGAGCTGTTTCATGAATGCATAACCCCACCACTGTGATAATGATGGATTGTGAAAGCAGTCAAGCAGTAATAAGGCTATTATGATAGAATTTAAGATTATGTCAACGCACAGCCATTGAAACTGTAAGCACAGCTTGTTTTGAACACACAGATACAGGCAGGTTGGTTATTTTCAATTTTTAGAGGGGTTGGTTAGAATGTTTTTTTATCTGTGTGTGTTTCCTGACAGAAGCAGGCAGTTCAATTTGGGAACAGACAGAGACAGTTACAGCTTTGCTTTGGTGAAGACTGCATCTCACCATGTTGGGAGAATCAACAGGCGCTGATGGTCAGTTAGGCCTGCATTTCAAGCAAGGAAAATCTTAACTTCATTATTCAGGAAGTGGAATGTGGGTAGCGCTCTATCTAGTTTGAAATTCTTGAAGGAAAAGCAACTGGAAGATTTGCTCTAGCTTGTAGTTAGTAGAATACACCGATGGTGGTTTTCACAAAGCCTTGTGGCAGAAAGCATTCAGGAGAATTAACTTGGAAAGCTATGAGGAGGCAGATGGATATATGCCAGCAATTCAAAGAAAGCAGCTGACACATTCACAGTGGTGAGGTCAATAAAAAAAGATGGACCAAAAAGCTCATAGAATCTTACCTTGGAGGAATAGCTGGATACTAAAGAGAATTAAAGTGAGTCCTGTAAAGATTTTGTATTGGTTACAGGAATAATGAGTGAATCTTCATGATTTCATACGATACAGGAAATTTTGGGGGAAAGTAAACATAAAACTGAATTGATAGCATAAGTCTTTATAAACTATCATGTCAACTTAGTGGTGCTTGCTTTGTTTAATTTCTCTTTATATATGCAGCAAAGTTTGTTTTTGTTTAAAATGTGAAATCTTGTAGCTTAGTTCTGTCAGTTAATTACTTGGTGTTCAGATTTTGTCTTTAAATATCAATGGTCCCGAATAGGATTGTAACAGCATGCAGGAACATATTTTCCTGCAGTCCATCACATTTTCGGTCACACACAACTCATATCAAATTGTGTTAAGTTAATTATTGAGAAGATGGAAACTATTTTTTGGCCCCCATTCCAAACTCCCATTTCCGAGCTACCAACACTATCCCTTTCCCTGGCAGCAATCTGTGATTAAGATAGCCTGTTTGTAAGCTTAGTGTCATACTTGATGCAAGGTTAGCTTTTGGCCTCATATTTGTGCCATCACTAAAGTTAATCTATTTCCACATTCATAACATCACCTGACTTCATCCAGGTCTCAGCCCATCTGCTGCTGAAGCCCTTGTTCATGCCTTTGCTTACTCTAGACTTGACTATTCCAACACATATTCTACCCTTTGAAAACGTGGGGCATCTAAAGCTCAGCTGCCTGTGTCTTCACTCACACCAAGTCTACGATGGCTCCGAGTCAAGCAACATCTCAGTTATAAAATTCTCATCCCTGTTTTTAAATCCCTTCATGGCCTTATTCCTTCCTATCCCAATAATCTCCAGCCCCACAGTCTGTTGAGGTATTATCGCTCCTCTAATTCTGGCCCCTTGAGGATCCCCAAATGTAATCATTCATTAGTGGCCATGACTTTAGTTGCCCAAGCCCCAAACTCTAGAATATCTCTCCGCACAGCTTCACACACCTCTCTGCCTCTCGATCTTACTTTTCTCCTTTAAGACACTACTTAAAACCTACTTTTTGATCAAGATTTTGGACATCTGACCAATATGTTCTTATGTCATTTTATATGACTGTGAAGTGCCGAGAGATGTTTTAATTCATTAAAAGATACTGTTCGGGTCCTTTCTGTTCCCTGCTTATTCCCTTATTTCCATTTCTTTTATTTTTTTCCATTATATTTATGACCCATGGATAATTAAGGGACCTGTGACTTTTAAAAAAATTTTTAGAGTACCCAATTATTTTTTTTTCCAATTAAGGGGCAATTTAGTGTGGCCAATCCACCTAACCTGCACATCTTTTGGGTTGTGGGGGTGAAACCCTTGCAGACACGAGAAGAATGTGCAAACTCAGGGCCCGGATTCGAACCCGGGTCCTCAGCGCCACAGTCCCAGTGCTAACCACTGCGCCGCCACACTGCCCTATGGACCTGTGACTTTAAGACAAGCAGCCCATAAGGAGACTGTACCTTTAATTTAAACAGAAGAATCTGGAAGGCTGTGCTGGTTTAAACTGATGATTGCAAAGTAGCCGGCATCAGTTCAGTTTGATTGATTGCTTGGTGGCCAGTGAATTAGCCCAAAAGGTTGTGTTCTGCCGGTAACAGGTGGCCATTGGATCTGATCCCAATGATATATTTTTCAGAGTCCCAAGGGTTGAGTTTGGTTTCAGTTTTGATTCTGGCAGCCCGGTGAAGAGATTCAACAACTCGATCTAAACCGATCCAGCTAATTCTCTCCAGAAGACACTGTGACGGCTGACTCCCTCTCCGACAAATATGAGTTGCAGTCCTCTTGAGGCTGCAGAGGCCTGAAGTCAAACTATGAGCTGAAAGCAAAGTTTGATGTGAAATGGAGTTTCTCTCTACAGAAAGTTAGAGGCCCTAATATGAACCTTGAGCTGGTGGCCCAGTTTGATGAGAAATAAAATGCCTCTCCAGAAAGCCTGCTGCCTGTGAGCACTGCATTTTCTAAACTTCCTGAGCCCTGAATGAATGACTCATAACGTAACTTGGGGAAAAATTGACTTTATTATTATGCCTATATGCGTGTGTTGTTTTTTTTAAATGAAAACGTATATTTACTGTGTGTATTTCTGAGTGGATGGTGCAAAAGTGAAAAATGAAACCATCTTGAACAAAGAACAAAGAACAAAGAAAATTACAGCACAGGAACAGGCCCTTCGGCCCTCCCAGCCTGCGCCAATCCAGATCCTTTATCTAAACCTGTCTTCTATTTGGTGTTTTTTTTCTTGGGGGAGGTGTCATGTGAGAGTGCCTTTAAGAATTGGATGTTTAAGAAATGTACCTTTAAGAAATGAAGCTAATCATATTACTGAAGTGATGTCACAGGGGGGAGCTGAGCTCGCTTCTGCTTTTGGGAGTTTTAGTTTCAGTTTGAGACAGCAGCTGGGAGTGTCTGAGTGTTTTGCTGAGAGCTGCAGGTGCTGGAGCTGAAGTCAACCAAGCTGATATATCTCTGCCATCCAACAGAAAATATATATTAACTGTGACTTGGTGTGTTACTGTTTTTGTGAAGGTGAAGTCTTTTGGATGTGCAAAGGAACAGTTTGCAGGATTGGGTAGTGTTGTATTATTTTCGGGGTTATCTTTGAAGTAAGGGATGTTAAGAGATCCAATGTTTATCTAATACAAGGGCAGGTCATCTGCGTAAAGCGAGACCCGGTGCTCCACCCCCCCCCCCACCCCCGAACCAGCCCTTTCCAGTTCCTAGAGGCTCTTACCGCCATGGCCAGTGGCTCTATGGCCAGAGCAAACAGTAGCGGGGAGAGGGGGGGGCACCCTTGCCTCGTCCCTCGGTGTAGTTTAAAATACCCTGACCTCAGCTGGTTCGGAAGCACACTCGCTACTGGTGCCTGATAGAGCAACCGCACCCAGTCGATGAAGCCATCACCAAATCCAAACCTTCCCAGCACCTCCCACCCACAATCCCACTCCACCCGAACAAAAGCCTTCTCCGCATCCATCGCTACCACCACCTCCATCTCCCCTCCTTCTGAGGGCATCATAATAACATTTAAAAGCCTTCGAACATTGGCCGTGAGTTGCCTGCCCTTTACAAATCCCGTCTAGCATTCCCCTATCACCCCCGGGACACAATCCTCTATCCTTGTGCATAGCAGTTTGGCTTCCACATTCAGTAGAGAAATTGGCCTGTATGACTCCGGATTCTTCTCCCGTTTCAGGATCAATGAAATTGAGGCCTGTGACATTGTTGGGGGGAGGACTCCCTTCTTTCTTGCTTCATCCATTTCCAGGGGCCAAGGGAACGCCTCAGCACCCATCAACTTCTCCAGCATGTTCGTCACATAGGCCCTCGCATCCGATACCTCACTGCCTTCAGGGAGGCCGACGATTCTCAGGTTCTGCCTCCTGGACCTGTTCTCCAGGTTATCCAGCTTTTCCTGCATTCTTTTCTGGAGGTCATTCATCATCTCCACCTTGTTCTCCAGTACGGTTAGGTATTCCTAGTTATCGGACACCTTTTTCTCCACCTCCTGGATCGCACGTCCGTAGATTTCCTGATGCTGCACCACCTGATCAATCAAAGCCTTGATTAGGTCCAGCGTGTCCTTCTTAAGCTTGGTGAAGCAATCTTCAAAAAACCTCACCAGCTGCTCCGTCGACCACTGTGCCATCTCCCCACGGCCCAGCTTCTCCGCCATGCTTTCCCGCTTTGCCAGCTCTGCTCGCGTCTTCCTTGTAGAACTTTGTCTTCTCACACGGCCACTTCTGGTCCAATTCTCCATGCACTGGAGGGGGGTTTCTCCTCACCGTCTCACTATCCACCGATTTATCCAATAAAATCCGGGAAAAAACGGGAGAGAAAGGTCCAAAAGTCTGTCACAGGAGGGAGCTATCAAATGTGCGACCTACTCCTCCACGGCCGCCACCGGAAGTCTATGAGCTAGAATTTTGCTTATATGTCTGTTGTGTGGCTCTGTTTCAAATGTCTTTTGAAAATCCATATACACCACATCAACAGTATTACCCTTATCAACCTTCTCTGCTATTTCCTCAAATATCTCCAGCAAATTAGTTGAACATAATTTTTCCTCACTGAATCCATGCTGGCTTTCCTTAATTACCCTGCACTTGTCAAAGTGACTACTTTGTCCAGAACTGTAGTTGCCAGAGGTTTCCCTCCCACTGAAATTAAACTGACTGGTCTGTAGTTGCCGGCATTATCCTTGCACTCCTTTTTAAACAAGGGTGTATCATTCGCAATTCTCCAGTCCTCAGGCACTGCCCCTATTTCAAAGGAAACTGGAAGATTTTCACCAGTGCCTCTTGATGCACGATCAATCACTACTGAAGCGAGATTGTAGTCCAATTGAAGGCTTTAATGAACAAGTAGTTACCCCAGCAGCTCCGGTACAGAATGACTGCTGTGGGTGAAACACAGACTCTTATGCTCCGCCTGCTGGGCAGAACCAGCAGGCAGGTTCCACCACTTATACTATAGTATAAGGTACATCCCACCTAGAGATACCCCTAATATAGCCTACCACATTCACCCCCTGTTTAAAAAAGAGTCCGGCGGGGGTGGTGGCCTTGCTTTTAAAGTGGTAGAGGTTATAGCAGTACCCTTCAGTGCCTTTACATGCAATACACATATTTACAGACAATTATTTACAAGTTCATTTTACAATGAAACTATCAGCCGGTCGGGGGCCCTGGTCGTCCTCTGCGATCGTCGCAGTCCTGGCAGTGATGCTGGCATCGGCTCGGGCATCTGTGGCTCTGGGAGCGTGTCGTCTTCAGCTTCATTGCATCCATATGGGGCCAGTGGGAGGACGGATCCTCCTGGGAAGGGGGCTGCGGTGGTGTGCGCCGGTGATAAAATGGTTGGGGTTGGTGGGGGGGCGGAGTGAGGGGGGTATCCAGCGGGGGCCAGATCCTGGAGGGAGACTGTGTCTTGTCAGCCGTCGGGGTGCGCCACATAGGCGTACAGGGGGTTAGCATGGAGGAGATGTAACCCCTCGACCAGTGGGTCCGACTTGTGGGCCCGTACGTGTATGCGGAGTAGGACGGGTCCGGGGGCTGCCAGCCATGTTGGGAGCGAGGTCCCCGAGGAGGACTTCCTAGGGAAGGCAAGGAGACGTTCATGAGGTGTATTGTTGGTAGTAGTGCACAGTAGTGATCGGATGGAGTGAAGTGCATCGGGGAGGACCTCCTGCCATCGGGAAACTGGGAGATTCTTGGACCTTAGGGCCAGTAGGACGGCCTTCCAGACCGTCCCATTCTCCCTCTCTACCTGCCCGTTTCCCCGGCGGTTGGAACTGGTCGTCCTGTTGGAGGTAATGCCCTTGCTGAGCAGGAATTGACACAGCTCGTCACTCATGAAGAAGGACCCCCTATTGCTATGGATGTAGGCGGGGAAACCGAACATGGTAAAGGTGCTGTGGAGGGCTTGAATGACAGTGGCAGCCGTCATGTCGGGACAGGGGATGGCGAAAGGGAACCGGGAGTACTCATCAATCACGTTTAAGAAATACGTGTTGCGGTCGGTGGAGGGGAGGGGCCCTATGAAATCCACGCTGAGGCGTTCAAAAGGGCGGGAAGCCTTCACCAGGTGCGCTTTCTCTGGCCTGTAGAAGTGCGGCTTGCACTCCGCGCAAATTTGGCAGTTTCTGGTTACGGCCCTGACCTCCTCGATGGAGTAGGGCAGATTTTAACAAAGTGGAAAAACCGGGTGACCCCCGGGTGGCAGAGGTTGTCGTGGAGGGTCCGGAGAGCTCGTTGAGCTTCCCGGGACGATACAAGATCTCGTAATTATAGGTGGAGAGCTCGATCCTCCACCGAAAGTTCTTAATTTTGCCCCGCTGTGTATTGTCAAACATGAAGGCTACCGACCGTTGGTCAGTGAGGAGAGTGAATCTCCTGCCGGCCAGGTAATGCCTCCAATGTCGTACAGCTTCGACGATGGCTTGGGCCTCCTTCTCGACGGAGGAATGGCGGATTTCTGAGGCGTGGAAGGTGCATGAAAAGAAGGCCACGGGTCTGCCCGCCTGATTGAGGGTGGCAACCAAAGCTACGGACTGAAAGCCTGGCGGGCCTCTGCCGATAGGGGAAAAACCGTGGACTGGATTAGTGGGCGGGCCTTGTCCGCATAATTGGGGACCCACTGGGCGTAATAAGAAAAGAAGCCCAGGCAACGTTTCAGGGCCTTGGGGCAGTGGGGAAGGGGAAACTCCATGAGGGGGCGCATGCGTTCGGGATATGCGCTTATGACTCCATTATGCACTACGTAGCCGA
Source organism: Scyliorhinus torazame (assembly GCF_047496885.1). Lineage (NCBI taxonomy): Eukaryota > Metazoa > Chordata > Chondrichthyes > Carcharhiniformes > Scyliorhinidae > Scyliorhinus > Scyliorhinus torazame. Next base: position 316,544,559 of record NC_092707.1, on the reverse strand, counting down.
GGATGGCTAGGCGATCGGTGCTAAACACGCATTTGTCCTTGTTATAGGTTAAGTTAAGAGTTTTTGCGGTATGGAGGAATTTGCGGAGGTTGGTGTCGTGGTCCTGCTGGTCGTGGCCGCAGATGGTGACATTGTCGAGGTACGGGAACGTGGCCCGCCGACCGCACTGGTCAACCATTCGGTCCATCTCCCATTGGAAGACCGAGACCCCATTTGTGACACCAAAGGGAACCCTTAGAAAGTGGTAGAGCCGCCCATCTGCTTTGAATGCAATGTACTTGCGGTCGTCCGGGCGAATGGGGAGCTGGTGGTAGGCTGATTTAAGGTCTACTGTGGAGAAAACATTGTATTGCGCTATCTGGTTGACCATTTCAGATATGCAGGGGAGAGGGTACGCGTCGAGCTGCGTATACTTGTTGATGGTCTGACTGTCATCTATGACCATCCTATGTTTCTCCCCGGTCTTTACAACCACCATTTGAGCTCTCCAGGGGCTGTTGCTGGCCTCGATAATGCCTTCCCTTAGTAACCGTTGGACTTCCGACCTAATGAAGGTCCGGTCCTGGGCATTGTACCATCTGCTCCTGGTGGCGACGGGTTTGCAATCGGGGGTAATGTTTGCAAACAGGGAAGGCGGGTCGACCTTGAGGGTCGCGAGGCTGCAGACAGTGAGGCAGAGTATGGGGCCGCCGAATTTGAACGTTAAACTTTGCAGGTTACACTGGAAGTCCAGTCCCAGAAGCGTGGCAGCGCAGAGATGGGGGAGGACGTAGAGTCGGAAGTTATTGAACTCCGCGCCCTGGACCATGCGGTTGGCTATGCAGTACCCCCGGATCTCCACAGAGTGGGATCCAGAGGCCAGGGTGATATTTTGTTTAATCGGGTGTACAGCGAGGGAGCAGTGTCTTACCGTATTGGGATGGATGATGACATTGTCTATTGTTTAGTTTTGAGTTCTTTACAGTTTCCTCAGTCTTAACAGGGCATATGTAAAATCAGAATGTTTCAGTTTTATAAAGTCGACCATTTCTAATAGCACAGTGACAGGAAAGTGAAAGCATTAAGTGGCTAAAAGCAGTAATCAATAAGTACAGGGGTTGTAGGAGAAAAGCAGTGATGCTTTCTCAGCAAAAAAACTTGGCATGACACTTGGGTGGGCAGTAGAGAACAAGGATCTTAAAAAAGAGGCAAGAGGGTTGTAATAAGGCCCAAAGGAAGAGAAGGTGTCAGGGAAGTAAGGGAGATAAGCCGAAATGTGATTTGATAATATGAATTACATCACTACTCTAATAATAATAAACTTTATTGTCACAAGTAGGCTTACATTAACGCTGCAATGAAGTTACTGTGAAAAGCCCCTATTCGCTATATTCCGGCGCCTGTTCTGGTACACAGAGGGAGAATTCAGAATGTCCAAATTACCGAACATCACGTCTTTCGGGACTTGTGGGAGGAAACCGAAGTACCCGGAGGAACCCCCCGCAGACACTGGGAGAACACTGTCACAGACAGTGACCCAAGCCGAGAATCGAACCTGGGACCCTGGCGCTGTGAAGCAACTGTGCTAACCACTGTGCTACCATGCAGTCTGGAAAGAGAAAGTGGTGGAAACTGTAGCCATATGGCAAGGCTTCATTAAGGAGGAAAATATGATTACCAATCAGGCACATCTGTCACAACATTGATGTCAATGTAACCTTCCATAACATCCTCATGGGTGGCAAGGGCCTTGTTCAGAAGACATTCTGGAGAAAGATGCAGAGAGTGGCGGTGATAACTGATCTACCAGCAAAGTCGACAGGATCAGTAGTGGGAGGAATAAAAGGAATGGGATGGAGATTTTTTAAATTATCCACCAGTCGTCATGCTGGATTGAAGCTAGGTCAGCAAGAGAGTAGAATGATGCATTTAAAATTACTACTGTGATGAACTGTTATTGCCTTATCATCATGTAAGGTGATGTCCACTTTAAGACCAGGCTTGGAACCCTGGGGACTCCGCCTCTGGCTCCGCCCATCTGGGAGCCATACATAAAGGCCTGCCTCATGGTCTGTATAGCAGTCAGCTCTCGTCCAAATCTGTAGCATAGTTATTAGCCTAATAAAGCCTTCTTTACAGTTTAATCTCTAAGCATCATTATTGAGGGTACCTCAATTTATTAGGCTAAACTAGATTCAGGATGGACGCAGGCCTAAAACCAGAGAAGCTCAATCTGGAAGCACGAACGCCGGAGGCAAAGGAAATTTTTAAATACTGGCTGCGGTGCTTCGAGGCCTACCTGGACTCCGCAGAGACTCCCATCCTGGGGCCACGCAAGCTGCGTCTACTCCACGCCCGGGTGAGTCACAGAATCTCCGCCACGCTCGAAAAGGCGACGAGTTATGAGGAAGCGATTGAGTTGCTCCGCAAGCGGTTTGTCAAACCCGTCAATGAGGCAGGGTTTATAAAGCTAGAGCGGATTAAGTTCGTTCTAAGGGGGTCGGCTCAAGGGTTCACCAGGCGGTGGCAACCGTTCGTCGAATAACTCGCAGAAAGATAGATGGAATGGAAAAAAGAAGGCAGCAGCAGCAGCCCAGGATCGGGGGGGGGGGGGGGGGGGGGGGAAAGGGGGGGGAGAGGGGGGGGGGAGGGGGAGGGGAGGAGGAACCAGAAGGACTCTCAGGGTTGTTAATATATACTGTATACTATGTATAGGTCGTTGCGACAGATAATTATATATTGGACTGTTAAATTATATTTTTGGAGAGTGTTACTTGTGATAAGGCAGTTGCCAATTAGGGTTAGTTTTCATTTTTGTTATTTATTATTTATTCATTTTTTGTTTATAAAATAGCTCATTGTTATTTGTGTTGTTATAATATTGTGTAAAGGATGCACAATGTACTGTGTTGGTTGACCAAAAATTTTCAATAAAATATTTATTAAAAAAAAAAAACCGTCAATGAGGTGCACGCCCGGCATCTGCTCTCTACCTGCCGGCAGCGCTCGGGGGAATCGCTCGACGAGTTTGTTGAGAAACTCACCGCGCTGGCCAGGGACTGTGACCATCAGGATGTGACAGGGGAAGTCCATATGAACCTGCACATCAGAGATTCCTTCGTGTCCGACATCCGCTCGACCTACATCCGGCAGCGACTGCTCGAAAACGGGGCAAAAGACCTCCAGGAGACGCTAACGCTCGCCTCGTCGCTGGAGGTGGCCCGACACAACTTGGGTACGTACCCCGCGGACTCTGCCAGCCCCCCCCCGGACTTCCTCAGACTCGCCCGTATTACAGGCCTGCGCCACGCGGCGACCCGCTCACCATGGGGGCACACCTTGCTACTTCTGCGGGCAGGGCCAGCACCCACGCCCACGCTGCCCAGCCCGCTCCGCGATCTGCAGCGACTGCGGGAAGAAAGGGCACTTTGCGAGGGTCTGCCTGGCCAGACCCAGGGGCCAGAAAAACAAAGAACAAAGGCCTCGCAATGCTGCTGCGCACCGACCTGACACGTCCTCTTCTGACGCGTCATCAGCCTCGTGCGAATCATGGGAGCGGCCATCTTCTCGACCCAACACGTGCGACCAACGGCAGCGGCCATTTTACGACTCCGACTACCCGCGACTGGGTGCGGTCACCCTCGATCAAACTCGGCCAAAACACCTGCAGGACTCCATGATGCAGGTCCAGGTCAACGGGCACGACACTGCATGCCTCTTCGACTCCGGGAGCACGGAGAGCTTTATCCACCCTGAAACGGGAAGGCGCTGCTCCCTACGCACCCATCCCACATCCCAAACCATAGCCCTCGCATCTGGGTCCCACTCGGTACAAATCACGGGGTACTGTATTGCGGATCTCTCGATCCAGGGTGCCAAATACACCCGTTTCAAATTTTATATCCTCCCTCACCTCTGTGCCCCCCTGCTGCTCGGACTGGATTTCCAGTGCAGCCACCGAAGCCTGACACTGAAGTTCGGCGGACCCTTGCCCCCCCTTACGGTGTGCTGCCTTGCGACACTGAAAGTCGCACCCCCCTCGCTATTCGCTAACCTCACTCCTGACTGTAAGCCCGTCGCCACCAGGAGCCGGCGCTACAGTGCCCAAGATATGGCTTTTATCAAGTCAGAGGTCCAGCGTTTACTGGGAGAGGGGGTCATCGAGGCTAGCAACAGCCCTTGGAGAGCGCAAGTGGTGGTAGTCCGGTCCGGGGAGAAGAAATGGATGGTCGTGGATTATAGCCAGACCATAAACCGATTCACGCAGCTTGATGCGTACCCACTTCCTCGCATCGCGGAAATGGTAAATCGGATCGCCCAATACCGAGTCTTTTCCACGGTCGACCTCAAATCTGCCTACCACCAGCTCCCCATCCGACCAAAAGACCGCCCCTATACTGCCTTCGAAGCAGCCGGCCGGCTCTTCCACTTCCTCAGGGTCCCCTTTGGTGTCACAAATGGGGTCTCCGTCTTTCAAAGGGCGATGGACCAAATGGTGGACCAGTATGGTTTGCGGGCTACATACCCGTACTTGGACAATGTCACCATCTGCGGCCATGATCAGCAGGACCATGACGCTAACCTCAAAAAGTTCCTCCAGACCGCCCGAGCCCTTAACCTGACCTATAACGAGGGCAAATGCGTTTTCCACACCACCCGGCTGGCCATCCTCGGCTATGTCGTGGAAGACGGGGTCCTAGGTCCCGACCCCGACCGCATGCGCCCCCTTAAGGAACTCCCTCTCCCCCGCAGCCTCAAGGCCCTCAAACGGTGCTTGGGGCTTTTCTCCTATTACGCCCAGTGGGTCCCCAAGTATGCGGACAAAGCCCGCCCACTCCTAAAGACCACCACTTTTTCCCTCTCGGCTGAGGCCCAATTGGCCTTCAACCGCATCAAGGCCGACATCATCAAGGCCGCCATGCACGCGGTGGACGAAACCATCCCTTTCCAGGTAGAGAGCAATGCATCAGACATCGCCCTGGCTGCTACCCTCAATCAAGGAGGCAGACCAGTAGCGTTCTTCTCCCGAACCCTCACTGCCTCCGAGATTCGACACTCTGCAGTCGAAAAGGAGGCACAAGCCATTGTGGAGGCTGTGCGGCGCTGGAGACACTACCTCGCCGGTAGGAGGTTTACCCTCGTCACCGACCAATGGTCGGTCGCCTATATGTTCGATAACACGCAACGGGGCAAAATAAAGAACGATAAAATTTTGAGGTGGAGGATCGAACTCTCCACCTACTCGTACGATATCAAGTATTGTCCAGGAGAGCTCAACGAGCCCCCAGATGCCCTGTCCCGCGGCACATGCGCCAACGCGCAGGAGGACCGCCTGCAAGCCATCCACAATGACCTCTGCCACACGGGGGTTACCCGGCTCGTCCATTTCATCAAGTCCCGCAACCTACCTTACTCAAGCAAGGAGGTCAAGGCCATGGTCAGGGCCTGCCAGGTCTGTGCGGAGTGCAAACCGCACTTCTATCGGCCAGACAAGGTTCGGCTCGTGAAGGCCTCGGGCCCCTTTGAGCGACTGAGCGTGGACTTCAAGGGGCCCCTCCCGTCCACCAACCGTTATGCCTATTTCCTCACCGTGATCGATGAGTTCTCCCGTTTCCCATTCGCCATTCCCTGCACCGACATGACCTCAGCCACGGTGATTAAGGCACTGCACAGCATCTTCACCCTGTTCGGTTTCCCTGCTTATATCCACAGCGACCGGGGTACATCGTTCATGAGCGATGAACTGCGTCAGTATCTGCTCAGCAAAGGCATCGCCTCGAGCAGAACGACCAGCTATAACCCACGGGGAAACGGGCAGGTGGAGAGGGAGAACGCGACCTTGTGGAAGGCTGTCCTTCTGGCCCTGCGGTCGAGAAATCTCCCAACCACCCGCTGGCAGGAGGTGCTACCCGATGCCCTACACTCCATTAGGTCACTCCTCTGCACGGCCACAAATGAGACCCCTCATGAGCGATTGTTTCGCTTCCCCAGGAAATCTACCTCCAGGGTCTCGCTTCCACCTTGGCTGACGGCTTCGGGACCTGTTCTTCTCCGGAGGCACGCGAGGAGCCATAAAATGGACCCCCTAGTTGAAAAGGTCCGACTTCTCCACGCCAACCCCAGTTACGCCTACGTGGAGTACTCCGACGGCAGGCAAGATACGGTTTCCCTCCGGGATCTGGCGCCCGCTGGATCCTCCACCACAGACGCCCCTTCCCGCGCCGCTCCCCTGCAGGACCCGTCGCCCCCTACAACACACCCCCTTCCGGCCCTACCACCAGTTGGTGAGCTCCTACCGTGCGCCCCCCCCTTTACACACCCCGCCGGCGCCGGCTCCGCTACCCCCGGCCCTGCCTAGTTCCTCTGCCCCGATTCCACTACCCCCGGCCCTGCCTAGATCCTCTGCCCCGACCTGGACCGAAGCTCCGACCGCTGTGCTCCCGGATGTGCCCTCAACCGGGACGTCCGTGCCCGCCGCACCACCGCCCGAACTGAGGAGATCGAGGAGGACGATCCGGCCGCCGAGACGGATGGACCCATGATGGCACTTCACCCCCGCCGGACTCCTTTTTAAACAGGAGGTGAATGTGATGAACGGTTACGGCCTTATCATCATGTAAGGTGATGTCCCCTTTAAGACCAGGCTTGGAACCCTGGGGACTCCGCCTCTGGCTCCGCCCATCTGGGAGCCATACATAAAGGCCTGCCTCATGGTCTGTATAGCAGTCAGCTCTCGTCCAAATCTGTAGCATAGTTATTAGCCTAATAAAGCCTTCTTTACAGTTTAATCTCTAAGCATCATTATTGAGGGTACCTCAACTACTTGTAGGGAGGCTGTGATAAATACCTCAATGGATTCTTCTGAGGACGTCTCAAGAGAGACATCAAGCAAAGCTGGAGATTATCCATGAGGAAATCAACCCTGAAACAGGAGGAGAAATAAAGGTCAAGGAGCGAAGGGTTGTTGCATTGATTTGGGGAAGATTAGCAGAAAAAGGGAGAAATTATCACAGAAGATGGGCCTAGGAGGAGTACTGAGAAAAGAAGAAAAAAAGGGGATATAGAAGTGATAGGCATGGGTTTGTAGAGGCAGCCAAAACGTGGAAGCAAAAGGACACAGAAAAATGCAACATAGGCATATTTACACAGAAAAATTCAGATAGTTATGTCCAAGTAATAAAAAGGAAATCGAGGTAGGTATGAGATAGGTAGGAGTGCATGGTGCTGCAGTGGTTAGCACTGCTGCCTCACAGCAGTAAGGACCAGGGTTCGATCCCATCCCCGGGACACTATCCTTGTGGAGTTTACACATTCTCCCCGTGTTTGCGTGGGTCTCACCCACACAACCCAAAGATGTGCAGAGTAGGTGAATTGACCACACTAAATTGCCCCTTAATTAGAAAAAAAATAATTGGGTACTCTAAATTTATTATTTTTAGAAGGTATGAGGTAGGTAGGTAAGTGAGTCGGGAAGGAATTATGTTGGGAGGTTAGGTGGGGGTCAAGGGGGGGGGGGGGTTAGGTGGTGGGAGCTAGTCAGGTCGGCCTAGGAGCTAGTCAAGTCGAGTCAGTGAGAAGTCGGTTTGTGGGCTCAGGCCAGATTGAGTTGTGAGGAGTCGGACGGTGAGGGCTTGTCAGGTTGGATCAGAGGAGTGGTGGAGGTCATAGGGGAGTCAGGTGGTGGAGGGTAATGTGACTGGGGGGGGGGGGGGGGGTGGGGGGAACAGAGGACAGTCAGGAGGGTTCAGTTGAGGGGTCTGGAGTCTAGCTAGGAGGGGTCAGTGTGAGTTATTGGGGGCGTCAATTGTATAGTTACACATGTATTGGACCAGGTCTTTCACCAGGGCAAGTCAGAACTATCTGCAGTCTCCGACTCTAATGTAGTTGGACACGTTCTCTCAGATTCCCAGGAACATAAGAATTTCCTATTGGAAGTTCAAACTTCCCAGACAATTACCATGGAGTCCTTGCGTTGGGACTTCCGAAGCATACCATAGCGCACCTTCTTGGGAATGTCTGGTCTCTAACTACCCAGAGACTGGAAGATCTGGGCCTATATAAAGGCTTCACAAAGATACCTTAAAACATGAGCAACTGAATAAAAATGCAGCAACTGGGTTTTACAGTGAAGTTCAGTGGAGTCCAATGGATTATTGTGGTCTTGATGACAGAGAAGTCCAAGAATTTGAAAGTCAAATGAGAGCAAAAGTTCAGTGTTCACCAATGAAAACAAGAGCACGCATTATCAGAGGATGGGCAATGTGCCCAAGTAACTTCAATCTTGCAGCTTGAATTTGTAGTTAGGACTGAACTACAACCCTTATTAGAGCAGTGGCATTTAAAACAGTCAGAGAGATTGGAGGTGAAAGAGCACAGGATTGTATGGATGGTAAAGGATAGGATTGCGTGGCAAAGAACACACTGTCTATCGTTATTATGCATGATTGCTGGATATAGCCACAGTATATTCATTTTGTAATTCCTCATTGTTGTCAAAGTGCTGGCCATAAAAGTAACAACCTCAAATAAAAGCAAAGCCTTGTTCATATCTTATAAGAATGGGTCATACAGCAAAGGTTCAAACGATTAAACCTGTAATATGTTCTTCCTGGCTTCAGCACTCATGTGAATGTTGATACATAGGTATTATTGTATTGAAACTGATGTTAATCATAACTGAAAGCAGAAAGGTTTGGAGAAATTGTATTTACATAATGAATAACAGATTTGTTACAACCTAACAACATGAGTTCTAGGTCAAGAAACACAGTTGAGCAAGTAATGGGGGAGGGTGGTTGATTCAGGAAGACGAGATATTCTGCATTAATGCAACAAATTTTCTGTGGAGGTAGAGGTGCATTATTATGATAAGATCACGGGAATTTTACATTTAATTCATGTTATACTAGTCGGAGGAATGAATGATTCAGAATTTTAAATAATTTAAAATATTGAATGTGATCTTTATTTTTGAATGATATTACAGATTTATAGAGGCCAGGAGAATAGGTTGAAGAGACTGCCATTTAGGTTGGTCGGAGAAAGTTTCCGATACTTGGGGATACAGGTGGCGTGAGACTGGGGCAGGCTGCACAGGCTAAATTTGACTAGAGTGGTGGAACAAATGAAGAGCGTGTTTCGGAGATGGGATGCACTCCCACTATCACTTGCGGGGAGAGTGCAGATGGTAAAGATGACAATCCTCCCAAGATTCCTGTTTATTTTTCAGTGCCTCCCAATTTTCATCCCGCAGTCCTTCTTCAAAAGGGTCAACAAGATTATTATGGGCTTTGTCTGGGCGGGGAAGTCCCCGCAGGTGAAGAAAGCGATGCTTGTGAGGAACTGTAGCGAGGGGGGCTGGCGCTGCCGAACCTCAGCAACTACTACTGGGCGGCCAACATAGCCATGGTAAGGAGTTGGATGGTGGGTACGGGGTCTATTTGGGGGCGAGTGGAGGCGGCTTCGTGCAGGGACACCAGTTTGGCAGCTCTGGTCATGGCCCCCCTACTGCTCCCGCCGGCCAGGTTCTCCACCAGCCCGGTAGTGGTGGCAGCCCTGCAGATCTGGGGCCAGTGGAGGAAACATGTGGGGGAGGTGGGAGCATCGGTCTGGTCTCCATTATGCGACAACCACCGATTCGCCCCTGGAAGTATGGACGGTGGATTCCGAGCAGGGTGGCGGGCAGGGGTGGGGAGGATGGACGATATGTTCTTTGGGGGGGGGGGAGCTTCGCGAGCATGAGGGCCTTGGAGGAGAAATTCAGACTAGTAAAGGGGAATGACTTTAGGTACTTGCAAGCGCGTGACTTCATACGCAAACAGGTCCCATCCTTCCAACGCCTCCCACCAAATGGGATCCAGGATAGAGTTTCCAGGGGAGAGATAGGAGAGGGGAAAGTCTCAGATATTTACCAAGAACTCATGAAAGGGGAGGACGCCCAGACAGGGGAACTGAAGCTCAAGTGGGAGGAGGAGCTCGGCGAGGAGATGGAGGATGGGGTATGGGCAGAAGCCCTGAGTAGGGTAAATTCAACTGCAACATGTGCAAGGCTCAGCCTGATTCAGTTCAAGGTCGTCCACCGGACCCACATGACGGTGGCCTGGATGAGCAAATTTTTTGGGGTGGAAGCCAAGTGTGCTAGATGCGCGGGGGGACCAACGAATCACGTCCACATGTTTTGGGCATGTTCAAATCTTAGGAGATACTGGGAGGGATTTGCGGACGTCATGTCCCAGGTACTGAAAACTAGGGTGGTGGTGAGTCCAGTAGTGGCAATTTTTGGGGTCTCGGAAGACCCGGGGGTCCAGGAGGAGAAGGAGGCCGACGTCTTGGCCTTTGCTTCCCTGGTAGCCCGGCGACGCATACTGCTGGCATGGAGGGCCCCAAAGCCCCCGAAGACCGAAGTATGGCTCTCGGACATGTCGAGCTTTCTTGCTCTGGAAAAAATTACGTTTGCCTTTGTGTTAGTAGAGGTATTACGGTACCTGATAGGCTGGAGCACCATTGGTGAAAACTGTATGCTTTCTATTGGTTACGATGTATGGTAGCTCCGCCCTGCTAGGCGGAGTATAAGAGCCCGTGCCGCCCCAGCAGCCTTCATTCTGTACCTGAGCTGCTGGGGGAAACATCTAGCTTATTAAAGCCTCCAGTTGGACTACAACCTCGCTTTAGTGGTCATTGATCGTGCATCAATTTAATAAGCTTTTTTTTTTTTAAAGGATGGAGCTCTGAATCAAGCCGGATTCTGCAACTCAGCCCCCACACGGCGAACTCAGTGGCAATCTTCAAGCGCTGGCTGGCGTGCTTTAAAGGATATCTCGGAACGGCCGAAAACACACCCACGGGAGAGCAGAAAATGCAAGTCCTGCACTCAAGGGTGAGCTCGGAGATTTACACCCTCATCGAGGAAGCGGAAGACTTTGATGCAGCAATAGAGCTGCTAAAAGGACATTATATTCGCCTGGTAAACCAGGTCTATGCCCGGCACCTGCTAGCAACGAGGCGACAAACCCCTGGGAAATCGCTGGAAGAATTCTACTGTGCACTCCTGGTGTTGGGGAGAAACTACAGCTGCCTGCAAGTTTCACCGAGCAAACACACTGAACTCTTGGTCTGGGACGCTTTCGTGGCAGGTATGCTATCCTCACAAATCCGCCAGCGACTGCTAGATAAAGACACTCTAGGTCTAAAGAAGGCACGGGCCCTTGCAGGTTCCCTGGACGTGGCCTCCAGAAACGCCCGCGCTTACATTCCCGACTGCGCGACAGCCCCCTGGGCATCGTGGAACCCCTCCGCAGCCGACCCCGAGATATCACGGTAGCCTTGTGGATAGCACAATTGCTTCACAGCTCCAGGGTCCCAGGTTCGATTCCAGCTTGGGTCACTGTCTGTGCGGAGTCTGCACGTCCTCCCCGTGTGTGCGTGGGTTTCGTCCGGGTGCTCCGGTTTCCTCCCACAGTCCAAAGATGTGCAGGTTAGGTGGATTGGCCATGATAAATTGCCCTTAGTGTCCAAAATTGCCCTTAGTGTTGGGTGGGGTTACTGGGTTATGGGGATAGGGTGGCGGTGTTGACCTTGGGTAGGGTGCTCTTTCCAAGAGCCAGTGCAGACTCAATGGGCCGAATGGCCTCCTTCTGCACTGTAAATTCTATGATTCTATGATCCCCCATCCCCCCACAAACCTGTGCTGCAAGGCGGCCTGACAACCCCGGGGGGGCCCGCTGCTACTTTTGCGGGCAGGCCAAGCACCCCCGCCAGCGCTGCCCGGCCCGCGCATCCACCTGCAAGGGATGCGGCAAAAAGGGTCATTTTGTGGGGGTATGTCAGGCCCGTGCGGTTGCCGTGGTCTCCAGCGGCGAATGCAGACCGCCACCACAAATCTCTCCACAGTCCCCGTGCGGCCAGCGGTCGTGGCCATCTTCCTACTCCAGGGCCACGTGCGGACCCCGGGCGCCACCATCTTGTCCCGCAGATGCCACGTTAGAGGAATGGGCGCCGCCATGTTGTGCACCCCCAGCCATGTACGACCAATGGGGGCCGCCATCTAGGATGAACTCCCAGGACCCCAGCTCGGCTGACCACACACTGCCCAAAGAGAACACTCAACTGCTGCGATTAGCCTCAGTGACTCTGGATCAGTCCCGGCCTCGCACACTCTCAACTGCTACAACGACTGTATTCATCAACGAGCACGAGACGTCCTGCCTAATCGACTCTGGGAGCACAGAGAGCTTCATACACCCCAACACGGTAAGGCGCTGTTCTCTCCTCATCCACCCCATTAATCAAAAAATCTCCCTGGCCTCCGGTTCACACTCAGTGGAGATAAAGGGGTTTTGTGTCGCAAACCTCACAGTCCAGGGAAGGGAGTTCAAAAATTTCCGTCTCTACGTCCTTCCCCACCTCTGCACGGCCACACTCCTAGGTTTAGACTTCCAGTGTAACCTCCAAAGTCTAACCTTCAAATTCGGCGACCCTATACCCCCCGTCAGTGTCTGCGGCCTCGCGACCCTTAAGGTCGACCCGCCTTCCCTGTTTGCGAACCTCACCTCGGATTGCAAACCCGTCGCCACCAGGAGCAGACGGTACAGTGCCCAGGACCGGATCTTTATTAGGTCAGAGGTCCAAAGGCTACTGAGAGAAGGAGTCATTGAAGCCAGTAACAGCCTCTGGAGAGCTCAAGTAATGGTGGTAAAGACCAGGGAGAAGTATAGGATAGTCATCGACTACAGTCAGACCATCAACAGGTTTACGCAGCTGGACACGTACCCTCTCCCCTGCATATCCGACCTGGTAAACAGGATCACGCATTACAAGGTCTTCTCCACAGTGGACCTTAAGTCCGCCTACCACCAGCTCCCCATCCTAACTAGTGACCGCAAATACACTGCCTTCGAGGCACATGGGCGGCTCTACCACCTCTTAAGGGTTCCCTTCGGTGTCACCAACGGGGTCTCGGTCTTCCAGCGCGAAATGGACCGAATGTTTGACAGGTACGGTTTACGGGCAACATTCCCGTATCTCGATAATGTCACCATCTGCGGCCACGACCAGCAGGACCACGACACCAACCTGAAAATTCCTCCAGAACGCAAAAATCCTTAACCTTACATACAACAAGGATAAATGCGTGTTTAGCACCGACCGCCTAGCCATCCTCGGCTACGTAGTGCGAAATGGAGTTAGAGGCCCCAACCCTAAACCGATGCGCCCCCTTATGGAGTTCCCCCTCCCTCACTGCTCCAAGGCCCTGAAGTGCTGCCTCGGGTTTTTCAGAAACTACGCCCAGTGGGTCCCCAACTATGCGGACAAGGCCCGTCCCCTGATCCAATCCACAGCTTTTCCCCTGTCGATAGAGGCCCACCAGGCCTTCAGCCGCATCAAAGCAGACATTGCAAAGGCCACGATGCACGCCATCGACGAGTCCCTCCTCTTCCAGGTCGAGAGCGACGTGCCTGGCGTAGCTCTGGCGGCCACCCTCAACCAAGCGGGCAGACCCATGGCCTTCTTCTCACGTACCCTCCATGCTTCCGAAATCCGCCACTCCTCAGTCGAAAAGGAGGCCCAGGCCAAGTAGAAGCTGTGCGACATTGGAGGCATTACCTGGCTGGCAAGAGATTCACTCTCCTCATGGACCAACAGTCGGTTGCCTTCATGTTCGATAATGCACAGCGGGGCAACATAAAAAAACGACAAGATCTTGCGGTGGAGGATCGAACTCTCCACCTACAACTACGAGATCTTGTCTCGTCCCGGGAAGCTAAATGAGCCTCCTGACGCCCTGTCCCACGGCACATGTGCCACCGCACAAGTGGACCGCCTCCGAGCACTCCACGAGGACCTCTACCACCCGGGGTTCACTCGCTTTTTCCATTTTGTCAAAACCCGCAAGCTGCCCTCCTCCATCGAGGAGGCCAGGACAGCCACCAGGGACTGCCAAATCTGCGCGGAGTGCAAACCGCACTTCTACCGGCCAAAGAAAGCGCACCTGATAAAGGCTTCCTGTCTCTTTGAACGCCTCAGCATGGACTTTAAAGGCCCCCTCCCCTCCACCGACCGCAACACGTACTTCCTGAACGTGATTGACAAGTACTCCCGGTTTCCATTCGCCATACCCTACCCCGACATGACCGCAACCACCGTCATCAAGGCCCTCCATAGCATCTTTGCACTGTTCGGGTTCCCCACTTACATACATAGTGATAGGGGGGTCCTCCTATATGAGCGATGAACTGTGTCAATTCCTGCTCAGCAAGGGCATCGCCTCGAGCAGGACGACCAGTTACAACCCCCGGGATAACGGACAGGTAGCGAGGGAGAACGGAACGGTCTGGAAGACCGTCCTACTGGCCCTATGGTCCAGGAATCACCTGGTCTCCCGCTGGCAGGAAGTCCTCCCGGATGCCCTCCACTCCATCCGGTCACTGCTTTGTACCACCGCCAACCAGACTCCTCACGAACGTCTCCTTGTCTTCCCCAAGAAGTCCTCCTCTGGGACCTCGCTCTCGACCTGGCTAGCAGCACCCGGTCCCATCCTGCTCCGAAAACACGTGCGGGCGCACAAGTCGGACCCGTTGATCGAGAGGGTCCATCTTCTCCACCCTAACCCCAGTACGCCTACGTGGCGTACCCTGATGGCCGACAAGATACAGTCTCCCTACGAGACCTGGCGCCCGCCGGAGCCCCACGCACACCCCAGCCACCAGTCCCACCCTCCCCTCCACCAGGGCACCTTACAGGAGGATCGGTCCTTCCGCCGGCCCCGTCTAGGCCCCCCACACCCACCGGCGCACCCCGCAGGCACTCCCTTCCCAGGTCAACCGTTTTCCCCACCAGCGCCATCTAGGGGTGTCGAAGCTGCCATGGAGACCAAAGCCACGCTCTCGGAGTCACCACCGAAGCTCCGACGATCACAGAGGATGACCAGAGCCCCCGATCGACTGATTGCTTCATTTTAAATTGTAAACTGTAAATTTAAATCATCAATTGTAAATAGCTATCAGAATTGTAAATAGTTACAAAACGCTGTACAGAGGTGTTATGGTACCTCCATAACTAATTCTACCATGTTGCCATGTTTGTAGTATCAGGCCACTACCCCTGCCGGACTCTTTTTTAACAGGGGGTGAATGTGGTAGTAGAGGTATTACGGTACCTGATAGGCTGGAGCACCATTGGTGGAAACTGTATGTTTCCCATTGGCCAAGCTGTATGGTATTTCCGCCCTGCTAGGCGGGGTATAAGACCCAGTGCCGCCCCAGGAGCCTTCATTCTGTACCTGAGCTGCTGGGGGAAACATCTAGCTTATTAAAGCCTTCAGTTGGACTACAACCTCGCTTTAGTGGTCATTGATCGTGCATCAGCCTTGAGAGGATCTTTGTCAGGGTTCGCCCGAAGGTGGCAACCATTCATCGACTTCTTCGCAGGGAATTAAACGTCAGCGGGGAGGGGAGGGGGTGTAGAGTAGAATAGGGGGTATAAATAGGCGGGTACTGTTTGTGAGATAGGTTTGGTTATTTGTACTATGTTTTTTGCACGTTACTGTACACTGTAACTGTTTACAATGCCAGAAATACCTCAATAAAATTGTTTATTAAAAAAAAGATATTACGGATTTATTTTTACATGAAAACTTTTTGTGGAAAATGGAAATCCTGCTTATGTATTTCAGTTGTGGCAAATATGCAAAATTTGAGGTTTCAACCAGAATCATTGAACTAGTTTTTAATTCTGTGCAAAATATTTACTTTTCATAGAACCATAGAAATTACCGCGGTGTTACTGGGTTGCGGGGATAGGGTGGAGGCATGGGCTTGGGTGGGGTGCTCTTTCCAGGGGCCGGTGCAGACTCGATGGGCCGAATGGCCTCCTTCTTCTTTCTATTAATGTGTTTCCTTCTTATTTGATGTACTCCTTGTTTGAGATGAAAATATTAGTTGAGCTTTTGATAACCAACACGTTGCACTAACTTCAACATAACAAAACATCTCAAGGTACTTTAGAGGAATGTTATCAAACAAAATTGACCACCAAACTACATGAGGAGATTTTAGGCTAGATTACCAAAAGATTAGTCAAAAATATAGCTTTTAAGGGATAAAGAGAGGTAGAGAGACAAAGTGATCTGGGAAGGATTCTCACAGCCTAGATCCTTGGTAGCTAAAGAAATGGCCAGGAATCGTGGAGCAATTAAATCGGGGATGCTCAAGAGGTCAGTGCTGGTGCAACAGAAACCTTGGGAGTTTGTCTGTAAGGTTGAGGGAGATCACAGAGATAGGTAGAAGTCATGAAAGGATTGAAAAATCATGAGAATTTCAAGGTGCTGATTAACTGTGAGTCAGTGTAGGCCAGCAAGTACAAGGGAGACAGATGAGTTAAACTTAGGACATGGCAGCAGAATTTTGAATGACCTCATGCTTTTTGGATGGTAGAACTAAGGGGGCTAGCTGTAAGTACCTTGGAATAGTGAAGCCTGGCGGTAACAAAGGCATGGATCAGGGTTTTAGCAGCAGATAAGCTGAGGCAAGGGCAGAATCAGGTAATCATAATCTTTATTATTGTCACAAATAGGCTTACATTACCTCCGCAATGAAGTTACGGTGAAAAACAGTGAAAAAAGGTGATAACACATAGGTGAGAATAAGCAGTCTTAGTGATGGTGGAAAAAGTTCAACTCAGGATTGAATATTGAAAAGATGTGAACAGTCTGGTATAGACTCAGAAAGTTATTAAGAATTGAAGACAAGAGCTTCTGTCGTCCCAACATTTAGTTGGAGGAAATTTCTGTTCGTCCAGCATTGGATGTCAGAAAACAATCTAATGGTTCAGAGACAGTGGAGGGAGGTGGAGATGGGATAATGCAGGATGTCACTAGTGAACATGTGGAAACTAATGCTGTGCTTTTGAATGAAATTATCAAGGGCAGTATATTGTTGACATATAGAAGGGGACCAAAGATAAATCCTTGGGGGAACGCCAGAAGTAATGATGTAGGAGCAGGAAGACAAGCCATTGCTGGGAATTCTCTGGCTGTGACTGGATAGATAAGAATGGAATGAGGCGAGTGGAGTCCCACTCGGTTGAACGTCGCTGGAGAGGTATTGGAGTAGAATATCATAGTCAACCATGTCAAAGGCTGTAGACAGGTTCAGATGGATGAGAAGAGGTAGTTTACATTTGTCGCAGTCAACCCGAATGCCATTTCTAACACTGGTAATTCATTCCAGCACAATAGCTGTGGAAGAAACCTGATTGGAGGGATGCAAACACGAAGTTCAGGAAAGATAGGCATAGATTTGAGAGGCAAGACCAAGTTAAAGGTCTTTGGATAAAAAAAATATGAAAAGAACAAAGAAGTTTCAGTTCGATGCCACTGTAAAAATAAGTTTACTTCATATGGAAAGAGTTAGGGAAATTTTAGTTTTGAGATGCTTGTTCTAACCCCCTGGGTTATGAAGATATTAAAGTTTTCAGAGTAAATTCAAGCAACATGAAACCTGTGACTACGCTGCTGACCTCTGCTCTTTTATGGCTCTTGCTCATTATAGAGATAGAAAAAAATGTGAAACGGCAAAAATCCTTAGCACAGACACATAGATAAATTTTGGAAAATGTTAATTTCAGAGAGCTGCAGCTTTAACAGAAGGTTGCATTCAAGTACATTTACTGGTTTCCAAGCCCTTAATAATGCTTGTCTTTTGATGATCATTTTATGGCACAAAGGGCTGCATGTTTACACAACTAGTTTTATCACTGCTGCTCTTGAATACAATGACAAATCAAAGAGCTTTGCCATTCAGCATTATTGTATTCAGCCATAAGCTTAGCTATACTAAATACCAGATTTTAGTTCTATTCATTTGCTATTGTCATTCACTGTTTTGAGCGTGCTTCACTTGCTGTAGTCATCATTCCATTCTGTATATGTCAGCAAAACAAACTCATTGCATGTATTTACTAAATGCATAAGAACTTTGCAGACAGCTATTGAATAACACAAGTTAATTAGTTACACCATTCAAATAATAATTTATGAATAAATGTCCTATTGCAACACATCAGTGCTACTACACCTTGATGCGTGCGATAGTGTGACTAATTTCAGCAAATATTTAATGCGCTTCAACATGTGGTGAATTTAGAAACAAACATGATATTTTATTACATTACGAATTATCAGTGGCGAAAATGTACTTTTCCGTTGCAACCATCGCTTTTACTTTAACCATCGATTTTAAAAACATACACTTGATGCAGTGATCTTGAGTAATGATTTTCTTTCCATCCCTCTTTTGGACTAATCAAATTCAATAGTGAGAGCAGTGCCAACAATCCGCTAGTGTTTTCTATTGCACCTGAAAACAGTATCAAGTAATCCCAAGTCAGGAATAATATTAACCAGCTGCATTCAGGGCTCCACTGATTGCCCAGATAATGCATTTCAGTGAATCTCAAAAATGGCACCAGGCTTTTTTCTTGGACTCATGGTGCATCTGAGCAAGAACTGCTAAAGTCATCCATTATTTTCAAAATTTGGCCAGTTAGGTGCTGTGCACGCATGGGACTGGGTTGGGTTGTCTTGCACTTTGTCTGAAGGAGGAGGCCTTCATCCCATCTGTTTGGGCTGGATTCAAAACGAGTTCCAGGAATTTGACAGACTTACAGTGCCGAGCAGTGAGGTAATGCACTCTGGGCACTCTGTAAGATTTGTTAGTCTAATGTTGGCGTGAAATTAAAAACTGCAACAAAATCTATAGTGTGCGTAATCTCAGTATCCAATCTGTTTAAGAAAAGCCATGTAATATATATTGTGGAAAAAGCTGCTGCAGGAGCAACAGGGAGTAATGAGGCAGGATTTAAGATACTAGCAACATGTCGTTTTCTCAGTGCATTGGGAAAATACTTTGACAAGTTGATTAACCATCAAATGCATCACACAGGATTCCTCTGACATTTAGGGTATTTGGACATTAGACATTATCTTTTAAATAGGGGTGAAATATTGTTGTTGCATCTGCAGGATCCCTCAATCAAAATAATTATATCTGTGTCACTTGTCTAAGCAATAAAATGAAAACCTTGATGACGAACATGAGTACAGTCAATGAAATTCCGCTATGGTCACGAAGCCAACTGCCCTCTCAACTGTGACATTATACAAATGTACAGCATGTGAAGAGTTAATGTTATGTTAAGCCTAGCCACCAGAGTGAGCTAAGGGACAGTACTATAAGTTGCACTGGCTCTTGGGCTCGGGGAGGAGATTAGATTTGGAGCTGAAGAAAACAAGGTTCATAGTGTATTGCAGAGCTAGTTAAGATATAATAGTTATAGTTAGCAGATAAAGATAGTGTTCGTGTGTGTAGCTTAATTCTTACATGTATGTTTGCTGTTCAGAATAAGTGTCGAACTCAAATTTAGTAGTGTTAATAAAATTAGTTTAGTTCTTCAAAAGAGCTTTGTGTGTCTTTGTCATCACTACGCCTTCCATCCTAGAAACCCCTCATAAAGATCACCACATCAACCTGACTGGATGTGAACATGATATATGGGCCAGCCTGATGGCATCCATGACTTTATGCAGCAATGGACTGATGACTGAGAGGTGGCACATCGATCTCTAGATGATCGCTGGAATGAACCACAGGTAAAAAGGTTGTGGGTCAATGGCAGTTTTGATGCTGCAGGTATTGGATGTCCACTCCTTCTCATTGGCATCAGATCCTGCTCCAGCATAGCACACACCTCTGATACAACGTTCCTGGAGAGACAAAGACTGGGATTTTCTAGCCCCGTTGTGGTGGGACCTGCAGCGAGATATTTGGTGACCCAACCAAAAGTCCATTGACTTTTGGTGGGACAGGGCGATCCTGGCAACGGGTAGGGCTGTAAAATCCTTCACAGGTGTTCCATTTGGCTGCATCCTGATCATCGATCCCATAGTCAGATAAGGATTACACTGCAATGAGCCTCTCAAGAACTTTTTCTGGTTTCCAATGGCTGCTGTGGAACTGAGAAATACCTTTCCCTGAACAGCACTTCACTTTGTCCCCACCCTCTCGAGTGCTACTTCTTCAAGGCACAGCCTGCAAGGAGCTTCATAGAATGGTAGCCGGTTCCCTACACAACTCAAATGTTGCTCAGATCTTGTTTCCTTTGAATAGTAGGAATTCTGAGTCTCAGTGCACCATTGTTAAAATCAGAAAAAGTACAATAGCTGACAATTGCTGCCTGATTACCTTAATTATCTGCCCACCACCTTGTCAGCCACTGATCTATCCTGACATCGCCATCTGGCAAAACTGGTCAGTGGCAGGAACATGTCAGGGAGCCAGCACCGAGTGGGTCCACAAGATTTTACAAACGCTTCACCTCCATTCTGGCCCCCTTGCCACTGCGCTGCCCCTGAATAGCATGATTAGCGGCCCAATCCCTGGCGGTGCCATCCCGGTATCTGGGCACTTTCAGCCTGGCACTGCCAGGATGCTAGGGTGGCAGTTCCAAGCTATCTGGATGTCGGGGGAGAGCCAGGATGCCACCCTGCCCTGTCCTGTCCTCCAGAGGGGGGTCTTCAATGGACTGGGAGACCCTCCACGTACCATTACACCTTGTCCAAGTTTGTCTGGACCAGTACCAAATGGCGAGGTCTTCCAGGCACAGCCATTGAGTCGTGGGCGCTAGGTGAATCCGGCGAACGTATATTTAAATGGCCCGTATGGCTCATTTAAATATGCTGATCTGGATCACGCCCAGTGAGGGAGAGATCTAGACTGCGACGTCGCATGAGATTCTGTTGAATCTCGTGAGACGTTTTGAGCGTTGCGAATCCTGCGAGAGGCCTCGCGGAAGAGTTAATGGCCTCAACCCAACACCAACTAGGGCGCAACGAGGCCGTTGAATCATGCCCTGTATGTATGAAAACATTATATTTTTTGCTATGTTTAATATGAACCTTCTGCTGAACCAAAAATAATGGCTGTTCCAACTCATGCAACCACAGGTTTGGCCCTTTGTTCTGCAGTTACAAGAAAAAAGAACCCGCCTCTCATCATCGTAGAATCTCCTATCTAAATGTAAGGACATTATAATCAGGAAATCAGGGACTCGTAGATTGAAACTCATTATGCTGGCAGGGCTATCAACAGACTCATCTAACACTTGGCACTGTCCAGGTCCATTTCAAAAGAGGACCATTGAGTGGACAATGGATGTCATTTTCATCTTGATAATCTTACCCCTCTTAGTGGAGCCAGTGAGTCTGTTAGATAATGGCTTCCTGACAAAACTCTCTTAATGTGGATGGTAACTCTTGTAAATGCTAATGGCTGGGAATTATCAGTCCTGAGGTCAAAGTCAATTCCAGACCTTGGATAAACATCCCTTTTGGAGGGGATGTCCAGTGGTGTCATTTAGAAGGAGGGCTTATGAAAGATAGATCCCGCTAGAGTCCTAGGCTCTTGGCCCTTTTCACCCGTTTCCCAGGATATATGGTGGACAGATTCATCCCATTTGAGATCATTTTGTAAGAGGATGTCAAAAGGCATGAGAAAGAATATTAGGGCGAATCGCGTGAGCGGTAGCCCTTCTGAAGAGCTGAGCAAGGTGTGGAGTCCTGTGGGATCAAAGATGGAGGAGGCAAGCTCGTCGGGTGGGGCCGTACCTATTACGGTGGATAAGCAGATGGAGGTAATGGCTGTTGAAATTGTCAGGCAATTCGGCAAGCATTTCGAAAGGCAAGGGAAAGATATGCTGGAAACCCTCAAAAATTCTGTGGAAGACGTAGTGGTCCCGATAATAATAATAATCTTTATTGTCACAAGTAGGCTTACATTAACACTGCAATGAAATTACTGTGAAAAGCCCCTAGTCGCCACATTCAGGCGCCTATTCGGTTACACAGAGGGAGAATTCAGAATGTCCAATTCACCTAACAAGCACGTCTTTCGGGACTTGTAGGAGGAAACCGGAGCACCCAGAGGAACTCCCCACAGACACGGGGAGAACAGTGACTGGGAATCGAACCTGGGACCCTGGCACTGTGAAGCAACTGTGCTGCCCACTATGTAAAGGAGGCTTTGGGAAGACTTCAGAGACAAGGTGGGAGCATGGTGGGGTGTTGAAGAAGGTGGAGGAGATGCTGTTGCGACATTGCGATCAGTTGGCCTCACTGGATGCTGAGCCGTGGAGGGTGGAGGACAGGAACAAGGGCTTGAGAACTTAGTTCGAGGACCTGAAGAATAGATTGAGGCGGAAAAATCTCAGGATCGTGGGATTGTCTGAGGGGGTGGATTGTCTGAGGTCAGCTAAATATTGAATCGATATTTATGAAGTTGAGGGGGGAGGAGGATCAGTCTGACCCCCCCCCTCCCATTGAGCTGGATTGGGCCCACCAGTCACTTTGGGCGAAACCACGGATGAATGAGCCACCAGAGATAGTATGTTTTCATAGTTATCGGATGAATGAGAGGATCCTGAAGTGAACCAAGGAGAATCGGCAAGTTAGGTGGGAAGGCAGCAGGATTTGTATATGCCAGGATATTGCGACAGAATTGGCAAGGAGCCCTGCGGACTTCAACAGGGCGAAGTCCGCGTTTTTCTAGAATGGTGTGCGTTTTGGTGTGCTGTATCTGGCAAGGCTGAGAGTTATGCATAATACCAAAGACCATTTTTCGAGACGCCGGAGGAAGCAGAGGCTTTTATTAAAGCTCAAGGACTTGGACTGAACTGAGGGAGTTTGAATGGGACTTTGCCAGTGGTTGGGACGGGTTTGTACAGGGACGTTGTAGGAAAGGCGGTGGCATAGTGGTATTGTCGCTGGACTAGTCCAAAGACCAAAGACCCAGGGTAATGATCTGTGGACCCAGGTTCGAATCCTACCATGGCAGGTGGTGGAATTTAAACTCAATAAAATATCTGGGGCTGGATTCTCCGCCCCACCTAGCCTCATTTCTATTTCACCCCGCTGGCGGGATGCTTCATTACGCCGGCTGGTCAATGGCGTTTCCCATTGTGGAACAGCCCCACACCGTCGGGAATCCCCCGGGCAGCCGGCGGAGAATCCAGCCCCTGGAATTAAAAGTCTAATGGTGACCATGGTCGATTGTCGTAAAAATCCATCTGGTTCACTAATGTCCTTTAGGGAAGGAAATCTGCCATCCTTACCTGGTCTGGCCTACATGTGACTCCAGACCCATTAAATGTGATTGGCTCTTAACTATCCCCTCAAGGGTACAGCCTGCAACATCCACCAGAAATAACAGTGGCAAACCCAGCCCTGTCGACCCTGCAAAGTCCTCCTTACTAACATCTGGGGGCACCACTATAACCATTCCTGGGTATGTCTTGTCTCACAGTAGGGCAGACTCAGCAGAGGTGACGGTACAGTGGTATACAGTCGGGAGGGAGTTGCCCTGGGAGTCCTCAACATCAACTCTGGACCACATGAAGTCTCATGGCTTCAACTTGGTTAAACTTGGGGAAGGAAACCTCCTGATGATTACTACATACTGGCCACCACCAGCTGATGAATCAGTACTCCTCCATGTTGAACACCACTTGGAGAAACACTGAGGGTGGCAAGGGTGCAGAATATGCTCTGGGTGGGGGGCTTCAATGTCCATCACCAAGAGTGGCTCAGTAGTTCCACCATAGACCGAGCTTGCCCGTCCTAAAGGACACAGCTGCTAGACCGGAACTGCATAATAATAATAATCTTAATTGGTGTCACAGGTAGGATTACATTAACATTGCAATGAAGTTACTGTGAAAAGCCCCTAGTCGCCACAGTCCAGCGCCTGTTCGGGTACACTGAGGGAGAATTCAGAATGTCCAATTCACCTAACAAGCACGTCTTTCGAAAGGTGGTGAGGGAACCAAAAAGAGGGAAAAACATACTTGACCTCATCCTCATTAATCTGCCTGCTGCAGATGCATCTGTCTATGATGTTATCGGTAGAAGTGACCACCGTACAGTCCTTGTGGAGATAAAGTCCCGTCTTCAATTTGAGGATACCTTCCATCATGTTGTGTTGTACTACCACTGTGCTAAATGGGATAGCCTTCAAACAGACCTAGCAACTCAAGACTGGGCATTCATGAGGCGCTGTGGCCCAGCAGCAGCAGAATTATATTCAACCATAATCTGCTACCTCATGGCCTGGCATATCCCCCACTCTACCATTACCACCATGCCAGGGGATCAACCCTATTTCAATGAAGTGTGCAGGAGAGAATGCCAGAAGCAACACCAGGCATACCGAAAAATGAGGTGTCAACTTGGTGAAGCTACAACACAGGACTACTTGTGCCAAACAGCATAAGCAGCAAATAATAGACAGAGCGAAGCGATTCCACATCGAACGCATCAGATCCCAGCTCTGTAGTCCTGCCACATCCAGCCGTGAATAGTGGTGGACAATTAAACAACTCACTGGAGGAGGGGGCTCCACAAATATTCCCTTCCTCAATGATGGAGGAGCCCAGCACAATCTTCAACCACAATGCCGAGTGGATGATCCATCTCGGTCTCCTCCGGAGGTCCCCAGCATCACAGATGTCAGTCTTCAGCCAGTACGATTCACTCCATGTGATATCAAGAAATGGCTGAAGGCACTGGATACTGCAAAGTCTATGAGCCCTGACAATATCCCGGCAATAGTTTTGAAGACTTATGCTCCAGAACAAACCGCACCCCTAGCCAAGCTGTTCCAGTACAGCTACAACACTGGCATCTATCTGGCAATGTGGAAAATTGCCCAGGTGTATCCTGTACACAAGAAACAGGACAAATCCAACCCAGCCAATAACCGCCCTATCAGTCTACTCTCCATCATCAGCAAAGTGATGGAAAGAGTTATCAACAGTGCTATCAAGCGGCACTTACTCCACAATAACCTGCTCATGAACTCTCAGTTTGGGTTCCGCCAGGGTCACTCAGTTCCTAACCTCATTACAGCCATGGTTCAAACATGGACAAAAGGGCTGAATGCCAGAGGTGAGGTGAGAGTGACGGCCCTTGACATCAAGGCAGCATTCAACCGAGTATGGCATCAAGGAGCCCTAGCTAAACTGGAGTCAATGGGAATCAGGTGGGAAACTTTCCGTTTGTTGGAGTCATACCTGGCACAAAGGAAGATGGCTGTGGTGATTGAAGATCAGTCATCTCAGCTCCAGGACATCACTGCAGGAGTTCCTCAGGGTAGTGTCTTAGGCCCAACCATCTTCAGCTGCTTCATAAATGACCTCCCTTCCATCATAAGGTCAGAAGTGGGGATGTTTGCGGATGACTGCACAATGTTCAGCACCATTCGCGACTCCTGAGATACTGAGGCAGTCCATGTCCAAATGCAGCAAGACCTGGACAATATCCAGGCTTCGTCTGATGAGGGGCAAGTTATATTCGCACCACACAAGTGCAAGGCAATGACCATCTCCTCCAAGAGAGGATCTAACCACCGCCCCTTGACATTCAATGACATTAGCATCGCTGAATCTCCCACAATCAACATCCTAGGGATTAACATTGATCAGAAACTGAACTGGGCTAGCCATATTAATATGGTGGCTACCAGGGCAGGTCAAAGGCTAGGAATTCTATGGCGAGTAACTCACCTCCTGACCCCCAAAGCCTCTCCACCATCTACAAGGCACAAGTTAGGAGTGTAATGGAATACTCTCCACTTACCTGGATGAGTGCAGCTCCAACAACAGTCAAGAAGCTCAACACCATCCAGGACAAAGCGGCCCACTTGATTGCTCCCCTTTCCACAAACATTCAAACTTTCCACCACCGACGAACAGTGGCAGCCATGTGCACCATCTACAAGATGCACTGCAGTGACTCACCAAGGTTCCCCTTCAAGTCACTCACCACCCTGACTTGGAAATATATCGCCGCTCCTTCACTGCCGCTGCGGCAACATCCTGGAACTCCCTCCCTAACAGCATAGTGGGTGTACCTACACCTCAAGGACGGCAACAGTTCAAGAAGGAAACTCACCACCACCTTCTGAAGGGCAACTAGGGATGGGCAATAAATGCTGGTCCAAACAGCAATGCCCACATCCTGTAAATGAATTTTTAAAAAGGTGTGTATTTTCTTATTTCTCCCTTTTCCCCTTCTCCCATTTTCTTTTTTGTACAGCGTTGTTGTTGAAATTGGTGCGTTTTTTTTTTCTTTTTTGTGTTTTTTACTTTTTGGTTGGCGTCAGTGGTTCAGAGGGAGTATTTTGCTTCGGAGAGGGGGAAGGGTGTTGGGTAGGTTCAGGGTTGAAGGTGGGGGTGGGTGAGATTCAGCTCTTTGATGCGCTGGTTTGGGTTTTGGTTTCTTTGTTTATTTGTGTGATGTGGGCTCTGGCGTGGAGATCTACCTCACTAGCAGTTGAGGTTGGCTAATGAATGGGAGCGAGATGGGGAGAGAGCCGCTGCTTGATGGACCTGTTTAGGCAGATTTCGATGAGCCGAGAAGGTGTGAATGGAGCGAGGGGAGGGGGATGGAGGAGGGGTTGGGGTAGAATGCTGATGGTGACTGGGGGTTGCCTTTGACCCATCTCGGGTGTGGGGCGGCTGCCATCTTGGGTGGGCTCTGGTTTCAGGAATATGGGGGTGGAGGGGAAAATCCCTCATGGTAGAAATGGCTAACTTGAAGGAGGGGAGGGGTGAGAGACCGCCAATTTGATTGGATACATGGAATGTGTGGGTTTGGGAGGGCCAGTGAAGTGAGGAAGAGTTTTCTCTCATTTGAAACGTTTGAGAGCTTTTGTTCGTTCACACCTTCTAGGCTCATCGAAATCTGCCTAAACAGGTCCATCAAGCCACAGCTCTCCCCGCCCCCCCCCCCCCCCCCCCCCATCTCGCTCCCATTCATTAGCCAACCTCAACTGTTAGTGAGGTAGATCTCCACGCCAGAGCCCACATCACACAAATAAACAAATAAACAAAGAAACCAAAACCCAAACCAGCGCATCAAAGAGCTGAAACTCACCCACCCCCACCTTCAACCCTGAACCAACCCAACACCCTTCCCCCTCTCCAAAGCAAAAGACTCCCTCTGAACCACTGACGCCAACCAAAAAGTAAAAAACACAAAAAAGAAACAAACAAAAACAAAACACACCAATTTCAACAACAATGTGGTGCTTTTACAGGAGGCCCACCTGCACGTGAGGGCCTAGATTAGGCTCCAGAAGGGTTGGGTAAATCAGGTGTTTCACTCGGGCTTTGACAACAGGACCCTATGTTATTCTCTAAGCCTGAATAAAGATTGTAGACTTCCAGTTAAAACAAATACTTTATTCAATGGGTTTGTTCTGTTTCCAGAGCTTAACTAGATATAATATAGTCAAGAGGTATGACCAGTGAAGCTAAGGTAAACTGTCTATGCTGAGCTGTCTCTGTGTGCTGCTGCTCCCTAGCCCTGTGCTTCTGAAAGAGGCAGATCCTCCCTTGGGCTGGACCCTTTATACCCGTCTCTGATGCTGCCCTCTAGTGATGCTGTGGCTGTTACATCTGTCTGCAGTCCCTGGTGTATGTGCAGATGTATGTACAGATGTACAGATCACTACATTCCCCCCCCCCTTTTGTTTGACATGTTTTCTAGACTGGCCTCAAGAAAACTGTACATAGCAAGTGGTGAGAATATGCAAATCTGCACACTGTGAAAATGATAAAAGTAATACAGAAACAATTAACTGTGTTGTGAGTCCATCGTGAGAAATGTCCATATTCGTCTTGTGCGTGTGTTGAAGTGTCGTTAGAAATCTAGCCAGTCGGGTGCCTGACGGCTTCTGCTGGAGCGTCTTATCGGTGGTAGTGGGGATGATGGTTTGATGTCATCAAGAGTACTGTCTGTCGTTGTGTGGCGAGGAACGTCCTGTGGACAAATGTGGTCAAGTCCAGTGTGGGAAATACTGGCGTTGTAGGTCGAATCTCTAATAGGTCCGGGCGGTTACGGCGAAAATGTACGCCCGCTATCGTTTTGACAATGTAGGACCGTGGTGCCTCCTGCCTGATCACCGTGGCTGACTCAGACCATCCGCCTTCTGGGTCCCTGATTCTGATGGTGTCATCTATTGTCAGTGGCTTGAGTGGGATTGCATGTTGATCGTAGTATAGTTTTTGTTTGGAGCATAGTGCCCAGATGTCGCCGAGAACCAGTGCGTTGCCGGGGTCTCGGAATTGCTTTGCTGGTAGGGTTGTCCGGATGTCTCTGCCGAAGAGCATTTGCGCTGGCGACAGTCCGGAGCTCAATGGGGTTGCTCGGTACGATAACAGAGCTAGGTTGATGTCGGAACATGACTCGGTTGCCTTGCTGATGAGTCGCTTAATGATGTGGACACCTTTTTCCCCTGTTCCATTTGAATGTGGGTAGCGATTCTGTGTCGCACCATTGTCTGACCTCGACTTTTTCCTGTGTTTGTGGTATTGATTCTGTATGTCATCGTTCGTGAAAGCTGTTTTGCTTGTTTGTTCTGGAGCAGATGTGAATTCATGAGATTCTTTATCATGCCATACCATGTTTGTAGTCTTGTCATTGTTTCGCAGTGTGCTGTGTCGCATTGTGCCGCATTGTCCTTCACGTGCTGAGTTGTACCATATTGTACAGGTCGTTGCTTCATTGTTGTTGTTTCTGTCGTTTCTGTCTTTGTTGTTTCGTTGTCGTTCTTGTTGATGTTTTTGTCGTTTCTGTCTTGGTTGTTTTTGTTGGCATTCTTGTTGTTGTTGTTCTTATTGTTCTTTTTGTCACGCTTGTTGATTGTGTTTTCGTTGTTTTCGCTTTTATTCTTGTTCTTTTTCTTGTCGTGCTTGTTGTTTCTGGGATGCTTTTTGTTGCTTTTGTCGTTCTTGTTGCGCTGCATGTTGTTCTTGTTGTTGCTGTTGATGTTCTTGTTTCTGCTGTGCTTCTTGTCGTTTTTGTTGTTCTTGATGCGCTCAATGAGTGTGCCACGTGGATGATTTGAGTCATTGTCACAGTTATTGGTGTCAGTGTCCTGTGTGGTATCTGCTACATTGAGCGTTTCTTCTTGAGAATTGTGAGAATGATCTGATGTTGCATTGATGTTGGTGACATTAGTCATTTGTGGTGGATTCGATTCCTCTTCTTTGCTTACTTGGTACTCCTCTTCGAGAGTCATTTCTGGTTCACTTGAATCATCATTGATTTCTAGGTGCCCCTCTTTTGGAGTCATTTCAGGTTCACTTGAATTATCATTGAGTTCTTGGTGCTCCTCTTTTGGAGTCATTTCAGGTTCATTTGAATCATCTGTGACCTCTTTGTGCTCCCTTTTCTGGAGTCAAAATCTTCACGATTTCATTCTGTTGTGGGTTGTGGTGCTCCTTTTCTGGAGTCAAAATCTCCAAGATTTCTATTGATGTGGTCTCTCTGGACTCTCGGTGCTCCTCTTCTGGAGTCAAAATCTTCAGGATTTCTATTGACGTGGTCTCTCTGGACTCTCGGTGCTCCTCTTCTGGAGTCAAAATCTTCAAGATTTCAATTGACATGATCTCTCTGGACTCATGGATGGACGTCCTCTGATTATTGAGTGCTTCTGTGCAGACGAGCTGAGATATGTCAGTCTCGCTGTGATCCTGCACATCTTGTATGGGAATTGTGATTTCTTCGTCACTTGTCTCACTTACAGTGGGTAGACATTCAGTGTCTTCTTCTGGTGGCTCAAATAAGCTTGATAGATCTTCATGGTCTTGTACCTGCATGGTGTTCGCTATGGAGTATTTGCTTGCTTCCATTTTTGAGTCTGTCTCACTGAGCTGTCTGTGGAGGCTTGTGTCACTCTCTTTGTGGAGGCTTGCGTCGCTCTCTTTCTGGAGTCCTTCATCGCTCTCTCTGTGGAGTTTGTCATCGCTCTCTCTGTGGAATCTGTCATCGCTCTCTCTGTGGAATCTGTCATCCCTCTCTCTGTGGAGTCTGTCATTACTCTCTTTATGGAGTCGTGCAGTGTTCTCACTGTAGAGTCGATCTGTGCTCTCTAAACGGAGTCGTTCTGTGCTCTCTGTGTGGCGTCGTCTTTGTCTTGGGTATTGCTGTCATCTAATGTACCGACGATCTGCCATGGCACCATGGTATTGGATTCATCTACCATGAGAAGAGTCGTATTGACCTTTTCAACCGTGTTGCTGATGCTGTGATCAGGATCTCCGAATAACTCAGCCATGTCTGAGCAATATTGTGTTTATTGTTCGTTGGACAAATCATCGCTTTTTGTTTCGGAGTTGTGATCGTTCTCTTCATGTTCAATGAACAAATCATCTTCTTGTGTGGAGGCTGGGACCCTTCATGGTGCGTGGACCCCTCTCTGTTTCTTGGTGTGAGGCCGCAGCATAATCCTGCACTCACGAGTCGGGATGTCATATATGCTGGGCTGCAGATTCCCCATTCCGAATAACTCATCGTCGGGGTCTTCGCGGTACAACACCTCTAGTTGCGGTTCAGATTTGGTACTGGGGTAGCCATCTCCCAAGATGAAATCTTTGTCTGAGTCGTAGTCTACAAGGACCATATCATCTTCTAGGGCGGTGCTAACTGCTTGTTCCAGGGTGTTGTGAAAGTTATTTTCAACTGCTGGTGTAAGTTCGGGCATTGTTCTGTCTTTTGAGACAAGGAAATTGGGTTTTGCAGCTTTAAATTTCTTTTTGTTCATTTTTGTGCATTTCCCTTTTAAGTGGGCGTGGTCCTGGTCCTCTGATGTCATGACGCTCGTGACGTCATGCATCGGACTCGATTGCCCATGCGCACACCGAGTTTCCTGTACTGTACACTCTTTTCGCAACTGAGCATGTGCGGCTCCTTTCTCAAGATGACTGCCACTTCCGTCTTTCTCCGATTCAACCCTGCCTCAGCCTCGTGGTGAGTGTTCGCGTCATTGTTACTGATTTTGTTTTCTAAATGATGATTCTGTGTTTGTAGAGACTCAAAGTACTGATTTTGTTTTTGTTCATAAGCTAGGCATTTTTGTATAGCGATTTCTAGAGTTAGATACTTATTTTGTGAAAGTTCTTCCCTCAAATTTTTATCAGATAGTCCAGAAATTAATTGATGCATTATCACAGTGTCTCTGAAATCAGCATAATCACAGCCTTGTGGTATTAACTTGAGATTTGTAATAAAATCAGATATGGGCCCTCCGTTTCTCTGACAAGAGTTAAATCTTTCCAGCATCTCACCAGCCTGACTGTTACAGCGTTCAACAATTTTTTTTGAGTATAACATCTACTTTGGTGTCGTCCTCACCTTCTAAGTAATTAAAGCAATTATAGATTTTTCTAGCTTCATGCCCTCCTGTTGAGAGTAATAGGGCTATTTTCTGGCATCAGAGGTAGTGCTTAGATCATTAGCTGTGATAAATATTTGGAACAGCTGTTCAAACATTTTCCAGTTATAACTTAAACTACTGGTTGTTTCTAGCTGCCATGGAGTTCCAACAAGTTCCATCGAATCAGTTAGTCGTTGAGGATCCATTTGCTGTGAAGTCTTCCACAGTCGAATATCTGGTTTAGGTTTTTCTTCTCTTGTTGGTGTCTCGCTAGCTTTCTGAAATCACTCCTGGTATCATATGTTATTCTCTAAGTCTGAATAAAGATTGTAGACTTCCAGGTAACACAAATACTTTATTCAATGGGTTTGTTCTGTTTCCAGAGCTTAACTAGATATAATACAGTCAAGAGGTATGACCAGTGAAGCTAAGGTAAACTGCCTATGCTGAGCTGTATCTGTCTGCTGCTGCTCTCTAGCCCTGTGCTTCTGAAAGAGGCGGATCCTCCCTTGGGCTGGACCCTTTATACCCGTCTCTGATGCTGCCCTCTAGTGATGCTGTGGCTGTTACATCTGTCTGTAATCCCTGGTGTATGTGCAGATGTATGTACAGATGTACAGATCGCTACAGACCCAGGGGCTGGTGGTGATACTAATTAATAAAATAATTTGGTTTCAAATGGGGAAGGTAGTAGCGGACCAGAGCAGCAAGTACGTCATAGTTCCAGGGACGTTGGAAGGTAAGTAGGTGGTTTTAGCGAGTGTGCTATACCAGACATGGATACGTACCAATTGATTTTGGGAGGAGATTTGAATTGTGTTCTGAATCTTAAATTGGATAGGTCTAAGCTGAAGTCGTTGGCCCCTTCGGGGGTAGCAAAGGTACGGGCGACTTTCATGAAGGAGATGGGTGGAGCGGATTTGTAATGGTTTTTGCACCCTGGAGGCAGGGAATTCTCCTTTTTCTCTGCGGTGCATTGCGTGCATTTGCATTTCGACGTTCTCGTGATGGGGAGGTCTCTGCTGCCAGGGGTGAGGAACATGTTCTGCACTAGTGATTTTGGATCATGCTCCACATCTGGTAGATGTGTTTTAGAGGTGGGGCCGGCATGGAATTTGGATGTGGGGCTGTTGGCGGATTTGAGTTTTTGTGTGTAGAAGGCCAGGATGATTTAAGAATATGTGGGATTTAATAAAAATGGGGAGGTGTCGCCCTCAGTACAGTGGGAGGCCCTGAAAGCGGTGGTGAGAGGTGAGATAATTTCGCATAAGGTGCAGCTGGAAAGGAAGGAGGGAAAAGAGCGCCAATGGTTGGTGGATGAGTTTCTGGAGATAGATGGTAATTCAAGTGACCCTACTCCAGAACTGCTGGTTAGTAGAAAGTTGCAGATGCAGTTTGATCTATTACCTACTGATAAGGAGGTGCGCCAGTTGCGACAGTCTAGAGGGGTAATGTATGAATATGGGGAGAAGGCCAGTCGTCTTTTGGCCGGTTAGTTGAGGAGGAAGGCGGCCTCCCGAGAGATTGTTCAGATTTGGGTGGTGGACTAGTGCCAGCGCCGGATAAAGTTAATGGGCCATTTGAGGTGATTTACAAGAAACTATACAGGTCAGAGCCGCCTGGGGCGGGGTTGGATATGGTGGAGTTTCAGGATGAGTTGGAGTGTCCAAAGGTGGAGGAGGAGGATTAGAAAGGGCTGGAGGTGTCGTTGGGGGTGGAGGAGGTCCGGACAGCTATTGGGCAAATGCAGACTGGTAAGGCACCGGGGCCAGATAGGTTCCTGGTGGAATTTTATAAAAAGTTTGCAGATCGACTGGTGCCGTTATTGGTGGAGATGTTTGAGGATTCGGCCACGCGAGGGTCACTTCTGGAGACAATATGCAAGCGTCCATCTCACTTCTGTTAAAGAAGGATAAGGACCTGGTGGAGTGTGGGTCGTACTGCCCGATTTCCTTATTAAATGTGGATGCTAAGATTTTGGCCAAGTTTTTAGTGCTGAGTTTCTCTCTCATGGAGGCTCAGACGAGATTTATGAAGGGTTGACCTTTGTCTTCTAATGGGAGACAGCTTTTAAACGTGGTATTATCCCCGGCGGAAGGGAGTGAACAGAAGGTTATTGTGACTTTGGATGCCGAGAAGGTTTTTGATAGGGTAGAATGGGGGTATTTGTTTGCGGATGTTGGAAAGGTTTGGGATAGGACCTAAATTCATATTGTGGGTTCAATTGTTATGTAAGGTGTCAAAGGCTAGTGTTCGAACAAATAATGTGAATTTGGGATACTTTAACTGCACTGGGGAACAAGGCAGGTGTTCCCTATTCCCCCCCTCTTATTTGCCTTGGTAATTGAGCATTTGGTCATTGCCCTGAGGACCTTAGATAGGTGGAGAGGGAAAATGAAAGGGGAAGTGGAACACATGTCCTTGTGCGTGCATGATCTTCTGTATGTGACAGATCCGAACCCCACAATGGGGATATCATGGTGCTGTGGAATATTCAATGAACCTGGCGGTGGTCTCTACACCACGGAGAGAATTTCGGCAGCACTTTATTAGTTTTTAAAATAAATTTGAAGTACCCAATTCTTTGTTTTCTAATTAAGGGGCAATTTAGCGTCGCTAATCCACCTACCCTGCACATCTTTGGGTTGGGGGGTGAGACTCATGCAGACACGGGGAGAATGTGCAAACTCCACACGGACAGTGTCCTGGGGCCGGGATCAAACCTGGGCCCTTGGCGCCATGAGGTAGCAGTGCTAACCACCGTGCCACCCTTCGATATACACTTTAAATTGGGGACGGTATTTAAGCTGCCGCTAATTTGTGCGAATCAAATGTTTGAGGCAGCGAGATTGGATGCCAAGTTTAGGGGATGGGAGGGGAAGAGGATGGAAGGGATGAGGGATTTGTTTTTGGCGGGGCGATTTGCAAGCTTGGAGGGGAAATTTGGGCTTTTGCAAGTGAATACATTTTAGAACATAGAACATAGAACAATACAGCGCAGTACAGGCCCTTCGGCCCACGATGTTGCACCGAAACAAAAGCCATCTAACCTACACTATACCATTATCATCCATATGTTTATCCAATAAACTTTTAAATGCCCTCAATGTTGGCGAGTTCACTACTGTAGCAGGTAGGGCATTCCACGGCCTCACTACTCTTTGCGTAAAGAACCTACCTCTGACCTCTGTCCTATATCTATTACCCCTCAGTTTAAAGCTATGTCCCCTTGTGCCAACCATTTCCATCCGCGGGAGAAGGCTCTCACTGTCCACCCTATCCAACCCCCTGATCATTTTGTATGCCTCTATTAAGTCTCCTCTTAACCTTCTTCTCTCCAACGAAAACAACCTCAAGTCCATCAGCCTTTCCTCATAAGATTTTCCCTCCATACCAGGCAACATCCTGGTAAATCTCCTCTGCACCCGCTCCAAAGCCTCCACGTCCTTCCTATAATGCGGTGACCAGAACTGCACGCAATACTCCAAATGCGGCCGTACCAGAGTTCTGTACAGCTGCAACATGACCTCCTGACTCCGGAACTCAATCCCTCTACCAATAAAGGCCAACACTCCATCGGCCTTCTTCACCACCCTATCAAGCTGGGTGGCAACTTTCAGGGATCTATGTACATGGACACCTAGATCCCTCTGCTCATCCACACGTTCAAGTATTTTGCCATTAGCCAAATATTCCACATTCCTGTTATTCCTTCCAAAGTGAATCACCTCACACTTCTCTACATTAAACTCCATTTGCCACCTCTCAGCCCAGCTCTGCAGCTTATCTATATCCCTCTGTAACCTGCTACATCCTTCCACACTATCGACAACACCACCGACTTTAGTATCGTCTGCAAATTTACTCACCCACCCTTCTGCGCCTTCCTCTAGGTCATTGATAAAAATGACAAACAGCAACGGCCCCAGAACAGATCCTTGTGGTACTCCACTTGTGACTGAACTCTATTCTGAACATTTCCCATCAACCACTACCCTCTGTCTTCTTTCAGCTAGCCAATTTCTGATCCACATCTCTAAATCACCCTCAATCCCCAGCCTCCGTATTTTCTGCAATAGTCTACCGTGGGGAACCTTATCAAACGCTTTGCTGAAATCCATATATACCACATCAACTGCTCTAATGTTTGAGGCAGCGAGATTGGTACCAAAGATTTTGGTATCTTCAGATTTGCAATTTCGCGAGATACTTCCTTCCGACATTCCTGTGGTGCCGCTGTCCTCGTTGTTGGAGAGGGTTTTGTTGCTAGTAGTGATGGAGGAGGGAGGCACGTCAGGGATTTATGGTAGGATTATGGTGGAAGATGCAGTGTCGATGGAGGGGGTTAAGGTTAAGTGGTAGGAGGAGTTGGGTTTGGAGCTGGAGGATGGGGGGCGGTGTGAGGTTCTGCAGAGGGTGAATGCGATGTCTTCTTGTGCAAAGTTAGGGTTGATACAGTTGAAGGTAGTGCATAGAGCCTATTTGACGAAATCCGGGGTGAGCAGGTTGTTTATGGGTGTGGAGGATGAGTAATGTGGGAGGATCCTGGCGTATCATGTGCACATGTTCTGGTTACGTCCTAAGCTCACAGGGTTCTAGGTTTCCTTCTTTAGCACCGTGTCGGCGATTCTACAAATTGAACTGAAGCCCTGACTCTTAGGGGACATATTTTGAGTGTCGGACCTGCTGGAGTTGCAGACGGGACCGGGGGCTGATGTTCTGGCCTTCGCCTCGCTGATTGTTCAAAGGTGAGTGCTGCTGGGGTGGAGGTCAGCTTCTCCACCTAGTGCCTCAGTATGGCCGGGGAATCTTATGGAGCTTTTATATCTCGAGAAAGTTAAGTACACCGTGAGGGGGGCAATCGAGTGGTCCTACTGGAGATGGCAGGCATTTATTCTGTACTTTAAAGAGTTGGTCACCGTTAGTTGTTAGGAAGGGGGCGGGGAGGGAGGAAAATGTTGAATAAAAATATTTTTTAAAATCATCCTTTTTGAAATTATTGAGGCGAAAGAAGGTCACATGACTCAAGTGACTATTTCAAAATCTCTATATTCCTTTGAGAATAAAAGGTAACTGGCGAATGCCAAGAAGCAGAACTCCAGGCTGACCATCAGCCTTTCTCTGCTGGAAGATTTTCTACCATCACCTGTAGGACTGACCAAGTCTTTGTGTACCAACTTCACCTTGTGGTATCAGCACCAACTGGTGCTTCTGGTCTTCAGCCAGCAGAACTCGAGATCCGATGTGAAAGAACTCTTCATTAGACTCTGACTCTGGATTCTAATAATCATGTGAACTAACATTCCCTTCTGGGGTTCTTGTACTGTTACTATCCATATTGTAAAACTTTTTTTCATCCCCCCCTTACTGTGTGTGTGTGTGTGTAGTGGAGTGGGACATTGCGAACACTCCTGCCTCAGGTTTTGCATGTGAATAAACTAACCTTATGAGTTAATCATAACGTAAGTTTTCTGCATGTTATCAATAAATTAGATCACATAAACTGGAGGTTTCGGAAAACACACCACAGCATAATTTAAAAATAATTCAAAACACTATCTGCTATATCTTCCACTATCTCACAGTTGGTGAGAGGAAAGAAGTTCAGTCTGCCTGTCTCCTGTCCGTAACATCGGCCTAAGACTCTGTTAAAAGGTGTGCCTCATTAAATGAACCATATTCTATTTTGTAGGTTCAGTTCTAATTAAAAGAGCATTAACAATACAACCTAGATACCGGTGGAGGGGAAGGAAACAGAGGTGGTTGTGGCATTGGATGCCGAGAAAGCATCTGACCGGGTAGACTGGGGGTACTTGATTGCAGTTCCAGAGCGATTTGAAATTGGACCCAGATTTGTGGACTGGGTAAAGCTATTATATAAGGAGCCGAGGGCCAGTGTCCGCACAAACATCATCAGCTCAGAATACTTTCCTCTCCACCATGGGACTAGGCAGGGATGTCCTATGTCCCCACTGTTGTTTGCACTCACGATTGAGCCATTGGCCATCGCATTAAGAGGTTAGGGGGTATGGATAGGGATAGTGGAGGGGGGATAGAGCATAGGGTGTCCTTATATGCCGATGACTTGTTATTATATGTGTCAGAACCAAGTGTGTCAATAGGGGGAATACTGGAGCTGCTTCGGGTGTTTAGGTGTTTCTCAGGGTACAAATTAAATCTAGACAAGAGTGAATATTTTGTGGTGTCTCGGCCAGGGGTGAGGGCAGGGGTGGGGGGGCTGCCATTCCGTAAGGACTCACTTTAGATACCTGGGGGTGCAAGTTGCTCGATATTGGGGGGGGCTCCGTAGGTATAACATTTCTAGTTTGGTAGGGAGAGTGAAAGCTGATCTGGTAAGGTGGGATGGTCTCCCTCTGTCACTGGCGGGTCGGGTACAGGCAGTTAAAATTAAAGTGCTGCCACGATTCCTGTTTATTTTCCCGTACCGGCCTCCCCGAACAGGCGCCGGAATGTGGCGACGAGGGGCTTTTCACAGTAACTTCATTGAAGCCTACTTGTGACAATAAGCGAACATTATTATTTTATTTTTTTTCAATGCCTACCGATTTTCCTGCCAAAGGCATTTTTTGAGAGATTGAAGGGATGATTACCTCGTTCATATGGGGAGGGAAGGTGGCCAGAATTAAAAAGGTGATACTACAGAGAGGAAGGCAGGCAGGGGGTTTGGGTCTTCCAAACCTGATGTATTATTACTGGGCGGAGAATGTGGAGAAGGTACGGAGCTGGGTCAGAGGGGTTGACTCCCAATGGGTCAGAATGGAGGAGAGTTTGGGTAGAGGGTTGGGATTGAAGGCACTAGCGCCAGCTCCGCTCCCGACGGCCCCGGGGAGATACTCAGGGAGTCCGGTAGTAATAGCTTTGTTGAGAATTTGGAGGCAGTTTCGACAGCACTTCGGGTTGGGGGCAGGGTCAAGGAAAATGCCGATTCAGGGGAACCATAGATTTGAGCCAGGGAAGTGTGATGGAAATTTTCGGAGATGGGAGGAGAAAGGAATTATGACACTAAAAGATTTATTTCTTGGGGGTCGTTTTGCGGGATTGAAGGAGCCGGGAGCGAAGTATGGGCTGGAGCAGGGGAAAATATTTAGAAACATGCAGGTTCGAGACTTTGCCAGAAAGGAGATACAGAGCTTCCCAGTAGAGCCGGCTTCCACATTGCGGGAGGAGGTGTTGACGACAGGGGGATTGGAGAAGGGGGTAGTATCGGCGGTTTACGGGGCTATTTTGGAGGAGGAGAAGGCACCGCTAGAAGGGATCAAGGCAAAGTGGGAGGAAGAGTTGGGAGATGGTATGGAGGAGAGGTTCTGGTGTGAGGTGCTCCGGAGGGTGAACGCCTCCACCCCGTGTGCGAGGTTTGGGCTGGTACAGCTGAAGGTGGTGCATAGAGTGCATCTTACAAGGGCGAGGATGAGCCAGCTCTTTGAGGAGGTAGAAGATGTATGTGAACATTGCGGGGGGGGGGGGGGGGGGGGGGGGGGGGGGGGGGGCGCAAGCCACGTTCATATGTTTTGGTCCTGTCCAAAGCTGGAGGATTACTGGAAGAAGGTGATTAGGGTAATCTCTAAAGTGGTGCACATGAAACTGGACCCACGCCCTCGGGATGCCATATTCGGGGTGTCGGACCAGCTGGTGTTGGAAATGGAAGCAGAGGCAGATGTTGTAGCCTTTGCCTCGTTGATCGCCCGAAGGCGGATCCTGTTAGGGTGGATCTCTCTTCCCTCTCTTCCCTGTGCCCTGGCGTGGCGGGGGGACCTGCTGGAATTCTTGACGCTTGAAAAGGTCAAATTTGAACTGGGGTGGGGGGGAAGAATGGAGGGGTTCGACAATTCATGGGCGTTATTCATTATGCACTTTCGAGAATTGGATCACATCGAACATTAGGGGGGTTTGGGGGCTGGGAGGGAGAAGGACTGTATGTGTTAATGGTGACTATGGGTGATTCCTGATTCCTTTTTGTCATTGGTTTATGTTAACATGCGGGCAATGTTTGGGGATTTGGTGGGAGGATGGGATTGTTGTTATTGATATGGGGGTTGACATTACATTGGTTACTGATTATTGTTGATTGTTGGATGTAAATTTTGGAGAAAATGTGAAAAAGGAGAATAAATTTATAAACAAAACAAAACAATGCAACCTAGGTGTGGTACAAACTTTATCTTTGATCTGCCCAGGATATCTTTAAAGTGTGTTTGAATAGAACCACAAGTTTCCACCCACACATCTAAAACAGAAATCAACTGAGAATTGCTGTCACTGTGTTTAGCTAAATTTCCCAACATTGTTATGGACCCAAAATTGAAATATCAATCACTATGGCAATTTTCAATGTTGCAGTCTGTTTTGTAGAAAATTTCAAACAACTCCAAACTTGTATAAATTTTGGCAGATGGTTTTAACGCAGTCTGTTAGAACTAATAACAAGATGTAGCCTGTAGTAAACAATAGATACTTTTGTGTTGTGTGATAACAGAATAGTTTCAAAGTGTTCAGGTTATGTTTCACGACAAAAGAAATATGCAGGAAACCTTTTAGGAAAGGTAATTAATTTTTGTTTGTTTTAGTCAATGAACTGTGCGGTGACATCTCCAGTATTGTTATTTTGGGTCAGTCTGCGATTGATGATGGAATACCCAAGACATTGATAACAGGTTTAAAAAAATGCCAGATGTGGAATTTGTGTAACAAAGAGGGAAGGAAATTAAAGGGTGAGTCAACCTATCTGCTCTTGCTTAACTCACACCCAAACTTCAGGAATCACTGGCTGTTGCTAAAGGGCAGGCTCTGTGTTTGATGATGTGAATTAGGAGACAAAGATACCTCAGAAGTACATTTTGTCCTTAAACAAAAACAGGGAGGAGCATGCAATGTTCCATTTGAATTGCAATTCTTTAGTTCAAATTTTAATCTAATTTATAACAAGAAGCCACTTCTCACTCGCAGGACTGCTTACAAAAAGAACTGTATTCATAATAGTTTTCTTCTCCTTTATTTGTAAAAATTCTGCCCAATATTTAATTCAAGTATGTAAGTAAAATGTTTATAGATAGCAAAATATATTCATTTTGATGGGTCTGTTTGCCCCCAGCATTTGAAAGAAAGCAATGTAATTCATCATAGATCTATAGCGGGATTCTCCATCGGCAGGATTCTCCGCCCCGCCGGCAGTGCAACCGACAGCGTGGGGTGGCCCACAATGGGAAATCCCATTGGCCAGCAGCGGGAACGGAGAATCCCACTGCTGGCGGGGGCGTGCCGTGCCAGAAAACGGGGCTGGCAGGATGGCGAATCCATCTTTCAAAAATTAAATATTGAAGTACAGTTCTTCACTATAACATTATATATAATCCAGATTTTAATACACATGGTGCAACAATATTGCCACTCCCTCCATTTCTCTAGAATAGTATATGTTGCATTTGTAGATAAGTCAAAATTATAATATGAAATAATTAAAAATAGGTTAAGATTAGCTCTTAAAATAGATTTACTTTGGAATATCCAATTGAAAAATGTAATCCTATATGTACTATTTTGTAGCCATCTGGGATGGCCACTTCCAACTAGGTACAGAGAAACTCGCAAAGCCTGGCGGGTAAAATGGTCAAGCCAAGACTCAGGAAGGCTCGGAGCCTGAAATGCAATTTGTCAGCAAAAAGTCCAGACGGTATCGAAACTCAGTCCAATTAGCATTTTAATGGGGCCGATTAGCATTTGATGGCCCATCTTCACCAAAACAAAGGACTGGTACTCGAGCAACTGGGACAGTCCCAGACATTTCGGCGCCACTCCCTGTTCAAGGGAAACTCAAACAACGGGGTCAGTGACCGCTTGGGACACGCCCAGCCATCCAGACCCCCGCCCACTTATTGGTTAGGAATCGAACGGAGTGATCAGGGATCACCCAATTAGTAAGGCCTAAATCGAGGGACCGCCCAAAAGAGCGCGAAACCCCCCGAGTATAAGAAGAAGAGTTTGCCATATGTTCGCTCTCTCTTGGTCTTGGTACCCCGGTCACGGCCATTGCCAAGTGCAGCAACACCAGAAGCAAGTCCAAGTTCAACGCTCGCTACCAGACGGGTGAGCCCAGCTGAGCAGCAGTTACTCCTCCAGATCCGAGAAGATCCAGAATCGAACAGCGGCCACTGTTTTCTGACCTAAGTCGGGTGCCCGAAGTTAAGTACAGATTGTCTTAGTCGATAGGTGTAGTTAACTAGTAGTGTTTATGTTGCATGACTAATTGTGTGTAAATAAAGTACCCTTGACCTTGAATTAACTAACTGGTGTTTGGATCTTGATCGATAGCCGGTTGAAACTTGTGGTGGTATCATTCGATTCCTGGCGACTTAAGCATTAGGACATAGATGACATAGAAAGAAGGGCAAATTCCCTGATTGCCATAGTTGGAACAGAGCCACAGAAAGGACAGAGAAAAGAGTATAAGAAGGAAGCACAACAGTTTAAAAAGTACAAGTTAAATTTAAATTGAGCCTGGTCTCATCTCCTCAGGAGATCTTCCCTCACAGCCTCCAACCTTATAGCTCCCCCAATTACCCCCGCATCATTGAACTGTCCACTTCTACACCCTTCCAAAACTGCCCAGTTTTACAGCCTGTTCCATGTGGGAATTCTGGAACATTGGTGAGGGTCACAGCTTGCAGGTCATTGTGGCGGCATTGGACGGTGTGCCATATTTCTGAGGGCAGCCAAATTTGAGATGGATACACCATTAGCTTCCCCGGTGGCAGAGACAAAGGCTTTTGTGAGATCGGAAAAGGCAACCTACGGCAGTTGGTGCGGATTCTTGTACATGTGTTAAATTTGCCATGCAGTGATGATCCTGTATTTGAGATGATTTCCACTAAAAATGGTGCAGGTGGCAAAAACCGTACAATGGCTGTGGAAGGAGTTCCTCAGCCATAGGGAGGAGGCAGTTGAGGAGGAACCATGCAATGATCTTCCCTGTGGCAGAAAGCAGGACACTCCTGTGTGGTTATAGAAGACTCCTCTATGGTTACAATTGGACTTGTCTACCTTCTTGAATATAGATATGATCACAGCATCGCTGAGATTCCCCAGCATGTGCTCTCATTCCCAGATGACGGATACAAGGATGTGCAGCTATACTAGGATTGTATCTCGGCCACATTTCAGAATTTAAACAGTAAACAGGGA
This sequence comes from Scyliorhinus torazame, assembly GCF_047496885.1. NCBI lineage: Eukaryota > Metazoa > Chordata > Chondrichthyes > Carcharhiniformes > Scyliorhinidae > Scyliorhinus > Scyliorhinus torazame. Next base: position 316,502,119 of record NC_092707.1, on the reverse strand, counting down.
TTCCATCTGCTCCAGAGGTCTTGTTGTTTTTCAACTGTCGAATCATTTTTCCATCTCATTTCGAATCCAGTTAGCGTCGAAATCAAGTCGGATGGGGTATTGAGGAATGGAATTCAGGACACTTAAGTCAAACGCAGAATCTCATGTAGGGACCCATTCAAAATGTTCCCTCCAATGAGCATTGACTGCTCCCTTTCCTTGAAGAGCTCCCCTCAATTCCTGACTCTTAGAAGGGTAAGCCATTGGAGGTTTCTGCCTCACCACAGATGTGGTTATGGTGCCACATGTTTTGCCACATGCACCAATTTTAGTGAAAAAACATTTCAAATACACAAAAATAATGAATATGTCACTCGCTCTCTAAAGCTATAGTTTAATTAGGCATTTATTTACTAGAATCTAATTCTCGCTTTAACTTTGACTAGGTTGGCATAACAACTTAAACCATTCAATCTTAAGCTTGTGGCTGATTTATTCAAAGACTCATTGCCCACGATCCCGCGGCCCCATTAGCCGCGGGTGCAAATCATGTAATGGCCGCTAAATCTCACGAGCGGCCAAAAACGGGATTTGCACTGATGAGATCTCAGTTTAAGATCTTCCCTGTTCCCACTAGTGACGATTTCAGGTTCATGCCCAGAAAAGGCATGAACCTGATTTCCATACATTATCATATTTTAACATATTAGTAAAAGACTTGACGCCATAGCATCCGACCACATCCTTCCGCCCCAGCAGTGTGATGTCACACCCACTCAAATCACTACTGGTTTTCAAAAGTAAAACCCAGTTGTGATGACCAAGAGGGCACTGCAAAGGGAAAAGAGCCAAGGGGGCATGTGCAGGGGGCTCTGGCAGGGTGGTTAGGTGTGTGTCGGCCCTGACCCTTCAGCTGGTTGTGTGATCCTCACCAGCGCTTGTAAATTGCAGAGTGCTGTTAAATCAGGTGAGAAAAGGCAGTTGTGAAGCTGGCAAGTAATGCAAGAGTTTGGACCCCAATTAATAGCCCCATATTTTTCTCCAAAGACCTCAAAGAAAGCTGTCAATCAAAGATGTGACCTTAGCCTGAGGCCTGTCACAAAAATATATTTCAATAGGAAAGAAATACTCTGCGAGAAGGATAGATCACCCGAGGCTAACTAAGGAAGTTAAGGATGGCATCTCAAATTGAAAGAAAAGATGCACAATACTGCAAAAATTAGTGATTGGTCAGAAGGTTGGAAACATTTTACAAACCAACAAAGGATAACTAAAAAATAACAAGGGAAAAATTGGAGTATGAGAGAAAATGAGCAAAATATATAAAAACAGACAGTAAAAGCTTTGATGTGTATATAAAAACGGAAAATAGGAGCGACAGTGATGAGACTGGGAAATTTATAATGGGAGACGAGGAAATGACAGACACTTTGAACAGGCATTGTGTATTGTCTTTACAGTAGAAGGCTCAAAAAGCATCCCAAGAATAATAAAAAGCATGGGAGAAAATGCAAGAGAGGAACTTAAAACAATCACTGTCATAAGAGAAAACTAAAGGGGCTGCTAAGTCCCCTGTACCTGATGGTCTGCAGCCTAGGGTCTGAAAAGAAGCATTGGCTGTGATCTTCCAAAATTACTTAGATTATGGAAAGATGCTAGCAGATTGGAAAGCCTCAAATATAACACCATTATTCAAAAAGGAAGGAGAGAGAAAGCAGGAAACTGTCAGCCAAATAGTCTAACATCTCTCACTGGAAAATTTGCTGATGATTCAGATAGGCAGGGAAACATGTTGTGAGGACGATACAATGGGTGGGATTTACCGGCGTTCACGCCGGTGGGAAATTCCAGTCCCACGCCGGCGCACGGGTTTCCCGGTGATGAGGGGTGCAGTCAATGGGAAATCACATTGACAACAGCGGGGCTGGTGGAAAACACGCAGCGGAGTGGTCGGTAATCTCACCCAAAGAGTCTGAAAAGGGACGTGGACAGGTTAAGTGAACGGGAAAACATTTGGCAGACAGAGCATAATGTGGAAAAATGTGAAGAATAGAAGAGCAGAATATTATTTAAATGGAGAGAGACTGGAATGCAGCTGTACAGAGGGATCTGGCTGTCCTTGTCCATGATTCACAAAACAGTTAGCATACAAATATGGCACATAATGAGGAAAGCAATTAGAATGCTGGCCTTTATTGCAAGGGGAGTGGAGTATCAAAGTAAGGATGTCTTGCTACACTTGTATCGGGCTTTGATGAGATTGCATCTGGAGTACTGTGTACAGTTTTGCTATCCTTACTTAAGAAAGGATATACTTACTTTGGAAGCAGTTCAGAGAAGGTTCACTAGGCTGATTCTGGGGTTAAGTGGTTGCCTTATGAGGAAACGTTGAGCTGGAGTTTAGAAGAAGAAAATATGATTATATTAAAACATATAAGATTCCGAGGGGACTTGAAAGGGTGATGCTGAGAGGATGTTTCCTCTCATGGGGTAATCTAGAACAGAGGGTGCTCAGTTTAAAATAAGGGGTTTCCCATTTCAGACAGAAATAAACATTACTTCTCCCAGAGGGTTATTTTTCATTGAATTCTGTTCCACAGACAGCAGTGAAATTAGGTTGTTGAATATATTCGAAGCTGAGTGAGGCAGATGTTTGATTGACAATGGAGTCAAGGGTTTAGGGACAGCTAGGAAAGTGGAGTTAAGTCTACAATCAGATCAACCATAATCTTGTTGAATGGCAGAGTAAGTTCTATGGACGAAATGGCCTACTCCTACTCTGGGGCGAAATTCTCCGGAAACGGCGCGATGTCCGCCGACTGGCGCCCAAAACGGCGCAAATCAGATGGGCATCGCGCCGCCCCAAAGGTGCGGAATGCTCCGCATCTTTGGGGGCCGATCCCCAACCTTGAGGGGCTAGGTCGGCGCCGGATGAATTTCCGCCCCGCCAGCTGGCGGAAAAGGCCTTTGGTGCCCCGCCAGCTGGCGCGGAAATGACATCTCCGGGCGGCTTATGCGCGGGAGCATTAGCGGCCGCTGACAGCTTCCCACGCATGCGCAGTGGAGGGAGTCTCTTCTGCCTCCGCCATGGTGGAGACCGTGGCGGAGGCGGAAGGGAAAGAGTGCCCCCACGGCACAGGCCCGCCCGCAGATCGGTGGGCCCCGATCGCGGGCCAGGCCACCGTGGGGGCACCCCCCGGGGCCAGATCGCCCCGCGCCCCCCCCAGGACGCCGGAGCCCGCCCGCGCCGCCTTGTCCCGCCGGTAAGGTAGGTGGTTTAATTTACTCCGGCGGGACAGGCATTTTAGCGGCGGGACTTCGGCCCATCCGGGCAGGAGAATCGCGCGGGGGGGCCCGCCAACCGGCGCGGCGCGATTCCCGCCCCTGCCGAATCTCCGGTGCCGGAGACTTCGGCAACCAGCGGGGGCGGGATTCACGCCAGCCCCCGGCGATTCTCCGACCCGGCGGGGGGTCGGAGAATCTCGCCCCTGATTTCTTATCTGAGCTGTGTCCAAGTGACTTGTAACGCACCACTGCAGCTATTTTAAACAGAAGTCATGGTTGGATGTACCCTTCAAAATATAATTTGACCAAATCCATTTATCGCTATTGAATGAGGGCAAATGGTAGATTTCTTTAACAATTACAAATGGATCGCTGAATTACTACTTTAAATATCCATGGTGGGGGAAAAACATCTCAATTTGCAAAAAAAAAAAATCTTACATCTACATTTCCAGCTTTAGTTGAAAGCTATTTATTGGCAAATCCTTTCGGAGATCTTTGTATTAACCCCTTACACACGGTTCTGGCAGTGTGTAAGGGGTTAATACAAATAAGTTTAAAAATTAAAGTGAGAAAAGTACTTTTCTGTCTGTGTTGTCCTGTGGCTGAAGAGACTGTGATTCACTTCCAATAGATCTTCTCTTATAAGGAAGCTTCCAGATAAATGTAAGTGCTGGCACAGGAGCCATCCTTCAACATTGTGACGGTGCCAGTGCCAGTTAGAGGAGTTTATTCCCTGCACTTACCCAATCAATGGTTTCACAGAAATACACTGCAGAGCGTATAGCAGTTCCAAAAAGATATGTAGTTTTTGCCCCAATATCACAGCCTTAAAGGTAATTTGAGGTAGCTCTGTGGATATTCAGACAACTGCTTTAGAAATTTGGGGCAAGACAGGAGAGCGCCATTTCTGCTGATATCTAAGTAATTGGTACAGAAATTCAGACAATGATCTCTGATGGTCCAGTCTTCTTATTAGTATCATTAAGTCTGCTCGCACATAGATTGTGATTATGCAAATCCAGTACTCATTACAAGAGGCATGGCAGTAATATGCTCATTTAATTGTGCAGTCCCTGAAGGTCACTGCACATGCACTTGCTCTCAGGACCACATCAATCTATTTTTGGATAAACTATCTCCCCGAATTGTGAATCCACCACCATACAAATTTTTCTTAATGGCTTATGAATGCATCCTTGATTCCTTTCATACTATTCTGTGGTCTGTAATGCACTCTGTTATGCATGTGTCATATGCCTCTGAATTCATGAAGGAAAAAGACATTTTATGTCTATAAAGCAATTTTACTTGACATGGTGGAGTCGGGGTGGGGGCGGGGGGTGGGGGGGGGGGGGAGGGGGAGCAGTGCGGAAGGAGTTTTGGACATGTCTATGGGAAGACAATAAGATGCAAACTACCTTTACGAGGGACTGATGATTACTCCTTTCCATTTCAATTAAATTGACTTAGAGTAATAATACCTGATAGACTTGCCGGAATCAAGAAGATAAAAATGCAACTAAAGCTATTCAGAAACTATACATAACTAGAGTGTCAAGAACAAAGAACAAAGAACAAAGAAATGTACAGCACAGGAACAGGCCCTTCGGCCCTCCAAGCCCGTGCCGACCATACTGCCCGACTAAACTACAATCTTCTACACTTCCTGGGTCCGTATCCTTCTATTCCCATCCTATTCATATATTTGTCAAGATGCCCCTTAAATGTCCCTATCGTCCCTGCCTCCACTACCTCCTCCGGTAGTGCGTTCCAGGCACCCACTACCCTCTGCGTAAAAAACTTGCCTCGTACATCTACTCTAAACTTTGCCCCTCTCACCTTAAACCTATGCCCCCTAGTAATTGACCCCTCTACCCTGGGGAAAAGCCTCTGACTATCCACTCTGTCTATGCCCCTCATAATTTTGTATACCTCTATCAGGTCGCCCCTCAACCTCCTTCGTTCCAGTGAGAACAAACCGAGTTTATTCAATCGCTCCTCATAGCTTATGCCCTCCATACCAGGCAACATTCTGGTAAATCTCTTCTGCACCCTCTCTAAAGCCTCCACATCCTTCTGGTAGTGTGGCGACCAGAATTGAACACTATACTCCAAGTGTGGCCTAACTAAGGTTCTATACAGCTGCAACATGACTTGCCAATTCTTATACTCAATGCCCCGGCCAATGAAGGCAAGCATGCCGTATGCCTTCTTGACTACCTTCTCCACCTGTGTAGCCCCTTTCAGTGATCTGTGGACCTGTACTCCTAGATCTCTTTGACTTTCAATACTCTTGAGGGTTCTACCATTCACTGTATATTCCCTACCTGCATTAGCCCTTCCAAAATGCATTACCTCACATTTGTCCAGGTTAAACTCCATCTGCCATCTCTCCGCCCAAGTCTCCAGACAATCTAAATCCTGCTGTATCCTCAGACAGTCCTCATCGCTATCCGCAATTCCACCAACCTTTGTGTCGTCTGCAAACTTACTAATCAGACCAGTTACATTTTCCTCCAAATCATTTATATATACTACAAAGAGCAAAGGTCCCAGCACTGATCCCTGTGGAACACCACTGGTCACAGCCCTCCAATTAGAAAAGCATCCCTCCATTGCTACCCTCTGCCTTCTATGGCCTAGCCAGTTCTGTATCCACCTTGCCAGTTCACCCCTGATCCCGTGTGACTTCACCTTTTGTACGAGTCTACCATGAGGGACCTTGTCAAAGGCCTTACTGAAGTCCATATAGACAACATCTACTGCCCTACCTGCATCAATCATCCTAGTGACCTCCTCGAAAAACTCTATCAAGTTAGTGAGACACGACCTCCCCTTCACAAAACCGTGCTGCCTCTCACTAATACGTCCATTTGCTTCCAAATGGGAGTAGATCCTGTCTCGAAGAATTCTCTCCAGTAATTTCCCTACCACTGAAGTAAGGCTCACCGGCCTGTAGTTCCCGGGATTATCCCTGCCACCCTTCTTAAACAGAGGAACAACATTGGCTATTCTCCAGTCCTCCGGGACATCCCCTGAAGACAGCGAGGATCCAAAGATTTCTGTCAAGGCCTCAGCAATTTCCTCTCCAGCCTCCTTCAGTATTCTGGGGTAGATCCCATCCGGCCCTGGGGACTTATCTACCTTAATATTTTTTAAGACACCCAACACCTCGTCTTTTTGGATCACAATGTGACCCAGGCTATCTACACCCCCTTCTCCAGACTCAACATCTACCAATTCCTTCTCTTTGGTGAATACTGATGCAAAGTATTCATTTAGTACCTCGCCCATTTCCTCTGGCTCCACACATAGATTCCCTTGCCTATCCTTCAGTGGGCCAACCCTTTCCCTGGCTACCCTCTTGCTTTTTATGTAAGTGTAAAAAGCCTTGGGATTTTCCTTAACCCTATTTGCCAATGACTTTTCATGACCCCTTCTAGCCCTCCTGACTCCCTGCTTAAGTTCCTTCCTACTTTCCTTATATGCCACACAGGCTTCGTCTGTTCCCAGCCTTTTAGCCCTGACAAATGCCTCCTTTTTCTTTTTGACGAGGCCTACAATATCATTCGTCATCCAAGGTTCCCGAAAATTGCCGTATTTATCTTTCTTCCTCACAGGAACATGCCTGTCCTGTATTCCTATCAACTGACACTTGAAAGCCTCCCACATGTCAGATGTTGATTTGCCCTCAAACATCCGCCCCCAATCTATGTTCTTCAGTTCCCGCCTAATATTGTTATAATTAGCCTTCCCCCAATTTAGCACATTCATCCTCGGACCACTCTTATCCTTGTCCACCAGTACTTTAAAACTTACTGAATTGTGGCCACTGTTACCGAAATGCTCCCCTACTGAAACATCTACCACCTGGCCGGGCTCATTCCCCAATACCAGGTCCAGTACTGCCTCTTCCCTAGTTGGACTGTTTACATATTGTTTTAAGAAGCCCTCCTGGATGCTCCTTACAAACTCTGCCCCGTCTAAGCCCCTGGCACTAAGTGAGTCCCAGTCAATATTGGGGAAGTTGAAGTCTCCCATCACCACAACCCTGTTGTTTTTACACTTTTCCAAAATCTGTCTACCTATCTGCTCCTCTATCTCCCGCTGGCTGTTGGGAGGCCTGTAGTATACCCCCAACATTGTGACTGCACCCTTCTTATTCCTGATCTCTACCCATATAGCCTCACTGCCCTCTGAGGTGTCCTCTCGCTGTATAGCTGTGATACTCTCCTGAACAAGTAGCGCAACTCCGCCTCCCCTTTTACATCCCCCTCTATCCCGCCTGAAACATCTAAATCCTGGAACGTTTAGCTGCCAATCCTGCCCTTCCCTCAACCAGGTCTCTGTAATGGCAACAACATCATAGTTCCAAGTAGTAATCCAAGCTCTAAGTTCATCTGCCTTACCCGTAATGCTCCTTGCATTAAAACATATGCACTTCAGGCCACCAGACCCGCTGTGTTCAGCAACTTCTCCCCGTCTGCTCTGCCTCAGAGCCACACTGTCCCTATTCCCTAGTTCTCCCTCAACGCTCTCACCTTCTGACCTATTGCTCCCGTGCCCACCCCCCTGCCATACTAGTTTAAACCCTCCCGTGTGACACTAACAAATCTCGCGGCCAGGATATTTATGCCTCTCCGGTTTAGATGCAACCCGTCCATCTTATACAGGTCACACCTGCCCCGGAAGAGCTCCCAGTGGTCCAGATAACAGAAACCCTCCCTCCTACACCAGCTGTTTAGCCACGTGTTTGTCTGCTCTATCTTCCTATTTCTAGCCTCACTGGCACGTGGCACAGGGAGTAATCCCGAGATTACAACCCTCGAGGTCCTGTCTTTTAACTTTCTGCCTAGCTCCCTGAACTCCTGCTGCAGGACCTCATGCCCCTTCCTGCCTATGTCGTTAGTACCAATATGTACAACGACCTCTACCTGTTTGCCCTCCCCCTTCAGGATTCCCTCTACCCGTTCGGAGACATCCTGGACCCTGGCACCAGGGAGGCAACATACCATCCTGGAGTCTCTTTCACGTCCACAGAAGCGCCTATCTGTTCCCCTGACTATAGAGTCCCCTATAACTATTACTCTTCTGCGCTTTGACCCTCCCTTCTGAACATCAGAGCCAGCCGTGGTGCCACTGCTCTGGCTGCTGCTGTTTTCCCCTGATAGGCTATCCCCCCCGACAGTATCCAAAGGGGTATATCTGTTCGAGAGGGGGACAACCACAGGGGATTCCTGCACTGACTGCCTGCCCTTTCTGGTGGTCACCCATTTCTCTGCCTGCACCTTGGGTGTGACCACACTTACATAACTGCGATCTATGACGCTTTCCGCCACCTGCATGCTCCTAAGTGCATCCAATTGCTGCTCCAACCGAACCATGCGGTCTGTGAGGAGCTGCAGTTGGGTGCACTTTCTGCAGATGAAGCCATCCGGGACGCTGGAAGCCTCCCGGACCTGCCACATCTCACAGTCAGAGCACAGCACCCCTCTAACTGACATTGCGTCAATTAATTAAAATTAAAATTTGTCTTTTTTTTTTATAAATACTTTTTTTTAATTACAAAGTTACTGTCAACTATCTGTTTCCTAGCACTAGATTTCTAATAGAAATGCGATAGCTAACTATAATATCCTCCGATCTCTGGCTTAGATATCCTCTAAATTATAATTAAGTTATTATGTTTAATTAGTTCCCAAATACTCAAAAAAATTTAGGTTAGAATCCCAACCAGCCACTCAGGTCACAGCTTTTCTGTGATGTCACTTCAGTTTCCCCCCGACACACACAATTTGAAAAAAAGGTATAAAAGTAAAAATCACTTGCTTACCTTCTGAGATGTTCTCAGGTTCTCTCGCTGACAGAGACTGCTCCTCCACCTCCAATCCTTGGCCTGCACAATGCTAATAATATAATATGGCACTTACCTTACACCAATGGGTCTTATTATTAGGTTAGAGGAGGAGGGTGGGTGGGAGACACTACACGTGTAGTGTCTCGGGTTTCCTCTCCACCAGAATTTATTGGGGGGGGGGGGGGACTTGCCAGAGGTCGAACTTCCGGTTCCCGCCGAAATCCAAAGGGCTGCTCCTGTAAAGGTAAGGTTTTTAAACTCACTACTCACCTCCAAGAAGGCCCCTGCGCACCGCTGCCGCCGAAATCCAAAGGGCTGCTCCTGTAAAGGTAAGGTTTTTAAACTAACTACTCACCTCCCAGAAGGCCCCTGCGCACCGCTGCCGCCGAAATCCAAAGGGCTGCTCCTGTAAAGGTAAGGTTTTTAAACTCACTACTCACCTCCAAGAAGGCCCCTGCGCACCGCTGCCGCCGAAATCCAAAGGGCTGCTCCTGTAAAGGTAAGGTTTTTAAACTAACTACTCACCTCCCAGAAGGCCCCTGCGCACCGCTGCCGCCGAAATCCAAAGGGCTGCTCCTGTAAAGGTAAGGTTTTTAAACTCACTACTCACCTCCCAGAAGGCCCCTGCGCACCGCTGCCGCCGAAATCCAAAGGGCTGCTCCTGTAAAGGTAAGGTTTTTAAACTCACTACTCACCTCCAAGAAGGCCCCTGCTCACCGCTGCCGCCGAAATCCAAAGGGCTGCTCCTGTAAAGGTAAGGTTTTTAAACTAACTACTCACCTCCCAGAAGGCCCCTGCGCACCGCTGCCGCCGAAATCCAAAGGGCTGCTCCTGTAAAGGTAAGGTTTTTAAACTCACTACTCACCTCCAAGAAGGCCCCTGCGCACCGCTGCCGCCGAAATCCAAAGGGCTGCTCCTGTAAAGGTAAGGTTTTTAAACTCACTACTCACCTCCAAGAAGGCCCCTGCGCACCGCTGCCGCCGAAATCCAAAGGGCTGCTCCTGTAAAGGTAAGGTTTTTAAACTCACTACTCACCTCCAAGAAGGCCCCTGCGCACCGCTGCCGCCGAAATGAGGATATTATGTGACAATTGCCTAGCCCATCAGACCAATTGTTTGGACAATGTGAACATCAATACTGTAGTCACATGATGGAAACAAGCATGTGATAGAAGTACCTTTAACTCAGAAGGTCAGCCAGGTACAGTCTGGGATGCAAAGACCACAGAGAGAAGACATTGTGCTCAGGAAATGGAAGAACCCTGCCTGTAAACTCACACATAGGTGGAGAAGTGAGGCTAATTTGTTTTACCTGCAGAATTATATCCTCACTAAAAGGGCTCCACACAACTTTGACTGGAAAAGCCATAAGCCAGATGTTGCATGGAGTGTACCATTGTCAGGTCAGAACCTTCCAACTACCATTTTTTTCTTCAATGAACCAAAAGAAAATACTACAAGGCTCCCAATTACTATCTTGAAGAACTAGAGTAATAGTGGTTTATTTGGACTCTTCTAAACATTTCAGTGCATACAACCTCCTTTGGAATCATCTTTTATTATATGTCTGTGTGTGTCTTGTATGAATGAATGAATGGGTGTTGTTGCATTTACATTTCAGCTGTTGGGAAAATAAAGGCTTATTCCTCCTTTTAAGTTAAGCCGATTGGAAAGCCTGTCTTGATTCTGTTCTGGAAAGTCACAGCACTCAAGGAGTTAAAATACTTCTCTAAAATACATCTTGTTACAGGCAGTCGAGAAGTGGGAAAAGAGGGAACGTATCCCACATTTTCCCTGTCTGTAACAACTTCCAACTGTTAAGGTTTCTTTTTAAATTTAATTCTGCCCAGATAGACTTGCCTGGATTGTCCTGTTTAGAAGTAGCCCATTTTAATGTGGTTTTGTGGCAAAGATTACATACAACACAAGGTCAAACTAACCTAAAAAAAGGGCACCAAAGTTTTTCACTGAGATTTTAGACCGAGGACTGAATTGTCGTGTTGGGTGTTCTGGTTCACAAACAAGCCAACAATGCTGGAAGTGGTGTAACGCTATTTTATTCACTGTTCAACTATGCTAACATACTGTAAACGTGGGTATAAGCAATACCAGCTTAATTGTGGACCCTTTCCTATCACTAGCTATGTTGAGGCACTCAGCACATGGTGAATGTCTATGATGCAGGCTGTGAGCTCTGTGCTCTGAGCTGGCTGCTGCTAGAATGAGCGGGAACTCTCCTGTCCCCTGTCTTTATAGTGCTTGTGCTCTCACTGGTGATTGGCTGCGGTGTTATATATGCTGGTTGGTCCGACTGCATGTCCATCAGTGTGTATGTGATTGCACCATAATGTACTGATGTATATTATGACATCCACCTTTTTTACAAAGAACATGTGCCTATGTGAGAATAAATAACGTGTAATGAGTGTATCTGACCATGTGTGTGCAGTATTTACATAACTATGTACACGAGGCTAGTCTATATACACGGGAAGGTGCCTGGTGCAGAGAAAAGAAAAACAAGGTGTTACACCAACTACAAAACTAATAACGAATGCTATAAACAAACTAGTGAAATGCTGAAACAGGATGAAAGAACAAAGCATTGAGTCCAACATTGTAAGGCTCACAAATCAAGTCTCTGAGGTGGGTGGCGAATTCGGATTGACCGCCTCAAGGGTGGGTCAGGAGCCACTGGCTGAGGATCAGGCTGGGCCACGGCCAAGTGAGGAGGATGCAGAGTATCCGGAAGCTCTACAAAGTCCAGGTCGGGGACAACAGGAGGGCGTGGAACCGGTTGAGGATCGCGTAGCGAGCGTGGAACCAGACGAAGGGCACGCCGATTGCGGCAGTGAATGAAGCCATCAGGCAGACGAACCAGGAATGAGCGGGGAGCCACCAGCTGAAGAACCACAGCAGTCGCAGACCAGCCACCCTCCGGAAGATGGATTTGGACGTTGTCACCTGGCGCCAGAGCAGGAAGATCAGTCGCTCGAGCGTCATGCGCCGCCTTGTGTTGCGCGCGAGACTGTTGCATCCGCTGAAGGACAGGAGCATGGTCGAGATCTGGGACGTGAATGGACGGTACAGTGGTCCTGAGGGTGTGACCCATCAGCAGCTGGGCTGGTGACAGGCCTGTGGACAGTGGAGCCGAGCAATAGGCCAGCAAGGCGAGGCAGAAGTCGGATCCTGCATCAGCAGCCTTGCAGAGGTGCCTCTTTATGATGTGGGTGCCCTTTTCTGCTTTGCCATCTGACTGGGGGTGCAGGGGACTGGACGTCACGTGTACAAAGTTGTACCTGCTGGCGAAGTTAGACCATTCCTGACTCGCGAAGCAGGGGCCATTGTCCGACATCACAGTGAGTGGGATGTCGTGACGAGCAAAGGTCTCTTTGCAGGCACGGTTAACAGCCGATGACGTGATGTCATGCAGGCGTACAACCTCGGGATAGCTGGAAAAATAATCAACTATCAGAACATAGTCCCTGCCGAGCACATGGAACAGGTCCACGCCTACCTTAGACCAAGGGGACGTGACCAACTCATGGGGCTGAAGGGTCTCCCGTGGTTGGGCCGGCTGGAACCGCTGACAGGTGGTACAATTGAGCGCAGTGTTGGCAATGTCCTCATTTATGCCAGGCCAATAGACAGCCTCTCGGGCCCTCCGTCGGCACTTCTCTACGCCGAGATGGCCCTCGTGCAGCTGCTCTAAAACCAGGTGATGCATGCTGTGTGGGATCACGATGCAGTCCAGCTTCAGGAGGACGCCATCAACGACTGCCAGATTGTCTCGAATATTATAGAACTGTGGGCATTGTCCCTTGAGCCATCCATCAGTCATGTGGCGCATCACACGTTGAAGCAGGGGGTCAGCCGCAGTCTCACGGCGAATGTGGGTTAGGCATTCATCCGTGGCCGGCAGATTGGTGGCTGTGAAGGCCACATGTCTGTCGACTTGGCAAACGAACCCCTCTGGGTCGGACGGAGTGGTGACTGCCCTGGACAGAGCGTCGGCTATGATCAGGTCCTTACCCGGTGTGTACACGAGCTGGAAATCGTATCTCCGGAGCTTGAGCAGAATGCGTTGTAGGCGAGGGGTCATTTCATTGAGGTCTTTTTGGATGATGCCGACTAGCGGGCGATGGTCGGTCTCCACAGTGAACTGGGGAAGGCCATACACATAGTCATGGAACTTGTCGACACCGGTCAACAGGCCTAGGCACTCCTTCTCGATTTGCGCATAGCACTGCTCTGTGGGGGTTATGACCCGTGACGCATAGGAAACAGGGACCCATGACGAGGCGTCATCTCGTTGCAAGAGCACCGCCCCTATGCCAGATTGGCTAGCGTCCGTTAATATTTTTGTCTCCCTTGCAGGATCGAAAAATGCCAATACCGGGGCAGTGGTCAGCTTGACCTTGAGCTCCTCCCATTCACTCTGGTGGGCGGGAAGCCACTGGAAGTCCGTCGTCTTCCGAACTATGTTGCGGGGGTCCGTGGTGTGGGAAGCGAGGTTAGGGATGAACTTTCCTAGGAAGTTGACCATTCCTAAGAACCGGAGCACCGCCTTCTTATCCGCCGGCTTCTACATGGCCGTGATGGCTGCCACCTTGTCCGCATCCGGCCGCACACCCAACCGGGAGATGTGGTCTCCTAAAAACTTGAGTTCGGTCTGGCCGAAAGAACATTTGGCTCTGTTGAGGCGCAGGCCTTGGTCCCGTATTCGCTTAAAAACGCGTTGGAGGCGACTGATATGCTCCTGCGGGGTGGTGGACCAGATGATGATGTTGTCCACATAGACGTGCACACCCTCGATGCCCTCCATCATCTGCTCCATGATGCTGTGGAACACTTCAGATGCTGATATGATTCCAAATGGCATTCTATTGTAGCAGTACTTGCCAAATGGGGTGTTGAAAGTACACAGCTTTCTGCTGGACTTGTCCAATTGAATCTGCCAGGAGCCCTTTAATGCATCCAGCTTGGTGAATATGTTGGCTTGAGCCATCTCGCACGTGATCTCCTCACGCTTGGGGACAGGGTAATGCTCCCGCATGATGTTATGATTTAAATCCTTCGGGTCGATACAGATCCGGATGCTCGCCGGAAGGCTTCTTGACGCACACCATGGAACTGACCCAGCCGGTTGGTTCCGTAACTCTGGAGATCACTCCATGGTCCTGGAAGTCCTGCAGCTGCTGCTTGAGGTGGTCCTTGAGGGGTGATGGGACTCTGCGAGGTGCGTCCTGTTTGAGCAGAATTTTGTATATGTAGGGAAGTGTGCCCATGCCTTCGAAGACATCTCGGTGTTGAGTGATGATGGCACTTAGTTGCGCCCAGAAGTCCGCACCTTGGAAGTCAGACGTGTCCTCTGGAGAGAGGGATGTACGCGCTGCACGAGGTTGAGGAGCTTGCACACCTGTGTGCCTAACAGGGAGTCCTTTGAGGAGCCCACGATCTCGAAGGGTAGGGTGACTTTTCACGAGTTATGCGTCACCTCGAGTTGGCATGACCCGGTGGCGGGGATGACGTTACCATTATCGTCGACCAGTTGGCAATTGGATGGAAGAATTGTTGGTTTGACCCCCAGGGTTTGAAATGTTGACCATGCAAGGAGATTGGCGGAAGCACCAGTGTCCAGACGGAATCTGATCTGGGATTGGTTGACCGTCAGGGTGGCACACCACTCGTCATCCGGATCAATGCTGTGCACCAACAGCGGCTGGTGATTTTGATTCGGAGACAGCCTGTTCTTGGTTATGACAGCGACTCGAAAAGGCTCCCTGTCCTCGGTGTCTATGGTCTGCATGAAGTCAGGATCAGACTCGGTGAAGGTGGGTTGGATTGCCCGAACATTCCTGCGAGGCTGGTTAAATCGTTGCGAGTTGACAGGCTGGGCTGCTCGACAGCAGGCAGCATAGTGGCCAAGCCTGCCACAGCGTAAGCACTGTCGCGATTTTGCAGGGCATTGCCACTTTAAGTAGGCGGAGCCACCATTGCTGCACGTCGTGACGTCAGTGCGTTCGTTGCGCCACCGCGCCGGCGCGGTACGGTATTGCGTGGTGTGGGCCTGCGCATCGCGTTCCTCCACGTCGCCGTCCCCTCGATTGGTGCGTACAAGTGCGGGAGGCCTCGGAAAGCGCGCGAAATGGCCGCCCTCCTCCAGGTTGCGGCCCGGGAGGTGTTCGATCGTTTGGACCCGTTCCGCCTCATGGGGCCCTTGCCGCGCCATTTCAGCTGCCTGTATTTAGGAGTACCGGCTGGTGGCATTCTCATGCAAGACACAGGTCTCGATGGCAGTCGCTAAGGTTAGTTGCTTAACTTTAAGGAGCTGCTGACGCAGGGTGTCCAACATGACCCCAAAAACAATCTGGTCGCGTATCATGGAGTCGGAGGTGGGCCTGTAGCCGCAGGATTGGGCGAGGATGCGGAGGTGTATTAAATAGGATTGGAAAGGCTCGTCCTTACCCTGCAAGCGCTGCTGGAACAGGTACCTTTCGAAGCTTTCGTTGACTTCAACATTGAAGTGTGTGTCGAATTTGAGGAGCACCGTCTTGTACTTGGTCTTGTCCTCGTCGTCCGCGAATGTCAGGGAGTTAAAGATGTGGATGGCATGTTGCCCAGCCGTGGAGAGAAAAAGGGCTATCTTCTTGGTGTCTGATGCATTCTCCCTGTCCGTGGCCTCGAGAAAGAGCTGGAAGCGCTGTTTAAATATCTTTCAATTTACCCCGAGATTGCCAGCGATGCGGAGCGGCGGGTTAATGTTCTCAATGCTGTAGGATGCCGGAATGCTGAGAAGTTGCAGGTAGGTCTCACAAGTGCTAGATTGCGGCCACTCCTTGTACCATGTCGTGTTGGCTGTTCTGGTTCACAAACAGGCCAACTATGCTGGAAGTGGTGTAACGCTATTTTATTCACTGTTCAACTATGCTAACATACTGTAAACGTGGGTATAAGCAATACCAGCTTAATTGTGGACCCTTTCCTATCACTAGCTATGTTGAGGCACTCAGCACATGGTGAATGTCTATGATGCAGGCTGTGAGCTCTGTGCTCTGAGCTGGCTGCTGCTAGAATGAGCGGGAACTCTCCTGTCCCCTGTCTTTATAGTGCTTGTGCTCTCACTGGTGATTGGCTGCGGTGTTATGTATGCTGGTTGGTCCGACTGCATGTCCATCAGTGTGTATGTGATTGCACCATAATGTACTGATGTATATTATGACATGAATAATCTGGAGGTTTGACCGCATGCGCTGCGGGATTCATGAACCAGGGTTCAGCTCCTCATTGGGATGGAAATCCTGCCCTTTGGACTGGCCGGCATCTCCAGCAATCCTGGCAGCGCTATGAAGTCAGCTGCTGGGACAGCAGCTGAAGTGAGCAACAAAAGGCCGAGGATCCCAGAGCAGGTAAGTCCAGGGATTTGGGCCAACAGGGTAGGGAATGTTACAGATAGGGACAATGGAGAGGGTGGGTTTATGAGGGGGAGTGGGTGGGAAAGAAAAGGGATGATTCAGTAAAAGGGGGTGACCCTGCGATGGGCAAAGGGCAGCCTTCTTTCACAGCCTTTAACCATTTGAGATTAAAGATTGGGGTTCCCACTGCCGCCCTGCTGCCTATGCCAAATATATTGTGGCATGGGTAATGTATTATTAGTGTCAATTAAGGCTTAATTGGCCATTTTAGTGTGGTGAGTGGGCTGCTGATTTAAGTGTGCAGCCACCTATATTATGGGGATGAGCTGTGGGGTGAGTGGGGAAAATGGTAGGCTGGGCACCCACCCCATTTGACATGCCCTCCACCCCAACCCTCTGCTGAAGACATGTCTGCTGGAGGCATGTAAAATTCAGCCCATATATTCCATGCTTACTTTGGTATTCTCAGATATTGTTTTATTTGCAATTAAATGGGAACAGTTACAGCAATTTCAGTACTAGGGTATGGGTTGGAAGGAGCATATGAGCTTTTATTATCAACACTGGCAAGATGTGAAATTGTAGCATAAGACGTTTACATAGGCAACTTCAATTATAAATGTGGTTGTCAAAATTTATCATGGAAACGTTGACACAAAAATGTGTGCAAAGTATGACAACCAGAAGTAAGATTTGTAGAAAGAGCAAAGAGATGCGAGATTTTATTTATGCATCCCTTGATCTAGGTGGGACCATTTCGTCCTTTGTTGGGTAGTCATATTGAAGCATGTCTAAATTGGTGGAAAATGTATATATATTTTTCAATCCTGGCGGCCATGAACTGTGTCCAATTTCCTGCTCTCTAATAGTTATCAAATTTTCAATCTGGGCAGCGTGTTTTAAGTAGTAAAGACGCGGCTGAACATTATAGAGGGATGCCTGTGATTACTTTTTTAAAAAAAATGAATATTACTTCTGTTACTGGAATTTGATATGACCCAGATTATTTGAAAACGAAACCCTTCTCCTCATTCTAGATGCCATGATTTAGACGGAGTCAGTTCCCCAGATCTGAAACAGGAGGTATGGTCCTCCGCTTTAAATCTCAAATTTACCTGTCACGTAGCAGATAATTCTGTTAGAATTCAGACGATGTGAAGGATAAACTAATTTCGCCATTGTCTGGTGCACAATGTGAAGTCGTAAAAACGGCTGGAATATAATCTGAGGCGCCTATCGGCAGAATGATAATCTATAAACAGGACCACATGTGAGATTTGCAGGTTGGGTCAGCATGGTAGAGCCACTGGTTTTGAGAGCTCTTTAAAATATGTGAAATTTATAAAATTAGAAATAAGGTGCTGAACACAATGTAAGGGGGGGGGGGGTATAAAGCAGAAAAGTAAACGTTTGTCATCTTTAATTTGAGTATTAAAACATAATGCTACAATAATGGAAAGCAATATCTTGCTAGTTATTTATTGCACCTGGTGCAGTGCTCGTTCCACTGACCTGCCTGTTGCCGGGTTAGAGACGCGCGCGCGACTGTGTAACCTAGCAACTGACAGCTAACATGAAAATCACCAGGTGCACTTTGACAACACAGTCCTTGCGAGCAGACCTCGGGCAAAGCTGAATGCGTCTGTTATCACTTACTGCACCGAAATGTATCAGACTCCACAGGAACATACTTACAGAGAACAAATGGTCACCAGCCAGTTGTAGTAAGTATGATCTTCACAAACATTCCAACCAACTTGAAGGTTAGCAAGCCAATTTGAAAGGAAGAACAATGTCCTCTCTGTACTCGAGCTCCCTGGCACATTTTTGAGGCGGAAATCAAAAGGGGACAGATGTTAGACCACCAACAAATTCAAAGCTTAATGCAAACAAAACATCGCGCCTCGTATTTATTTGGGATGGGAACACAGTAATGATATTTATGATGGGGCAAGATCAATCATTCTTCCCACGCAATAAGCGTACTGAGATGCGATTTAAATCATCCGGCCGTGTGCTTGTAGAGCTTTTTAAGTAAATACTACTTTAAAATTAATTTAGCAGCCCTGTAAAAGGATGTTTTTGTAACTTCACTCTTGCCACCAGAATTCACCTAAACGGTGATTAAACCCCACCACCAAAAATAAGGTAACTTTACATTTTAATATATACCTTCATTACCTTTAGATGGAAAACTAGGTATCAGCAATTTTAAGGAATATTCAGATATTGTTTAAACACTGAGGTATTTGCTCATGGAGGTTCAACTTGGTCAAACAGTTTGTTTATTTTAATAGTCATATTGAAAGTTCTTCGAAATTGCCTTGTCATCCTCGACAAAACAGGCATCCCATTTAGCCATATGCTCTTTCGTGACTATTACTGTCATGGATTATAGCTAATAAAAATGTTACTACAGTTCTGTTGCACGTAAAAAGTCGACCATTATCAATGATCACCAGAATGACCTGTTAAAAAGGCAAGGTTGTAATTTTGAGAGAAGAGTTGTGTCTTTTAGTATTTCCACAAAAACGGATGTAAGTTTCTCCCCATAGGACAGTTTTTAAAAAAAACTTTTCTGTAACTTACAAAGTTAAATAATTTTTGTGGGCAATAATTTTATAAGACCTGGCAAAAATAATCCCAATTAGAGTGATTTCTAATGCAGATATCAATGTTTTTCACCAAATTACAATTTAAAACCGAAGATTTTTAATGTTAATTTGGAATAAAAGTCAGATCAAAATAATCTATTTTGCTTAAAAACATAATTGTAATTATATTTTGTAAAATACAATATAATTGTGGCCCTAATTGTTGCTCATGATAATCCATGGAAAAATCTATAGCATCCCTGTAGTGCAGAAGGAGGCCATTTGGCCCATCAAGTCTGCACCAACTCTCTGAAAGAGCACCCCACCTCGTTCCACTTCCCTGCCCTATCCCTGTAACTTCACGCATTTATCATGGTCAATCTACCTCACCTGCACCTCTTTGGAGACTAAGGGACAATTTAGCATGGTCAATCCACCTAACCTGCACATAATGTCGATCAAGCATTCATTGGTTCCAAGTTGTGGATGTTTTGTGACCAATCTAATTTATATCTGATACAAACCAGCTTTACAATATTTGGCCACTGCACTTTTTTGATGCAAGTCAGATACATAAGAAATAGGAGATGGTGATCCAGCCTGTGAGCCTGCTGCACTAATTAATAAGACCTTGGCTGATCTTGGAGCTCAACTTCACTTTCCCACACTATTCCTATATGCCTTGGTTTCCTTAGTTTCCAAAAGTCTAACAATATCCATCTTGAATATGTTCAACAAATGAGCATTCAAACCTCCTCGGTAGAGAATTCCGAAGATTCATAACTCCTTAAGTGAAGTAGTTTCTCCTCATCTGAGTTCTAAATGGCTGACCCTTTATTCCAAAACGATGGCCTCTATTTCTACACTTCCCACCCAAGGCAAACATCCTCCCAGTATCTACCACAGAAGAATTTTAGATGGAGATGCTAAGTGAATGGGCAAGAACGTGGCAGATTACATATAATGTGGAGAAGTGTGAAGCTATCCATTTTGGTAGAAAATAGATATTTTAAAAATACGTCAGTGAAGTATTCTTATTCTTCCAGACCCTAGGCCAAGTCTTCTCACTCTTTTTCCTCATCAGACAAAGAATCAGTCTAGCGAACCTCAGTTGCACTCCCTCCTAGTCAAGTATATCTTTCCACGGTAAGGAGACCAAACCTGTACACACTACTCCAGATATGGCCTCATCAAGGCTGTATATTATTGGAGTTAACATTTCCTCTCAATCCCATGAAGTCTCATGGCATAAGGTCAACAAGGAAACTTTCTGTTGATTATCACTTCCATTCACCATCAGCTGATGGATGAATCAATACTGCTCCTTGTTGAACACCACTTGGTGGAGGCACTGAGGTTGTCAAGGGCACAGAATGTACTATGGATGGAGGACTTCAATGTCCATCACCATGAGTGGCTCAGTAGCACCAATACTGATCGAAATGGTGGAGTCCCAAAGGACCGAGCTTCTAGACTGGGTCAGCGGCAGGTGGTGAAGGAACCAAGAGGGAAAACCTATTTGGCCTCGTCCTCAAATCATAGAATCACTACAATGCAGAAGGAGACCACTTGGCCCATCGAGTATGCACCGACCCTCCGAAAGAGCACCCACCCCCCATAACCCCGCCCCCCTAACCTGCACATCTTGGGACACTAAGAGATAATTTAGCACCGCCAATCCACCTAAGCTGCATAGCTTTGGACTTTTGCAGATGCATCTGTCCATGATAACATTGATAGGAATGACCACTGCAAGTCCTTGTGGAGTCCTGCCTTCACATTAAGGATATATTCCATTGGTATTGTGTGGCACGGCACTACCACCGTACTAACTGGGATAGATTTTAAAAAAAATATTTTTATTCAAAATTTTACATACTTTCAACAAACCCCCCCCCCCTTAACAGAGATAAGAAAAAAACAGATAACACATAAATACACATCTTATAGCTCTGTCACGTATTCCCCCAATATACAAGCCCCCCATTAAACGATAATAAACACAGTAGTGAACACAAAGTACCCCCCTTCTGGGTTGCTGCTGCTACTGTCCACCTCCTAACGCTCTGCTAGAAAGTCTAGGAACGGTTGCCACTGCCTGAAGAACCCTTGCACAGATCCTCTTAAGGCAAATTTTACCCTCTCCAATTTAATAAACCCTGCTATGTCGCTGATCCAGGCTTCCACGCTTGGGGGCCTTGCATCCTTCCACTGTAGCAGAATCCTCCGCCGGGCTACCAGGGACGTAAAGGCCAGAATACCAGCCTCTTTCGCCTCCTGCACTCCCGGCTCGTCCGATACCCCAAATAGTGCGAGCCCCCAACTCGGCTTAACCCAGGTGTTTGCCACCTTAGACACCATCCTCGCAACGCCCCTCCAGAACCCATCCAGCGCTGGGCACGCCCAGAATATGTGGGCGTGGTTTGCTGGGCTCCCCGAACACCTCACACACCTGCCCTCTACTCCATAAAACCGACTCAGCCTTGCCCCAGTCATATGCGCCCTGTGCAGAACCTTAAATTGTATCAGGCACAAGAGGAGGAAGTATTTACCGTACCCAGGGCATCCGCCCATGTACCCTCGTCTATCTCCTCCCCCAGCTCCTCCTCCCATTTACCTTTCAGCTCCTCCACCGAGGCCTCCTCCTCCTCCTGCATCTCCTGGTAGATCGCCGAGACCTTGCCTTCTCCAACCCACACCCCCGAGAGCACCCTATCCTGGATCCAATGTGCTGGCAGCAGCGGGATTTCCCTCACCTGCCGTCTTACAAATGCCCTTACCAGCATGTACCTGAAGGCATTTCCGGGGGGGGAGACCGAATTTTTCCTCCAATGCCCCATGGCTCGCAAACGTCCCATCTATAAACAGGTCCCCCATCCTTCTAATACCTGCCCTGTGCCAGCTCAGGAGCCCCCCATCCATTCTCCCCGGGACAAACCTATGGTTCTCTCGGATTGGGGACCACACCGAAGCCTCTGCCTCCCCACTGTGGCATCTCCACTGCCCCCAAATTTTGAGGGTCGCCGCCACAACTGAACTCGTGGTGTACCTTGTCGGCGAGAGCGGCTGCGGCGCCATCACCAGCGCTCTCAGGCTCATGCCCACACAGGATGCCATCTCCAGCCTCTTCCACGCCACCCCCTCCCCCTCCATTACCCACTTGTGTATCATCGCCACTTTGGCAGCCCAGTAGTACCCACACAGATTAGGCAGCGCTAGCCCTCCTCCGTCCCTGCTCCATTCCAGAAACACCCATCTCACCCTCGGGGTCTTTTTCGCCCACGAATCCCATGATGCTCCTGCTGACCCGCTTAAAAAAGGCCTTGGGGATCAGGATGGGGAGGCACTGGAATATAAAAAGGAACCTCAAGAGCACCGTCATCTTCACCGACTGTACCCTACTCGCCAGGGAGAGTGGCAGCATATCTCACCTTTTAAACTCCTCCTCCATCTTCTCCACCAGCCTCGTCAAGTTGAGCTTGTTTCTGGCGACCTGGATCCCGAGGTACTGAAAACTCCTTTCCGCCCTCTTCAGTGGAAGTTTGTCTATCCCCCTTCCCTCCCCTGGGTGTATCTCCAATAGCTCACTCTTCCCCATGTTGAGCTTATACCCAGAAAAGTCTCCAAACTCCCTGAGGATCCGCATCACCTCTGGCATCCCCCCCCCACCGGGTCCGCCACATACAGTAACAGGTCGTCGGCATACATCGATACCCGGTGTTCCTCCCCCTCCCCGCACCAGCCCCCTCCACTTCCTGGACTCCCTCAAAGCCATCGCCAAAGGCTCAATTGCCAACGCAAATAGCAGGGGGGATAGGGGCACCCCTGCCTCGTCCCCCGGTACAGCCGAAAGTATTCTGACCGCCTCCGATTTGTGGCCACACTCACCACCGGGACTTCGTACAGTAACCTAACCCAACTAACGAACCCCTCCCCTCCCCGAACCTCCTCAACACTTCCCACAGGTACCCCCACTCCACCCTATCGAAGGCCTTCTCCGCATCCATAGCCGCCACTATCTCCGTTTCCCCCTCCACTGCAGGCATCATGATTACATTTAGGAGCTGCCGCACATTGGTGTTTAGCTGCCTTCCCTTCATGAAACCCGTCTGGTCCTCGTGGATCACCCCTGGGACACAGTCCTCAATTCTGGTAGCCAACACCTTCGCTAACAGCTTCACATCCACATTGAGGAGCGAGATTGGCCTATACGACCCACACTGTAAAGGGTCCTTGTCCCGCTTCAAGATCAGCGAGATCAGCGCGCTGGACATCGTCGGGGGTAGGACACCCCCTCCCTCGCCTCATTGAAAGTCCTCACAAGTAGTGGGCCCAACAGGTCCATATACTTCCTGTAAAATTCCACCGGGAACCCATCTGGCCCCGGTGCCTTCCCCGCCTGCATACTCCCCAGACCCTTTGTCAGCTCCTCCAGCCCAACCGGTGCCCCAAGTCCCGCCAACTGCCCCTCCTCTACCCTCGGGAACCTCAGCCAGTCCAGAAAACGATGCATCCCCCCCCTCCTCCGTCAGGGGCTCAGACCTATACAGCCCCTCATAGAAGTCTCTAAATACCCCATTTATTCCCACCGCACTCCACACCGTGTTCCCTCCTTTATCCCTAACTCCCCCAATCTCCCTCGCTGCCTCCCGCTTCCGAAGCTGGTGTGCCAGCATCCGGCTAGCCTTCTCCCCGTATTCATACACCTCCCCTTGCGCCTTCCTCCACTGCACCTCCGCCTTCTTGGTAGTCAACAGGTCGAACTTGGCCTGGAGGCTTCGTCGCTCCTTGAGTAGTCCATCCTCGGGGACCTCTGCATACCTTCTATCTACCCGTAAAATCTCCCCCACCAATCTCTCCCTCTCTCTCCTCTCCTTCCCCTCCTTGTGGGCCCTAGTGGAGATTAGCTCTCCCCTAATCACCACCTTCAGCGCCTCCCAGACCACGCCTACCTGCACCCAGGTATCTTTCAAT
The DNA here is from genome assembly GCF_047496885.1 of Scyliorhinus torazame. Classification (NCBI taxonomy): domain Eukaryota; kingdom Metazoa; phylum Chordata; class Chondrichthyes; order Carcharhiniformes; family Scyliorhinidae; genus Scyliorhinus; species Scyliorhinus torazame. The sequence goes on along the minus strand of NC_092707.1, from coordinate 316,478,013 downwards.
GCACCCCCGGATCCGCCCGCTCACCTCCTCATCTGCCAGCAAACCCACCTCCAGGCGCCACAGCGGGCGCTGGTCCCTCTCCTCCCCTAGCTCGAGCTCCACCCAGTGCGGGGCATGGTCTGAGATGGCTATGGCCGAATACTCCGTGTCCTTCACCCTCGGGATCAGCGCCCTGTTCAAAACGAAGAAGTCAATCCGAGAGTCGGCTTTATGGACGTGGGAAAAGAAAGAGAATTCCCTGGCCCCAGGCCTAACAAACCTCCATGGGTCCACTCCACCCATCTGGTCCATAAACCCCTTCAACACCTTGGCCGCCGCTGGCCTCTTACCAGTCCTGGACCTAGAGCGGTCCAATGCTGGATCCAATACCGTATTAAAGTCCCCCCCCCCATTATCCAGCTCCCTGCCTCCAGGTCCGGAATCCGGCCTAACATGCGCCGCATAAATCCGGCATCGTCCCAATTCGGGCATACACATTCACCAAGACCACCTGCACCCCCTGCAGCTTACCACTCACCATCACATACCTACCTCCATTGTCTGCCATGATGCTCAGCCCCTCAAACAACACCCGCTTCCCCACCAAAATCGCCACCCCTTGATTCTTTGCGTCCAACCCCGAATGGAAAACTTGCCCTCCCACCCCTTTCTCAGCGTAACCTGGTCTGCCACCCTCAAATGCGTCTCCTGGAGCATGACCATATCATCTGCCTTCAGTCCCTTCAGGTGCGCGAACACACGGGCCCTCTTGACCGGCCCGTTCAGGCCTCTCACATTCCAAGTTATCAGCCAGATCAGGGGGCTGCCCGACCCCCCCACCTTCCCCTTCCCGCCCCCTGCCGATTAGTCATCTCCCTTTCTAGGCCAGCGATGTGCCCGCGCCTCCCGCACTCTCCGTTCCCCCCAGCGGCAGACCCCCGCCCCGACTCTCTCTTCAGGCTCCAGCTCCCCTTTGGCCAATGCAGCAGCAACCCAGTTCCCCCCCATTCCTCCCAGCTAGGTCCCCCCTAGCTGCGTTGCTCCCCCCATAGCACTCCCGTAAGTCAGCTGACTCCTGCTGACCCCAGCCGCTCCCGCCTCTCCATCGACCTACCAGTGTGAAAATCTCATCCCCCCCCCCCCCGCCTTCTGTCCATCAGCGGGCGCTCCTCTCCAGCACCACCCCAACCCCCGACCCCGACCCCTTCCTTCCCTAGCGTGGGAAAAAGCCTGCGCTTTCCACCAAGCCGGCCCCGCCCCCTCTGGCGCAGCTCCCTTTCGCGGCCTGACCCCAGCTCCTCCACGTCAGGCCTCCCCTCTCCCCTCCCCCCAATGGGGCCCCCTCTTCCAACCACCGATGCCCACACTCTCACCAAACCCCCACTACGAACCATTTCACCCTCCCCCACCTAGCACCCAAAAAAAACCCCCAGTACCAAACAGAACAGAACATCCCCCCAAAACACAACAATCACACCAATCCCCTCTCGACATCCCCTCGCAACCGACCTTCAATCCAAGTCCAACTTTTCGGTCTGGATAAAGGTCCACGCCTACTCCGGCGTCTCAAAGTAGTGGTGGCGGTCCTTGAAAATGACCCACAGTCGCGACAGCTGCAACATTCCAAATTTCACCCCCTTCCGATGCAGAGCCGCCTTAGCCCGATTGTCCCCGGCCCTCTTCTTGGCCACCTCCGCGCTCCAGTCCTGGTATATCCGGACCTCTGCATTCTCCCACCTGCTGCTCCGCTCCTTTGCCCACCTTAGGACACACTCCCTGTCCACGAAGCGGTGGAACCGCACCAGCACCGCCCGCGGCGGCCCGTTGCGCTTGGGCCTCCTTGCCAGGACTCGGTGGGCCCCCTCCAGCTCCAGGGGCCTCGGGAAGGCCCCCACGCCCATCAACGTGTTCAACATCGTGACCACGTATGCTCCAACATCCGACCCCTCCACTGCCTCCGGGAGACTCAGAATCCGCAGGTTCTTCCTCCTCGACTGATTCTCCATGTCCTCGAACTTTTCCTGCCATTTCTTATGCATCGCCTCGTGCGCCTCTACCTTCACCGCCAGGCCCAAGATCTTGTCCTCGTTCTCTTTTGCCACACCTCCCTGATCACCGCCCCTTGGGCCTTCTGGGTCTTGAGCAGCTTGTCTATCGAAGCCTTCATCGGCTCCAACAGCTCTGCCTTCAATTCCGTGAAGCAGCGCTGGAGAAACTCCTGCTATTCCTGCGACCACTGCGCCCATGCTGCCTGGTCTCCAGCCGCCGCCATCTTGGTTTTCCTCCCTCGCACTTTTCGCTGCTCCAAAACTACTTTTTTCACCGCTCCATTCCTGGTCCAAGCCATACAGTGCCGGGGAAATGTTACTGTCACCTTCCCACATTGGGAACCGTCGAACAAATGCTGCTGGGGGCCCTAAAAAGAGCCCAAAAGTCAGTTTCTGGCAGGAGCTGCCGAACGTGCGACTTAGCTCCGCATAGCCGCAACTGGAAGTCCCTAACTGGGATAGATTTTGATCAAATCTAGCAACTCAAAACTGGGCATCCACGAGATGCTGCATGCACTCAGCAGCAGCTGAATTATATACAACCACAATCTGTATCCTCATGGCCCTGTATACCCCCCACTCTACTATTACCATCAAATGGAGAGATCAACCCTGGTTCATTGCAGGAGGGTATGACAGGAGCAGCACCAAGCAGACCCAAAAATGAGGTGTAAATCTGGTGAAACTACAACGCAGGACTACTTGCATGCCAAAGTGGCATATGAAAGACAGAGCTAAGAGGTGCCAAAATAAAAGGATCAGACCAAGGCTCTGCAATCTTGCCACACCCAGCCGCGAATAGTGGTGAACAACTAACTGGAGAAGGAGGCGCCACAATATCTCCATTCTCAATGATGGGAGAGCCCAACACACCAGTTCAAAAGTCAAAGACTAACTGAACTCTGAGCCAAGCTGTCCCAGTACAACTACAGCACCTGTATCTACCCAGCAATCTGGAAAACTGCCCAGGTATGTCCTGTCCATAAAAAGAAGAACTAATTCAATCTGGCCAATTACTGCCAGGTCAGCCTACTCTCGATTATCAGCAAAGTGATGGAAGGGGTTGCTGACAACATTATCAAGCAGCACTTATGCAGAAACAACCTGTTCACTTATACCCAGTTTGCATTCTGCCAGGGACACTTGGCTCTTGACCTCATTCCAGCTTTGGTCCAAATATGGACACAAAAAGCTGAACTCAAAAGGTGAGCTGAGAGTGACTGCCCTTGACATCAAGGCTGCCCTTGACATCAAGGCTGTATTTGACCAATTGTGAAATCAAGGAGCCCTAGCAAAACTGGAATCAGTGAGAATTAGGGGGAAATCTCTCACAGAATCACAGAATAATACAGTGTAGAAGAGGCCGTTCAGCCCATTGAGCCTGTTTGGAGTCATACCTAGCACAAAGGTTGTGGTTGTTAGAGGTCAATTATCTCAGTCCCACGGCATTACTACCGGTGTTCCTCAGGGAAGTGGCCTAGGCCCAACCATTTTCAGCTGCTTCATCAATAACATTCTCTCCATCATAAAGTCAGAAGTGGGATGTTCGCTGTTGATTGCACATGTTCAGTACCATTCACTATTCTTCAGGTATTGAAGCAGTCTGTGTCCTATGCAGCAAGACCTGGAAAACATCAAGGCTTGGATTAATAAGTGGCTTGGATTAATAAGTGGCAAGTAACATTCACACCATATAAGTGTCAGGCAATGACCATCTCTAATAAAACAGAATCCAACCATCTGCCCTTGACATTCAATGGCATTGCCATCACTGAATCCCACACTATCAATATCCTGAGGGTTACCATTGACCAGAAACTGAACTGGACCAGCTATATAACTACTGTGGCTGCAAGGGAAGGTTTACAAGCTCATTGGTCTATGGGTATGGTTCGCGTTTTGGGTGTTATAAACTTAGAGCTTGAGAGAGGGTCCTGGTTCAAATCCCAGACGAGCCCATTGCTGGGCAGCATGGTGGAACAGTGGTTAGCACTACTGCCTCACAGCGCCAAGAACTTGGGTTCAATTCTGGCTTAGGTTACAGCCTGCATAGGTTTCCTCCCATAGTCCAAAGATGTACAGGTTAGGTGGATTAACCATGATAATTTGTCCCTTAGTAATCAGGCATGTGCAGCTTCGCTTACGTGTCATGAGAGTAGGGGGGAAGTGGGTTTGGGTAGAGTGCTCATTTGAAAGGTCGGTGCAGATTCGTAAGGGTGAATGGCCTCCTTCTACACTGTAGGGATTCTAAGGTATTCAAAGAACAAAGAAAAGTACAGCTCAGGAATAGGCCCTTCGGCCCTCCAAGCCTGTGCCGACCATGTTGCCTGTCTAAACTAAAATCTTCTGCACTTCCCAGTATCCCTCTATTGCCATCCTATTCATGTATTGGTCAAGATGCCTCTTAAACATCACTATCGTCCCTGCTTCCACCACCTCCTCTGACAGCGCGTTCCAGGCACCCACTACCCTCTGTGTAAAGGAGCTTGCCTCGTACATCTCCTCTAAACTTTGCCCCTCGCACCTTAAACCTATGCCCCCTAGTAATTGACCCCTCTACCCTGGGAAAAAGCCTCTGACTATCCACTCTGTCTATGCCCCTCATAATTTTGCAGACCTCTATCAGGTCGCCCCTCAACCTCCGTCGTTCCAGCGAGAACAAACAGAGTTTATTCAACCTCTCATAGCTAATGCCCTCCATACCAGGCAACATCCTGGTAAATCTCTTCTGCGCCCTCTCTAAAGCCTCCACATCCTTCTGGTAGTGTGGCGACCAGAATTGAACACTATGCACCCTCTCCAAAGCCTCCACATCCTTCTGGTAGTGTGGCGACCTATCTCGAAGAATTCTCTCCAGTAATTTCCCTACTACTGACGTAAGGCTCACCGGCCTGTAGTTCCCTGGATTATCCTTGTTACCCTTCTTAGACAAAGGAACAACATTGGCTATTCTCCAGTCCTCCGGGACATCACCTGAAGACAGTGAGGATCCAAAGATTTCTGTCAAGGCCTCAGCAATTTCCTCCCTAGCCTCCTTCAGTATTCTGGGGTAGATCCCATCAGGCCCTGGGGACTCATCTACCTTAATATTTTTCAAGATGCCCAACACCTCATTTTTTTGGATCTCTATGTGACCCAAGCTATCTACATGCCCTTCTCCAGACTCAACATCCACCAATTCCTTCTTTTTGGTGAATACTGATGCAAAGTATGCATTTAGTACCTCGCCCATTTCCTCTGGCTCCACACATAGAGTCCCTCGCCTGTCCTTTAGTGGGCCAACCCTTTCCCTGGCTACCCTCTTGCTTTGATTCGATGAAAGGGTCTTGCTTCAAGGCAAAGAGCACGGCATTTTGTTTGTACTCGTGAGAGTAATAATGCTATTAGAGGAAGAAGAAAGTAAGGGAAGAGGATGTAAATTCAGAAAATTGAGAAAATGATCTTACACCAGTGAAAAGGGGGAGCCAAATGTAACAGACCTCATCAAATGGGTGTGATAGAATAGTGAAAATGCATAATCAAGTACATCCAATAGGACTGAATAAAAGCAAATTACTGCGGATGCTGGAATCTGAAACCAAAAAGAAAATGTTGGAAAATCTCAGCAGGTCTGGCAGCATCTGTAGGGAGAGAAAACAGCTAACGTTTCAAGTCCAGATGACCCTTTGTCAAAGCTATAAGACAGAGAAAGTGGGAAATATTTATACTGTGGGGTGAGAATGAAAGGTGAGTCATAGCCACAGAAACCCAGGGAAACTAGGTGCTAATAGCCACAGAAATGAGTTGCAGCAATAGTACAAAATCGTTCCTCTCTCCAGCAATTTCTCTGCAATAAGTGCTTCAGTTACATTTTCAATACAAATGAACACATATCCTGGACAAACACTTCATTCAATGTACCTTGAACAATCTAATTACAGGTCAAATAATGAGTGCTGTTCCTCTCATGGGAGAAATAAAGGAGTTGCAAATTTCCCTGTCAGACAGGCTATAAAAAGAGAAAGCAAAATTAAAAAACAGGAAATATAAAGAAATGCATAGAAAAGGAATTTAAAAGAAAAATAAAGATTGAAAAAGATAAGGAAAGAAAAATGATACATTGATGCCTCTTGAAGAGTTGAATCGGATCACCTTGCACTGAGGTGCAGAGTTTCCGGGAGGTATGTGATGCAGTAAATCAACTAAAAGATAATTCATCTTCTGACTACAGTTTCAGAAGGTTGTAAAAGCCAAATTGGGAAAAGTTGTTGGGTGTGTAGTTCTCAGTCCCAGACTGTGTACTTGAGGTATCTATTCGTGCCCAAAGCAGAAACATGCCTAAAAATAAGAACCTCCATCTGTTCCATGATGGGTTAAAAGACATCAATCACCTTTCCTCGTCTTTCTCCGTCTTTATTTTCCTTTTACTTCATTTCTCTTTCTGTGCATTTCTTCCCTATTTCTTAATTTAGCTTTCTCTTTACATGGCCTGTCTGCTGGGAAATTTGCAACTCCTATATTTCTCCCAACAGAGGAACAGCAGTCATTATTTGCCTGGTAATTAGGTCATTCAAGGTACATTGAATGAAAGTGTTTGTACAGGAAATGTGCTCACTTGTACTGAAAAAGTGACTGAAGCATTCATTGCAGAGTGTTATAACCCCAATGGAGGTCCCAGGATCAGGACTATACGATTTCCCGTGACCTCCCCATAATATGAACTTCCCCTTTAAGACAGGCAGGCCTTCCCCTTTAGGGGGCAGGGTTTCCCTTTACAAAGAGAGCCCCAGTTGTATAAAAACCCCAACCTAGCTGCAGGTCGGGGAAGGAGACCCTTAGGGGAGTGGAGGAGTATTGTAATCAAAATAAACCTTGTTCTGTAATTTCGACTTCCATCTATGTGATTCAACACTGGTGATAAGGATTCAGTGGGGCTGCCATTGACACCGGTTGCTATGCGCCCAACCCATCTCGTCTAGGCTTCTGCAGGCCCCACTACTAACCACCGAAATGCCACTCTTTGGAAAGCTAGAACCTTTTGATGCAGCTATAGATGATTGGGAGCAATATGTTGAACGCATGGACTATTTTTTTCGAACGAATGATGAATCAATGCACAAAAAACTGTTATATTACTGACGGCTTGCAGAGGGCCCTCGTACACTGTTAAAGAGCTTGACTCACTCGGATGCCCAGATCCCAGGTCGTCCTTTGCCCTGGTGACCCTGGCAGGGGATCATTTCAACCCCAAACAACCTCTCATCGTACGCCATTTTCGGTTCCACACGGCTGTTCAGGCCCAAGCCGTGTTGGTGAGCGACTTCCTGGCCCACTTCCAAAGTGGGACTTGCGAATTTGGAGTGACACTGAATGAGACACTCTGGGACCGTTTGGTGTGTGGAATCCACGATGCGGCCACGCAACGGAAATTACTAGCCGAGGCCCACCTGAACCTGTAATGCACGGTGGTGATAGCTAACTCTAGAGTAAGCACCTCAAGGGGTCCAGGAACTCCAGGGACTGACAGTGCTCAGTCTGGGATGCAATCACATGCACCCATCACACTCGGGTAGACCTGAGGAGGCTGGCACCTGTCAACGGGATACCTACTATAGGAACACGGACCACCTTGTTAGAGGCTGGGGACGCTGCCGGACGTTCTCCCCCGACCAGGAGGAACAGGAATATGACTACCAGACAGTGTAGGCTGCAACAGGCCACTGAAACCAGGGAGACAGGAGGACTCGCGAGGATCTACCCGCCTGCTGACCCGCTAGGCATGACCACCCCCCACATGACCGGGCTCACTACATGGAAGATGCAGACAGCAGTTACACTGTGTGGCTGCACCAAGAGTAGCCCCCATCCTGATCTCCCTGTAGATCAATGGACACCCACTCTGCATGGAAGTCTACACTGAGGCAGCAGTTTTAAAAAAATAATGTATTTTATTACCAACATGTATCAAAACAAGTTACAACACAGAAACATCCCAGCAATCAACTATGCATGTACAAATTGTGGCGAAGACCACAACATCGGCCTTCCTCCTCTCCATGAGCTCCGGTTTCTCTGAGACCCCAAAATTCGGCACCAAAGGGTCCGGGTCCACCTCCTCCTGCACTAACCTGGCTAAGACTGCGAACACTCTCGCCCAGAATCTTCCCAATTTTTCACAACCCTAATACATGTGCGCGTTATTTGCTGGCCCCCGCCCACACCTCTCACACTCATCTGCTACGCCCTGTGTTGCCTTTTTTATCTGCTATAAATATGGCAATCAATAAGGATGCCCTTCTTTGGATATCGATATTATATTGCTCAGAGTCGCCAGGTATCAAATTATACCATCACAAGGATTAACCGGATATCTATCAAAGAGCCAAACACCAATTAGTTAGTTCAAGATCAAGGGTACTTTATTTACACATACAATTAATCACGCAACAGTTAAACTACACCTATCAACCATGACAACCTGTACTTAACTTCAGGTACCCGGCTTAGGTCAGAGGAACAGTGGCCGTTGTTCGAATCTGGACCTATCGGGTCTGGAGAAGTAACTGCTGCTCAGCTGGGCTCATCCGTCTGGAAGCGTAGCGGGCGTTGATCTTGAACTTGCTTCTGGTGGTGCTGCAATTGGAGGAAGACGTTGCCGGAGCACCAGGTCCAAGAGAGATCAAACGCATGGCGGTCTCTTTCTTAATCCTTGGGGAGTTTCACGCTCTTTTGGGCGGTCCTTCGGTTTGGACCCCTTTAATTGGGCAGTTCTTGATCACTGGATTTGATTTGAGCCAATAAAAGGGTGGGTGCCTTGATGGCCGGCCGTGTCATAAGTGGTCATTGACCCTGTTGATGCTTTCTGAGTACAAGGAGTGGCACCAAAAATGTCTGTGATTGTATCGGTTGCTCAAGTATCAGTCTTTTGTCTTACGGAGGTGGGCCATGAAAATGCTAATCGGTTGGGGGTTTCGATACCGTCTGGATTCCTCGCTCACAAATATACATTCAGGCTCTGAGCCTGCCTGAACCTTACATTGTCCATTTTTCCCGTTATGCTTTGCGACCGTCCATGTTTCTTACTGTAAGTGGCCATCCCAGATGGCTACAGTCCGTCCTCTTGATCCTCAACGTGAAGCGTGAAGGATCACACTACTGAATCTTCTCCTGTTCTCTGATATGCCGGGTATCCTCTCCTGTTCTCTGATATGCCGGGTACCCTCAATCAAGGACAGGTTCTACCGTACTCTGTCCGATGGGTCAAAACATTTACCTAAGTTTTCCTTAATACAGCACACATCTGTAAAATTCTAAGGGGACACGATAACATTCAAACATACATTTCAATTTCTTTACCCAAAAAGGGGAACCATTAACTGTCCTTGACTAAACTACACTCATGCTGCTATCTAATAACCAAATAACTTGTATTACAGTACAAAATAAACAATGGCAGCATCACATTCCTACTTAACATTTATGTCAATTTACAGAGAAAGTAATTTTATATAAAAACCAACCGCGGAATTTATTGGGGAGAAAAAGGTTCAAAAAGAGTGTGGGGTAGTTTCGACCGATTGTCCACCAGGAAGGCGGTGCGCCAACTGAGACGTGCAAGGGGTGCAGTTTATGAACATGGAGATACCATGTACGTTAGCAGGTCAGCTCCGGAGGGAGGCAGCGGCAAGGGAAATTCTTCAGGTGAGGGATAGGGCAGGGAAGTTGGTGGTGGCTCCAGTGCTGATTAACAAGGTTTTTGAGGAGTTTTATGAGAGGTTGTACAAGTCAGAGCCACCCGGGAGAGACCATGAAATGCAGGAATTTCTAGATGGGTTGGAGTACCTGAGGCTAGGGGAGGGGGACAGGGCTACATTTGAAGGAGCAATAGTGGAGCAGGAGATAAATGATGCGATTGGGAGGATGCAGTCAGGGAAGGTGGCAGGGCCAGATGGGTTTCCAGTGGAATATTATAAAAAATTCAAGGATAGGTTGGCACCCCTGATGGTGGGGATATTTGAAGAGGCGATAGGGAAGGGGGTGTTGCCACAAACCTTGGGGCAGGCATCAATTTCACTGTTGCTAAAAAAAGATAAGGATCCGACGGAGTGTGGGCCGTATAGGCCCATATCACTTCTGAATGCGGACGCAAAAGTGTTGGCGAAGGTACTGGCGGGTAGGCTGGAGGAGTGCCTCCCGAAGGTGATAGGGGAGGATCAGACGGGGTTCGTGAAAGGGGGGCAGCTGTTTTCGAGCATTAGGAGGGTTTTGAACGTTGTTATGGCACCGGCGGAAGGGAAAGAAACAGAGGTAGTTGTGGCTTTGGACGCCGAGAAGGCGTTTGATCGGGTAGAATGGGGGTACCTGATGGCAGTGCTGGAGCGGTTTGGGATTGGACCAAGATTTGTGAACTGGGTAAAGCTATTAATAAAGGAGTCGAAGTCGAGTGTCCGCACAAACAATATCAGTTTGAGATACTTTTCTCTCCACCGTGGGACGAGACAGGGATGTCCTATGTCCCCCCCCCTGCTGTTTGCACATGCGATTGAGCCGTTGGCCATCGCATTGAGAAGTTCGGGAGCATGGAAAGGAATAGTGCGGGGGGGGGGGGGTGATAGAGCATAGGGTGTCCTTATATGCCGACGACTTGCTGCTGTATGTGTCGGAACCGAGTGCGTCGATAGGAGGAATATTGGAGCTACTGCATTTGGGTCTTCTTCGGGGTACAAGTTGAACCTGGACAAGAGTGAGTACTTTGTGGTGTCTCGGCCGGGGGTGGGGGCAGGGGTGAGAGGGCTGCCATTCCGAAGTATCACTTTAAGTATCTGGGTGTGCAAGTTGCCCGGGAGTGGGGGAGGCTTCGCAGGTACAACATCACTAGTTTGGTGGGGAGAGTGAAAGCCGATCTGGCAAGGTGGGACGACCTTCCTCTGTCACTGGTGGGTCGGGTACAGGCGGTTAAAATGAATGTGTTGCCGTGAGTCCTGTTTATTTTTCAATACCTACCGATTTTCCTGCCAAAGTCTTTTTTCAGGGAGATTGAGGAAAGGATTACCTCATTCATATGGGGAGGGAAGGTGGCCAGAGTGAGAAAGGTGCTGCTACAGAGGGGACAGCAGGCAGGGGGTTTGGGTCTCCCGACCCTGTTGTACTACTACTGGGCGGCGAATGTGGAGAAGGTGTGGAGCTGGGTCAGAGGGGTTGATTCCCAGTGGGTCAGAATGTGCAGAGTTTGTGCAGGGGGTCGGGGCTGAAAGCATTAGCAACAGCGCCGCTCCCAATAGCTCTGGGGAAATACTCAAGGAGTCCGGTAATAATAGCTTCATTGAAAATCTGGAGGCAGTTTCACCAACACTTCGGGTTGGGGGCAGGGTCAAGGGAAATGCCGATTCGGGGGAACCACAGATTTGAGCCACGGAGTTGGGATGGAAGTTAGTTTTCGGAAGAGAGGGGGATTAAGACGCTAAAAGATTTGTTTCTTCGGGGTCGGTTTGCAGGATTGAGGGAGCTGGAAGCGAAGTATGGGCTGGAGCAGGGAGAAGTGTTTAGGTACATGCAGGTTCTGGATTTTGCCAGGAAGGAGATACAGAGCTTGCCAGAGGAACCGGCCTCCACATTGCTGAAGGAGGTGCTGACGACAAGGACTGGAGAAGGGGGCAGTGTCAGCGGTGTACGGAGCTATTCTGGAAGAGGATAAGGCACCACTGGAAGTGATCAAAGCAAAGTGGGAGGAAGAGCTGGGAGAGGTTATAGAGGAGGGAGTCTGGTGTGAGGTGCTCTGGAGAGTGAATGCCTCCACCTCATGTGCGAGGTTGGGGCTGATATAGCTGAAGGGGGTATATAGAGCGCACCTCACGAGGGCGAGGATGAGCCGATTTTCTGAAGGAGTAGAGGATGTCTGTGAGCGTTGCGGGGGGGTCCCCGCTAATCACGTTCATATATTTTGGTCCTGTCCAAAGCTCGGGGAGTACTGGAAGGAGGTGTTTAGGGTAATTTCCAAGGTGGTGCATGTGAAACTGGACCCGGGGCCCCGGGAGGCGATATTCGGGGTGTCAGACCAGCCAGGGTTGGAAACGGGTGCGGAGGCAGATATCATAGCCTTCGCCTCGTTGATCGCCCGAAGGCGGGTCCTGCTGGGATGGAGAGCAGCCTCTCCACCCAGTGCCCTGGCATGGCGGGGGTACCTGTTGGAATACTTGACCCTTGAGAAGGTTAAGTTCGAACTGAGGGGAAGCTCGGAGGGGTTCTACAAGTCATGGGCACTATTTATTATGCACTTTCAAGAACTGGATAACATCGAACATTAGTTGGGGGGGGGGGGATGGGTGGGAGGGTTGCGGGGGGCAGGGGGGGGTGTATATTAAGGGTGACTGCGGATGGACTTCCGGTTGCGGCTATGCGGAGCTAAGTTGCACGTTCGGCAGCTCCCGCAAAAAACGGACTTTTGGGCTCTTTTCAGGGCCCCCAACGGAATTCTTTCGACGTCTCCCACTGTGGGAAGGAGAGTACAATAGTTCCCCGACAGTATATGGCTTTTACTAGGAGCGGGGCGACTAAAAAGGTGGTGGTGGACCCGAAGAAGGTGCGAGGGAAGAAGAACAAAATGGCGGCGGGCGGGGACCAGGCAGCGTGGATGCAGTGGGCGCAGGACCAACAGGAGTGTCATGATATCCACATTAACATAGCATGCTGCAATCACACACACACACTGATGGACAGGTAATTGGACCAACCAACACACACACAACATCGCAGCCAATCACCAGTGAGAGCACACGCACTATAAAACAGGGAACACCACAGTTCCCGCTCATTCTACCAGGAGATAGCTCAGAGCACAGAGCTCACCGCATGCCACTCAGACATACACCATGTGCTGAGTGCCTCACTAAGATAGTGCTAGAGCTGGGTCCACAGGTTAGCTGGTGAAGTACGAACCACAGCCAGAAGTTAATTGTTATTATTGTACAGAATAATAAAACAGAGTTGTACCATCTACAACCATGTTGGTTCGTTTATGTATCGGAACACCTAACACGACATGATACCAGGACTGGAAACTCGCCAGCGACTGTGAGACCTACCTGCACCTCTTCAGAAACCTGCCATCCTGCGCCATGGAAACCATCAGCCCGCCGCAGCCGCTCCAAATCGCTGGAAATCTCGGCGTCAACTGGAAGCTGTTTAAACAGCGCTTCCAACTCTTCCTAGAAGCCACAGACAGGGCGAATGCATCGGACACCAGGAAGATCGCCCTCCTCCTCTCCACGGTGGGGTAACACGCCATCCACATCTACAACACCCTGGCATTCGCGGAAGGCGAGGACAAGACGAAGTACAAGACGGTCCTTCTAAAATTTGAGGAACACTTCAGCGTGGAAGTTAATGAGAGCTTTAAGAGGTACCTCTTCCAGCAGCGCCTGCAGGGTAAGGATGAACCTTTTCAATCTTATTTGACACACCCCCATATCTTTGCGCAGTCCTGCTGCTATGAGGCCACCTCCGACTCCATGATTCGTGATCAGATAGTTTTTGGGGTCACCTCGGACACCCTACGCCAGCAGCTCCTCAAAATAAAGCGCCTCACCCTAGCCACCGCCATCGAGTCCTGCGTCCTCCACAAAAACGCGACCAGCCGGTACTCCCAATTCCAGGCGGCCGAATCGGCATGGCAGGGGTCCTACGAGGCCGAGCGGGTCCAGTCGATCGAGTTCCGCCCGGACGAGGGTGGCCATTGTGTGCGCTTTCCGAGGCCTCCTGCGCTTGTACGCGCCAAAAGAGGGGATGTCGACGCAGAGGGACGGGATGCGCAGGCGCGCTCTACGCAGGACCGCACCGCGCATGCGCGGTGGCGCAACGAACACCATGATGTCATGACGTGCAGCAACTGTGGATCCGCACACTTAAAGCGGCATTGTCCGGCCAAAGCGCAACAATGCCTCCGCTGTGGCAGGGTGGGCCACTACGCTGCCTGTTGTCGAGCAGCTCAACCTGCCAACTCTCCGCAATTCCGCCAGCCTCGCAGGGACGTGCGGGCCATTCAGCCCCCATACACCGAGTCATACCCTGACAACGTGCAGACCGGTGATACCGACGACTGGGAACCCTTCCGCGTTGCGGTAATAAACAAGAACCAGATGTCCCCAAGTCGGACCCACCAGCCGATGCCAGTGCGCACCGTTAATCCGGGCGATGAATGGTGTGCCACCCTAACGGTCAACCGATCACCAATCACATTCCGCTTAGACACTGGTGCCTCCGCCAATCTCATTGCATGGTCAGCCTTCCACACCTTGAAGGTTAAACTACCAATTCGGCCATCCCACTGTCAGCTGGTTGATTATAACGGAAACGTTATCCTAGCCATGGGGTCCTGCCAGCTCGAGGTTGCACACAATTCGTACACACTGTCTTTTGAGATAGTTGGATCCTCGAAGGACTCTCTGTTAGGCGCACAGGCGTGCAAGATCCTCCACCTCATTCAGCGGATACACACTTTGTCTCCAGAAGGCACGTCCGATTTCCCGGATGCAGACTTTAGGGCGCAGCTCCACTCGCTCCTCGCCCACAACCAGGAGGTTTTTGAGGGCATGGGAACACTACCCTACACTTACAGAATACGGCTCAAACCGGACGCCACCCCGGTCATTCACGCACCTCGTAGAGTCCCAGCATCACTCAAGGACCGCCTCAAGCAGCAGCTGCAGGACCTGCAGGACCAAGGAGTGCTTTCCCAGGTCACGGAGCCAACGCCATGGGTCAGTCCCATGGTGTGCGTAAAAAAGCCCTCCGGCGAGCTCCGGATCTGCATCGACCCGAAAGACCTGAACAAAAACATCATGAGAGAACACTACCCCATACCCAAACGGGAAGAAATCACGAACGAAATGGCCCGGTCTAAAATTTTCACCAAGCTTGATGCCTCAAAGGGTTTTTGGCAGATTCAACTGGATCAGTCCAGCAGGAAGCTGTGCACTTTCAACACTCCCTTTGGCAGATACTGCTACAATAGGATGCCGTTTGGCATCATCTCGGCATCCGAGGTGTTTCATCGCATCATGGAACAAATGATGGAGGGCATCGAAGAGGTACGAGTCTATGTTGACGATGTCATCATCTGGTCCACCACACCACAGGAGCACATCAGTTGTCTCCAGCGTGTCTTTGCACGGATACGAGATCAGGGTCTGCGCCTCAACCGAGCCAAGTGCTCTTTTGGCCAAACTGAGCTAAAGTTTCTGGGGGACCACAGATCCCGGTCAGGGGTGCGCCCGGATGCCGACAAAGTGGCAGCTATCGCAGCCATGCCGCAGCCGGCAGACAAGAAGGCAGTGTTACGCTTCCTCGGGATGGTCAACTTCCTGGGGAAGTTTATTCCCAACCTTGCCTCGCACACAACGGCTCTTCGCCACCAGGTCAAGAAGACAACGGAATTCCAGTGGCTGCCCGCACACCAGAAGGAATGGGAGGAGCTCAAGATCAAGCTCACCACCGCCCCGGTATTGGCGTTCTTCGACACCACTCGGGACACAAAGATCTCGACTGATGTCAGCCAGTCTGGCATTGGGGCGGTACTCCTGCAACGGGACGGCACTGCATCATGGGCCCCGGTCGCCTATGCCTCGGGCCATGACCCCCACAGAACAGGGCTATGCGCAGATTGAAAAGGAATGCCTGGGTTTGTTGACCGGCATCGACAAATTCCACGATTATGTGTATGGTCTTCCACAGTTCACTGTGGAGACTGACCATCGCCCCCTGGTCGCCATCATTCAGAAGGACCTCAACGATATGACCCCTCGCCTCCAGCGCATTCTGCTCAAGCTCCGGAGGTTCGACTTCCAACTTGTCTACACCCCGGGAAAGGACCTCATCATCGCAGATGCCTTGTCCAGAGCAGTGAACACACCGCCCGAATCGGAGGGGTTCGTTTGTCAGGTCGACGCACAAGTAGCCTTCACATCGGTCAATCTGCCGGCTACTGATGCACGTCTGGCCCACATTCGCCGTGAGACTGCGGCTGACCCCCTTCTACAACGTGTGATGCGCCACATGATGGAAGGGTGGCTCAAGGGGCAGTGCCCACAATTCTACAATGTCCGGGACGACTTGGCCGTCATTGATGGCGTCCTCCTAAAGTTGGACCGGATTGTGATCCCACACAGCATGCACCGGCTTGTCCTCGAACAATTGCACGAAGGCCACCTCGGAGTTGAAAAGTGCAGGCGGAGGGCCCGAGAAGCTGTGTACTGGCCGGGCATCAGCGACGACATCGCTAACATGGTGCTCAACTGCCCCACCTGCCAAAGGTTTCAGCCGCCGCAACCCCCTGAGACACTTCAGCCCCATGAGTTGGTCACGATCCCCTGGGCAAAGGTGGGTCTTTCATGCGCTCGGCAGGGACGACATCATTATAATTGGCTATTTTTCAAATTATCCGGAGGTCATACGCCTGCACGACTTGACATCATCAGCTGTCATCAGAGCATGCAAAGAAACCTTCGCTCGCCAAGGAATTCCACTCACCGTCATGTCTGACAACGGGCCCTGTTTTGCGAGCCAAGAATGGTCTTCTTTTGCCGCTTCATACGATTTCACACACGTGACGTCCAGCCCTTTGTATCCCCAGTCGAATGGCAAGGCGGAAAAGGGCGTCCATATCGTGAAGCGGCTCCTCTGCAAGGCTGCTGATGTCGGATCTGACTTCTGTTTAGCCCTGCTGTCCTATCGCTTGGCCACACAGTCCACGGGCCTCTCGCCAGCTCAGCTGTTGATGGGTCGCACCCTCAGGACAACTGTGCCGTCCATTCATGTTCCTAAACCCGACCATGCTCCAGTACTACAAAGGATGCGACAGCAGCGTGCTCAGCAGAAGGTGGCACATGACGCTCAGGCAACTTATCTTCCTGCCCTGGCGCCTGGAGACAACGTCCACATGCACCTACCGGAGGGTGGCTGGTCGGCAACCGCCGAGGTTCTCTGCCGCGTGGCTCCCCGTTCGTTCCTGGTTCGCCTGCCTGATGGCTCCATTCACCAGCGTAATTGGCGGGCCCTTCGGCTGCTTCCACGCTCGCTACGTGATCATGCACCGGTGCCACGCCCTCCTGTTGTCCCTGATGTCGGCTTCGTTGAGCTTCCTGCCACTCTGCCTATTCCTCTCTCACCCGTGGCCAGGCCCATTCCTCAGCCGGTGGATCCTAACCCACCCTTGAGGCGGTCAACCTGAATTCATCGCCCACCTAATAGACTGGACTTATGAGCCTGTTTGCACATTGGACTCACTGAATTGTTGTGCAATACTGTTAACGTGTTTCTTTCTTGTCGTTCCAGGAGTTCTCTTTCGATATTTGATGATTGCACTTGTTTTGTTTGTGGTACAACCTCGTTGCTCTGTTGCACCTGACACCTTCCTATGTATATAGTTTAGCCTCATGTACATGTTGTAAATATTGCACACACATAGTCAGATGCACTCAGTACACACTAATATTTATTACCATGTAGGCACATATCCTTGTGAAAAGGGGGGATGTCATGATATCCACATTAACATATCATGGTGCAATCACACACACACA
Source organism: Scyliorhinus torazame (assembly GCF_047496885.1). NCBI lineage: Eukaryota > Metazoa > Chordata > Chondrichthyes > Carcharhiniformes > Scyliorhinidae > Scyliorhinus > Scyliorhinus torazame. The sequence goes on along the minus strand of NC_092707.1, from coordinate 316,460,432 downwards.
CACTGATGGACAGGTACATACAACATAGAAAATACAGCACAGAACAGGCCCTTCGGCCCACGATGTTGTGCCGAACCTTTGTCCTAGATTAATCATAGATTATCATTGAATTTACAGTGCAGAAGGAGGCCACTCGGCCCCTCGAGTCCGCACCGGCTCCTGGAAAGAGCACCCTACCCAAACTCAACACCTCCACCCAACACCAAGGGCAATTTTGACATTAAGGGCAATTTATCATTGGCCAATTCACCTAACCCGCACATCTTTGGACTGTGGGAGGAAACCGGAGCACCCGGAGGAAACCCATGCACACACGGGGAGGACGCGCAGACTCCACACAGACAGTGACCCAAGCCGGAATCGAACCTGGGACCCTGGAGCTGTGAAGCAATTGTGCCATCCACAATGCTACCGTGCTGCCCTTGAGAACAAATAAATCTACACTATCATTTTACTGTAATCCATGTACCTATCCAATAGCTGCTTGAAGGTCCCTAATGCTTCCGACTCAACTACTTCCACAGGCAGTGCATTCCATGCCCCCACTACTCTCTGGGTAAAGAACCTACCTCTGATATCCCTCCTATATCTTCCACCTTTCACCTTAAATTTATGTCCCCTTGTAATGGTGTGTTCCACCCGGGGAAAAAGTCTCTGACTGTCTACTCTATCCATTCCCCTGATCATCTTATAAACCTCTATCAAGTCGCCCCTCATCCTTCTCCGTTCTAATGAGAAAAGGCCTAGCCCCCTCAACCTTTCCTCGTAAGACCTACTCTCCATTCCAGGCAACATCCTGGTAAATCTTCTTTGCACCTTTTCCAAAGCTTCCACATCCTTCCTAAAATGAGGCGACCAGAACTGTACACAGTACTCCAAATGTGGCCTTACCAAAGTTTTGTACAGCTGCATCATCACCTCACGGCTCTTAAATTCAATCCCTCTATTAATGAACGCGAGCACACCATAGGCCTTCTTCACAGCTCTATCCACTTGAGTGGCAACTTTCAAAGATGTATGAACATAGACCCCAAGATCTCTCTGCTCCTCCACATTGCCAAGAACTCTACCGTTAACCCTGTATTGCGCATTCATATTTGTCCTTCCAAAATGGACAACCTCACACTTTTCAGGGTTAAACTCCATCTGCCACTTCTCAGCCCAGCTCTGCATCCTATCTATGTCTCTTTGCAGCCGACAACAGCCCTCCTTACTATCCACAACTCCACCAATCTTCGTATCGTCTGCAAATTTACTGACCCACCCTTCAACTCCTTCATCCAAGTCATTAATGAAAATCACAAACAGCAGAGGACCCAGAACTGATCCCTGCGGTACGCCACTGGTAACTGGGATCCAGGCTGAATATTTGCCATCCACCACCACTCTCTGACTTCTATCAGTTAGCCAGTTCGTTATCCAACTGGCCAAATTTCCCACTATCCCATGCCTCCTTACTTTCTGCATAAGCCTACCGTGGGGAACCTTATCAAATGCCTTACTAAAATCCATGTACACTACATCCACTGCTTTACCTTCATCCACATGCTTGGTCACCTCCTCAAAGAATTCAATAAGATTTGTAAGGCAAGACCGACCCCTCACAAATCCGTGCTGACTATCCCTAATCAAGCAGTGTCTTTCCAGATGCTCAGAAATCCTATCCTTCAGTACCCTTTCCATTACTTTGCCTACCACCGAAGGAAGACTAACTGGCCTGTAATTCCCAGGGTTATCCCTAGTCCCTTTTTTGAACAGGGGCACGACATTCGCCACTCTCCAATCCCCTGGTACCACCCCTGTTGACAGTGAGGACGAAAAGATCATTGCCAACGGCTCTGCAATTTCATCTCTTGCTTCCCATAGAATCCTTGGATATATCCCGTCAGGCCCGGGGGACTTGTCTATCCTCAAGTTTTTCAAAATGCCCAACACATCTTCCTTCCTAACAAGTATTTCCTCGAGCTTACCAATCTGTTTCACACTGTCCTCTCCAACAATATCGCCCCTCTCATTTGTAAATACAGAAGAAAAATACTCGTTCAAGACCTCTCCTATCTCTTCAGACTCAATACACAATCTCCCGCTACTGTCCTTGATCGGACCTACCCTCGCTCTAGTCATTCTCATATTTCTCACATATGTGTAAAAGGCCTTGGGGTTTTCCTTGATCCTACCCGCCAAAGATTGTTCATGCCCTCTCTTAGCTCTCCTAATCCCTTTCTTCAGTTCCCTCCTGGCTATCTTGTACCCCTCCAATGCCCTGTCTGAACCTTGTTTCCTCAGCCTTACATAAGTCACCTTTTTCCTCTTAACAAGACATTCAACCTCTCTTGTCAACCATGGTTCCCTCACTCGACCATCTCTTCCCTGCCTGACAGGGACATACATATCAAGGACACGTAGCACCTGTTCCTTGAACAAGTTCCACATTTCACTTGTGTCGTTCCCTGCCAGCCTATGTTCCCAACTTATGCACTTCAATTCTTGTCTGACAACATCGTATTTACCCTTCCCCCAATTGTAAACCTTGCCCTGTTGCACGTACCTATCGCTCTCCATTACTAAAGTGAAAGTCACAGAATTGTGGTCACTATCTCCAAAATGCTCCCCCACTAACAAATCTATCACTTGCCCTGGCTCATTACCCAGTACTAAATCCAATATTGCCCCTCCTCTGATCGGACAATCTACATACTGTGTTAGAAAAGCTTCCTGGACACACTGCACAAACACCACCCCATCCAAACTATTTGATCTAAAGAGTTTCCACTCAATATTTGGGAAGTTAAAGTCGCCCATGACTACTACCCTATGACTTCTGCACCTTTCCAAAATCTGTTTCCCAATCTGTTCCTCCACATCTCTGCTACTATTGGGGGGCCTATAGAAAACTCCTAACAAGGTGACTGCTCCTTTCCTATTTCTGACTTCAACCCATACTACCTCAATAGGGTGATACTCCTCGAACTGCCTTTCTGCAGCTGTTATACTATCTCTAATTAATAATGCCACCCCCCCCCCCCCAACTCTTTTACCACCCTCCCTAATCTTATTGAAACATCTATAACCAGGGACCTCCAACAACCATTTCTGCCCCTCTTCTATCCAGGTTTCCGTGATGGCCACCACATCGTAGTCCCAAGTACCGATCCATGCCTTAAGTTCACCCACCTTATTCCTGATGCTTCTTGCGTTGAAGTATACACACTTCAACCCATCTCCGTGCCTGCAAGTACTCTCCTTTGTCAGTGTTCCCTTCCCCACTGCCTCATTACACGCTTTGGCGTCCTGAATATCGGCTACCTTAGTTGCTGGACTACAAATCCGGTTCCCATTCCCCTGCCAAATTAGTTTAAACCCTCCATAAGAGTACTAGAAAACCTCCCTCCCAGGATATTGGTGCCCCTCTGGTTCAGATGCAACCCGTCCTGCTTGTACAGGTCCCACCTTCCCCAGAATGCGCTCCAATTATCCAAATACCTGAAGCCCTCCCTCCTACACCATTCCTGCAGCCACGTGTTCAACTGCACTCTCTCCTTATTCCTAGCCTCGCTATCACGTGGCACTGGCAACAAACCAGAGATGACAACTCTGTCTGTCCTGGCTTTTAACTTCCAGCCTAACTCCCTAAACTTGTTTATTACCTCCACAACCCTTTTCCTACCTATGTCGTTGGTACCAATGTGCACCACGACTTCTGGCTGCTCCCCCTCCCCCTTAAGGATCCTGAAGACATGATCCGAGACATCCCTGGCCCTGCCACCCGGGAGGCAACATACCTTCCGGGAGTCTCGCTCGCGACCACAGAATCTCCTATCTATTCCCCTAACCATTGAATCTCCTACAACTATTGCTTTTCTATTCTCCCCCCTTCCCTTCTGAGCCCCAGAGCCAAACTCAGTGCCAGACACCTGGCCGCTAGGGCCTTCCCCCGGTAGGTCATCCCCCCCAACAGCATCCAAAACGGTATACTTGTTTTGAAGGGGAACGGCCACGAGGGATCCCTGCACTTTCTGCCTGTTTGTTTTTTTTCCCCCTGACTGTAACCCAGCTATTCTTGTCCTGTACCTTGGGTGTGGTTACCTCCTTGTAACTCTTCTCAATCACCCCCTCTGCCTCCCGGATGATCCGAAGTTCATCCAGCTTCAGCTCCAGTTCCCTAACATGGTCTTTGAGGAGCTGAAGTTGGGTGCACTTCCCGCAGGTATAGTCAGTGGGGACACCGATGGTATCCCTCACCACCCACATCCTACAGGAGGAGCATGTAACTGGCCTAGCCTCCATCCCCTCTTACCTGACAGAATATAGCTGCCCTGTGGACTAACTAGATCTCCGCCCTCCGACCCTGCTCCCAGTCAGCTACACTTTCTGTAAACTCCTGGCTCTCTTCGCACTCTTTGTGGAAATGTCAGAAACAAAATGAAAGGAGCACCTTACTCCCTCCTCACCTAACTCCCTCGGTCACCAAACTCTCACTATCGCACTCAAATGCACCAAATTCAGCACTCCCTCAGTCACCAAACTCTCACTATCGCACTCAAATGCACCAAATTCAGCACTCAGTGCAAACAAAGTCTGCACTGTAGGGGATCACTTTTATACTGTGAATCTAGCCTCTGAAAACTGGCCTAATCCAATTAACTAATTAACAAGCTCCAGCTGCAAGTGCCTACAAGTAGAAGCCTGTTTAAAGCTTATTGAAAATTCACCTTCTTCTAAACCAAACAGCAACTTTTAAGTTAATTAACTAAATAAAAGAAAGACTAAACTTTAGATAAAAATGAAGCCTTATACTCCCTCGGTCACCAAACTCTCACTATCACACTCAAATGCACCAAATTCAGCACTCAGGTAGTTGGACCAACCAACACACACACAACATCGCAGCCAATCACCAGTGAGAGCACACGCACTATAAAACAGGGAACACCACTGTTCCCGCTTATTCTACCAGGAGATAGCTCAGAGCACAGAGCTCACAGCGTGCCACTCAGAAATACACCATGTGCTGAGTGCCTCACTCAGATAGTGCTAGGGCTGGGTCCACAGGTTAGCTGGTGAAGTACGAACCACAGCCAGAAATTAATAGTTATTATTGTACAGAATAATAAAACAGAGTTGTACCATCTACAACCGTGTTGGTTCGTTTGTGTATCGGAACACCCAACACGACAAGCAAGTTATCCAGCGCTGCTTTAGGGAGATTAAAGCGGACCTGATTGAGCCGATGAAGGCTTCTATCGATAAGCTGCTGGAGACACAGACGGCCCAGGGGGTGGCGATCCGCGAGGCCCGACAAAAGATCTCCGACAATGAGGACGAGATCTTAGGCCTGCCGGTAAAAGTGGAGGCGCACGTGGCGCTCCACAAGAAATGGCAGGAGCGGTTCGAGGAGATGGAGAATCGGTCGAGGCGGAAGAATCTGCGATTCTGGGCCTCCCGGAGGGGCTGGAGGGGCCGGATGTGGGGGCCTATGTGGTCACCATGTTGAACTCGCTGATGGGAGTGGGGTCCTTCCAGGGGCCCCTGGAGCTGGAAGGGGCCCGTAGAGTGCTGGCGAGGAGGCCCAAGGCTAACGAGCCTCCGCGGGCGCTGCTGGTGCGGTTTCATCGGTTCGTCGATCGGGAGTGTGTGCTCAGGTGGGCCAAGAAGGAGAGGAGCAGCAGGTGAGAGAACCCGGAGGTTCGAATATATCAGGACTGGAGTGCGGAGGTGGCGAAGAGGAGGGCCGGGTACAATCGAGCGAAGGCGGTGCTGCACAGGAAGTGTGTGAAGTTTGGCATGTTGCAGCCGGCGCGACTGTAGGTCACCTACAAGGACCGGCACCATTATTTTGAGTCTCCGGAGGAGGCGTGGACCTTTGTTCAGGCCGAGAAGTTGGAAACAGATTGAGGGTCGGGATGGGTGTTTGGGGATTGCGGTTGATATGTTACTTTTTGAGGGGGGTCCTTTGCTCTTGTTTTTTTCTTTCTGGTTCGGTGAGGGTGGTTAGGGCAGGTTGGGCACTGTTTTGGTTGGGTTGGTCAGTGGGGCTCTTGGAGGGGGGTAAGCAAATGGAACAGGGATGGATGGCCGGCAGTGTGATGGGGCCCCGCGGGGGAGGGGGAGGCCCGAGTTCGGGGTGAGGGGACTGGGCCTGTAAAAGGAGCTGCGTCAGAGGTGGCGGGGCCGGGTAGGTGGAAAGCGCGGGCTTTTTCCCACGCTGAAGACTGGAGGGGGTGGGGCCGGGGCGCGGAAGCGAGGGTTGTTTCCCGCGCTTGGGATGGAAGGGGGAGGTGGAGAGCCTGCGGATGGGGAATGGAAGAGGAGGGTGTGTCACACATGGGAGGAGTCGAAGGAGAGGCGGGAGTGGCTGGGGTCAGCAGGAGTCAGCTGACTTGCAGAAGTGCAATGGGGGGAGTAAAGCAGCTAGGAGGGGTCCTAGCCGGGGGGGTTGGGGGGTGGGGGGTTGGGGGGTGGGGGGGTGGGTGGGGGGGAATCGAGTTGCTGCTGCTATGGTCAAGAGGGAGCTGGAGTGAGTGGGGGGGGGGGGTCGAGACGGGGTTCTGCCGCCGTGGGGAACGGGCCGGGCGTGAGGTGCGGGCACGTGGCTGGCCGAGGAGGAGTTATGGCTAGTCGGCGGGGGAGGGGGTGGGTAGCCCCCTGATCCGGCAGATAACCTGGAATGTAAGGGGACTGAACGGGCCGGTTAAGCGGGCCTGCGTTTTCGTGCACCTGAAGGGGCTGAAGGCGGATGTGGTCATGCTGCAGGAGACACACCTGAAGGTGGCAGACCAAGAAAGATTGAGGAAAGGGTGGGTAGGTCAGGTGTTCCATTCGGGGCTGGATGCTAAAAATCGAGGGGTGGCGATCTTGGTGGGAAAGAAGGTGTCGTTTGAGGCGTCGAGCATTGTGGCAGACAATGGCGGTAGGTACGGTAGGCTGCAGCGAGAGAGGGTGGTACTGGTCAATGTGTATGCCCCGAACTGGGACGATGCGGGTTTTATGCAGCGCACGTTGGGTCGGATCCCAGATATGGAAGTGGGGGGCCTGATAATGGGGGGAGACTTTAACACGATGTTGGATCCGGCACTGGATCGTTCCAGGTATAGGACGGGTAGGAAGCCGGCGGCGGCTAAGGTGCTGAGGGGATATATGGACCAAATGGGAGGGGTGGACCCTTGGAGATTTGCAAGGCCGGGGGCTAGGGAATTTTCATTCTTCTCACATGTCCATAAGGCTTATTCCCGGATCGACTTTTTTATTTTGAGCAGGGCGCTGATAGCGAGAGTAGAGGATACTGAGTACTCGGCGATAGCCATTTCGAATCACGCTCTGCCTAGGGTGGACTTAGAGCTGGGGGAGGAGAGGGACCAGCGCCCGTTGTGACGTTTGGAGGTGGGGCTGCTGGCGGATGAGGAGGTGAGTGAGTGAGTGGGTAGAGAGAGGTACCTGGAGGCCAACGATAAAAGGGAGGTCCGAGTGGGGATGGTATGGGAGGCGCTGAAGGCGGTGGTTCGGGGAGAACTGATCTCCATTAGGGCCCACAAGGAGAGGAGGGAGCAGAGGGCGAAGGAGAGGCTGGTGGGGGAGATGGTGAGGGTAGACAGGAGGTATGTGGAGGTGCCGGAGGAGGGACTGCTGAGGAAGAGGTGCAGCCTCCAGGCCGAATTCAACCTGGTGACCACCAGGAAGGCGGAGGTGCAGTGGAGGAAGGCCCAGGGGGCGGTTTTGAGTATGGGGAAAAGGCAAGCCGGATGCTATGGCATCAGCTCCGGAAGCGGGAAGCAGCTAGGGAGATTGGGGGAGTTAAGGACAGGGGAGGGAATGTGGTGCGGAGTGGGGTTGGCATCAATGGGGTCTTCAGGGACTATTATGAGGAATTGTATCGGTCCGAGCCCCCACGGGAGGAGGGAGGGATGGGCCGCTTTCTGGACCAATTGAGGTTTCCAAAGGTGGTGGCGGGATTGGGGGCCCCAATTGGACTGGAGGAGCTGACCAAAGGGATAGGGAACATGCAGGCGGGGAAGGCGCCGGGGCCGGACGATTTCCCGGTCGAATTTTATAAAAAATATATAGACCTGTTGCGCCCGTTGCTAGTTAGGACCTTTCATGAGGCAAGGGAGGGGGGGGCTTTGCCCCCGACGATGTCCCGAGCACTTATTTCCTTGATCCTGAAGCGGGACAAGGATCGCCTGCACTGTGGGTCTTACAGGCCGATTTCGCTGCTAAACGTAGATGCCAAGCTGCTGGCGAAGGTCTTAGCCATGAGGATTGTGTGCCGCAGGTCAGCCATGAAGACCAGACGGGGTTCGTGAGGGGGAGGCAGTTGAACGCGAATGTGCGGAGGCTTCTGAACGTTATCATGATGCCGGCGAGGGAGGGGGAGGCGGAGATAGTGGTGGCGATGGACGCTGAGAAAGCCTTCGATAGGGTAGAGTGGGGGTACCTGTGGGAGGTGCTGAAGAGGTTTGGGTTTGGGGAGGGGTTTGTCAGGTGGGTCAGGCTGTTGTATGAGGTCCCGATGGCGAGTGTGGCCATGAACAGGAGGAGGTCTGAGTACTTTCAGTTGCACCGAGGGACGAGGCAGGGGTGTCCCCTGTCCCCCCTGCTCTTCGCACTGGCGATTGAACCCCTGGCTATGGCACTGAGGGAGTCGAGGAACTGGAGGGGGTTGGTGCGGGGTGGGGAGGAACATAGGGTGTCGCTCTATGCGGACGACTTGCTGCTATATGTGGCGGATCCGGTGGGGGGAATGTCGGAGGTAATGAGGATCCTCAGGGAATTCGGGGATTTCTCGGGGTACAGGCTCAACAAAGAGCGAGCTGTTCGTGGTCCACCCAGGGGACCAGGAGAGGGGGATTGGCGAGCTCCCACTAAAAAGGGAGGAAAGGAGCTTCAGGTATTTGGGGATCCAGGTGGCCAGGAGCTAGGGGGCTCTGTATAGGCTTAATTTCACAAGGCTGGTGGAGCAAATGGAGGAGGAGTTCAGGAGGTGGGACGTGTTGCCGCTGTCCTTGGCGGGTAGGGTGCAGTCAGTCAAAATGATGGTGCTCCCAAAGTTTTTGTTCCTGTTCCAGTGCCTCCCCGTGTTTATCCCGAAGGCCTTATTTAAGCGGGTCAACGGGAGCATAATGGGGTTTGTGTGGGCGCGAGGGACTCCGAGGGTGAGAAGGGTGTTCCTGGAGCCGAGTAGAGACAGGGGGGCTGGCGCTGCCCAACCTCTGTGGGTACTACTGGGCAGCCAATGCGACGATGGTGCGCAAGTGTGTGATGGAGGGGGAGGGAGCTGCATGGAAGAGGCTGGAGACGGCGTCCTGTGTGGGTACGAGTCTGGGGGCGCTGGCAACGGCGCCGCTGCCGCTCCCTCCAAGGAGGTATACCACGAGCCCGGTAGTGGCGGCTGCCCTCAAAATCTGGGGACAGTGGAGGTGCACAGGGGGGAAGTTGGGGCCTTGGTGTGCACCCCAATACGGGGGAACCACCGGTTTGTCCCAGGGAGGACAGATGGAGGGTTATCAGGGTGGCACAGGGCAGGGATATGAAGGTTGGGAGACCTGTTTGTGGACGGGAAGTTCACGAGCCTGGGCGAGTTGGAGGAGAAGTTCCCCCCGGGGAACACCTTCAGGTACTTACAGGTAAGGGAGTTTGCCAGGCGGCAGGTGGTGGAATTCCCGTGGCTGCTGCCACGCACAGGACAGGGTGCACTCGGGGGGGATGAGTGGGGAAGATCTCGGAAACTTACCAGGTGATGCAGGAGGAGGAGGAGGCCTCGGTGGTGGAGGTGAAAGCTAAGTGGGAGGAGGAGTTGGGAGAGGAGATCGAGGAAGGGACGTGGGCAGATGCCCTAGGGAGGGTGAACTCTTCATCTTCGTGCGCGAGGCTCAGCCTCATACAATTTAAGGTGCTGCACAGGGCACACATGACCGGGACAAGGATGAGCCGTTTTTTGGGGGGTGAGGACAGGTGTGTTTGGTGCTCAGGGAGCCCAGCAAGCCACACCCATATGTTCTGGGCATGCCCAGCGCTGGAGGAATTTTGGAAGGGCGTAGCGAGGACGGTGTCGAGGGTGGTGGGATCCAGGGTCAAACCGGGCTGGGGGCTCACAATATTTGAGGTGGCAGAGGAGCCGGGAGTGCAGGAGGCGAAAGAGGTCGGTATTCTGGCCTTTGCGTCGCTGGTAGCCCGGCGGAGGATTCTTCTTCAGTGGAAGGACGCGAGGCACCCAAGTGTGGAATCCTGGATCAACGATATGGCAGGGTTTATTAAGTTGGAAAGGGTGAAATTCGCCTTGAGAAGGTCGGTACAAGGGTTCTTCAGGCGGTGGCAACCGTTCTTAGAACATAGAACATAGAACATTAAAGCGCAGTACAGGCCCTTCGGCCCTCAATGTTACGCCGACCTGTGAAACCACTCTAAAGCCCATCTACACTATTCCCTTATCGTCCATATGTCTATCCAATGATCATTTGAATGCCCTTAGTGTTGGCGAGTCCACTCCTGTTGCAGGCACGGAATTCCACGCCCTTACTACTCTCTGAGTAAAGAACCTATCTCTGACATCTGTCTTATATTTATCTCCCCTCAATTTAAAGCTATGTCCCCTCGTGCTAGACATCATCATCCGAGGAAAAAGGCTCTCACTGTCCACCCTATCCAATCCTCTGATCATCTTGTATGCCTCAATTAAGTCACCTCTTAACTTTCTTCTCTCTAATGAAAATAGCCTCAAGTCCCTCAGCCTTTCCTCATAAGATCTTCCCTCCATACCAGGCAACATTCTGGTAAATCTCCTCTGCACCCTTTCCAATGCTTCCACATCCTTCCTATAATGCGGCGACCAGAATTGCACGCAATACTCCAAATGCGGCCGCACCAGAGTTTTGTACAGCTGCAACATGACCTCATGGCTCCGAAACTCAATCCCTCTACCAATAAAAGCTAACACACCGTACGCCTTCTTAACAACCCTCTCAACCTGAGTGGCAACTTTCAGGGATCTATGTACATGGACACCGAGATCTCTCTGCTCATCCACACTGCCAAGAATCTTACCATTAGCCCAGTACTCTGTCTTCCTGTCATTCCTTCCAAAATGAATCACCTCACACTTTTCTGCATTAAATTCCATTTGCCACCTCTCAGCCCAGCGCTGCAGTTTATCTATGTCCCTCTGTAACTTGTAACATCCTTCCGCACTGTCCACAACTCCATCGACTTTAGTGTCATCTGCAAATTTACTCACCCACCCTTCTACGCCCTCCTATAGGTCATTTATAAAAATTACAAACAGCAGTGGCCCCAAAACAGATCCTTGTGGTACACCACTAGTAACTGGATCCAGTCTGAACACTTCCCATCAACCACCGCCCTTTCTCTTTTTCCAGCTAGCCAATTTCTGATCCAAACTGCTAAATCTCCCTGAATCCCATGCTTCCGTATTTTCTGCAGTAGCCTACCATGGGGAACCTTATCAAACGCTTTACTTAAATCCATATACACCACATCAACTGCTTTACCCTCATCCACCTGTTTGGTCACCTTCTCAAAGAACTCAATAAGGTTTGTGAGGCACGACCTACCCTTCACAAAACCGTGTTGACTATGTCTAATCAAATTATTCCTTTCCAGATTATACACCCTATATCTTATAAACCTTTCCAAGATTTTGCCCACAACAGAAGTAAGGCTAACTGGTCTATAGTTACCGGGGTTGTCTCTACTCCCCTTCTTGAACAAGGGGACAACATTTGCTATCCTCCACTCTTCTGGCACTATTCCTGTAGACAAAGATGACTTGAAGATCAGCAATCTCCTCCCTAGCTTCCCAGAGAATCCTAGGATAAATCCCATCCGACCCAGGGGACTTATCTATTTTCACACTTTCCAGAATTGCTAACACCTCCTCCTTATGAACCTCAAGCCCTTCTAGTCTAGTAGCCTGAATCTCAGTATTCTCCTCGACAACATTGTCTTTTTCCTGTGTGAATACTGACGAAAAATATTCATTTAGCACCTCTCCTATCTCCTCGGACTCCAAGCACAACTTGCCACTACTGTCCTTGACTGGCCCTACTCTTACCCTAGCCATTCTTTTATCCCTGACATATCTATAGAAAGCTTTAGGGTTATCCTTGATCCTACCTGCCAAAGGCTTCTCATGTCCCCTCCTGGCTCTTCTTAGCTCTCTCTTTAGATCCTTCCTAGCTAACTTGTAATTCTCGAACGCCCTAACTGAACCTTCATGTCTCATCTTTACATAAGCCTCCTTCTTCCTCTTGACAAGTGTTTCGACTGCCTAAACCACGGTTCCCTTGCTCGACCACTTCCTCCCTGCCTGACAGGTACATACTTATCAAGGACACGCAGTAGCTGTTCCTTGAACAAGCTCCACATTTCCATTGTGCCCATCCCCTGCAGTTTTCCTCTCCATCCGATGCATTCTAAGTCTTGCCTCATCGCATCATAATTGCCTTTCCCCCAGATATAACTCTTGCCCTGCAGTATATACCTATCCCTTTCCATCACTAAAGTAAAAGTAATCGAATTGTGGTCACTATCACCAAAGTGCTCACCGACCTCCAAATCTAACACCTGTCCTGGTTCATTACCCAGTACCAAATCCAATACGGCCTCGCCTCTCGTTGGCCTATCTACATACTGTGTCAGGAAACCCTCCTGCACACATTGGACAAAAACGGACCCATCTAAAGTACTCTAACTATAGCGTTTCCAGTCAATATTTGGAAAGTTAAAGTCCCCCATAACAACTACCCTGTTGCTTTCGCTCCTATCCAGAATCATCTTTGCAATCCTTTCCTCTACATCTCTGGAACTTTTTGGAGGCCTATAGAAAACCCCGAACAGGGTGACCGCTCCTTTCCTGTTTCTAACCTCAGCCCATACTACCTCAGTAGATGAGTCCTCATCAAACGTCCTTTCTGCCACCGTAATACTGTCCTTGACTAACAATGCCACCCCTCCCCCTCTTTTACCACCTTCCCTGAGCTTACTGAAATATCTAAACCCTGGCACCTGCAACAACCATTCCTGTCCCTGCTCTATCCATGTCTCTGAAATGGCCACAACATCGAAGTCCCGTACCAAACCATGCCGCAAGTTCACCCACCTTATTCCTGATGCTCCTGGCATTGAAGAAGACACACTTTAAACCACCTTCCTGCCTGCCGGTACACTCCTGCAACTTTGAAACCTTACTCATGACCTCACTACTCTCAACCTCCTGTATACTGGAGCTACAATTCAGGTTCCCAAACCCCTGCTGAACCTGCTGGTCCAGGTGTAGACCATCCCATTTGTAGAGGTCCCACCGACCCCAGAATGAGCCCCAATTATCCAGAAATCTGAAACCCTCCCTCCTGCACCATCCCTGTAGCCACGTGTTCAACTCCTCTCTTTCCCTATTCCTCGTCTCGCTATCACGTGACACGGGTAACAACCCAGAGATAATAACTCTGTCCTAGATCTAAGTTTCCACCCTAGCTCCCTGAATTCCTGCCTTACATCCGTGTCCCTTTTCCTACCTATGTCGTTGGTACTTATGTGGACCACGACTTGGGGCTGCTCCCCCTCCCCCTTAAGGATCCGAAAACACGATCCGGGACATCACGCACCCTGGCACCTGGGAGGCAACACACCAACCGCGAGTCTCTCTCGTTCCCACAGAATCTCCTATCTATCCCCCTAACTATGGAGTCTCAAATGACTAATGCTCTACTCCTCTCCCCCCTTCCCTTCTGAGCAACAGGACAGACTCTGTGCCAGAGACCTGCACCCCATGGCTTACCTCTAGTAAGTCCCCCCCCCAACAGAATCCAAAGCGGTATACTTGTTACTAAGGGAAACGACCACAGGGGATCCCTGTACTGACTGCTTCCTCCCAGCCCCTCTCACCGTCACCCATCTATCTTTATTCTTTGGAGTAACTACATCCCTGAAGCTTCTATCTATGACCACCTCTGCCTCCCGAATGATCCGAAGTTCATCCAGCTCCAGTTCCCTACCGCGGTTTCTGAGGAGCTAGAGATGGGTGCACTTCCCACAGATGAAATCAGCAGGGACACTGTTGGCGCCCCTCACCTCAAACATTCTGCAGGAGGAACATTACACTACCTTCCCTGCCATCCCCTCTAGATAAAAAAAAGAAAACAAAAGAAAGAGCTTACCTGTTATTCACTCCCCTTCTCAGCAAGCACTCACTCAGCAACCTCTGCGCCCTGCACAATAACACCTGAGGAAAAATAAAAGAAAAACTACTTACCAGTCACCAGCCAATCCCTTGCCTGCAGGCTGTGATGTCACGGTTCAACTTCTTTCTACTTCTACCTGCCCTCGAGCCTTCCTCTTGATCTTTACAGCGGTTGTTTTTTTTTGGTTAGAGGAGTGGGTAGGGAGGGAAACACTGAAGAAGTGTTTGGGGTTTAAGGGTCACTTGACAACAGCTCCTCCACAAACCACCTTCAAGTTAGGGTGACCACAACAGAGGTATGCAAATTTCCCTTGCAACAGCCAATCAGCAGCTCTGCTCTACTGCCCTCTGCTGGTTCCTAGACTTCCTGGCAGAACGGTAGACATTGGTCAATGGCAGCAGCAACTCGGGGGGAGGGGGGGTTTACTTTATTTATGTTTATTTACACTGGGGAATCTGAGGGGGTGTATATATTTGCTATGTTGGCTCTGTGTTAAATTGGGGTGTTAATTTATTATTTTCGCACAGGGGGGAGGGGGATATGGAGGGTTGTTTTTTTGACTGTGTTTTGTATTTAACCCTGTTGGGTTCCTTTTTCATTTTGTTATTGATATTCTGTGAAAACCTTAATAAAATTTTTTTTTTTTAAATGGGTGACTGTTATGGGGATTGACATATCTGTTGCTGATTATTGTTTATTGTTGATGGGTGTAAATGCGGGAGAAAATGTGAAAAAGGAGGAGATTAAAAATATTTTTTTTTTAAAAAGTGTGGGGTTTGCTGAAGTCCGAGAAAGGGGGCTCTGAGTGTGTATACTGGAGGGCGGGAGGCTCTCCTTCGCCATTTCCGAAGTCTGATCGTCTGGATGACACTGCAAAGTATAGCTATAATCAATAGGGCGTCCACTGTGTACTGTGATATTGTCACACCATATGGGGGTATCAGTGGCCGTGTCTATGTGTGGTGTAGTGTCCGGTCTAGGGGGTGTCGTGTTGGGTGGTTATGTTGAGGGCCTGTGTGGTGAGGGGTGTAGGGGCGGGTAACGCGCGCAACTGTATTGATCCAACGATGATCATGATGCAGATCATCAGGTCCGTCTTCATCTTGCCTGTGTCGTCCTCTGTCTTCTGGTATATTCGTATCTTCCCGGGGGTACAAGCATAATATCTGTTATTATCTTGTTGTTTAATATCTCGTTTGTCTGTCTGTTTCTCCTTTAACGTCAATTTCCCATTTAGAATCGTCCCCATATGTGATTCCCTCATTTTTTTTTTAATAACCATAATAAGACATCCGAAAAAAAATTCTGTCACAATGCGAGCACCCTCACAGTCTTTGTTTGATGGGCTGAGTGGGCAGACAATTTCTCCATCCAGTGCAAAATCGTTTCAACCAAGTGTTTCAACATGTAAATAGCAGGTGGGGGATAGCAACCGAAGGGTCGCCGGAAAGGAAACAAAAGTTGTGGCAAAGTGCATTCTTTAAACCACATTTTTAAAAGAACAGCAGAAGAGTTTCGAAAAGAACTTTCCAAATGGGGTGCTTGGCTGACCAAATACATAGGGGGTCCTCAGGCAGGGCGGGGATAAGTGCCGTTACTCCACTGCCTGAGTGACCTTACAAGAACGGTAAGAATTTGAATATTTATGGACTTTCAGCAAACTTGTGCCTTTAACTGCCATGTGGCGTCAGAGGAGTAGTCATAACTGTATCAAGACATTTTCGGGAGATCGACAAACAAAGTCGTACAAGAGAGAGAACATTCAACATTAAAACTAAAGAAGAAAGCGAGCAGGTTCCATCAGGGAGTCGGACACCGTAAATCTCAATCAGTTCCTTTCTCTCATCATCTGGACACCTCAGGGTTCCATTCCAAAAAGGGCCTCAAAGGGGTGTTCCATAAACCTTAAGCTGGTCTATATGGAACCATCCTGATTTTCCATTTGGATATGAGAACTTATACACTGAGGGGCTTACTTTATCGGAAATTGAGTAGGGTCCTGCAAATTTGGGGGGTAGGAATGAACTAGGATTGTACAGGGAGACCATGACTTGCTGTCCGACTGTATATTCTATCGGATGTACTGTTTTATCAAAGCAGGCCTTACTCTGCTTTTTCCTAGCGCCTAGTCGAACAGCTGCAGCGAGCTGTGCTGCTTTAATATTCTCTATTATGTTTTGGATCGCTTTTTCATGGGTAAGGGTGGTGACTGCGGGGTTGGCCAAGTCAAGTCTAAATAAATACTCGGAACCCTTCATGGGTCGTCTGGTCATGAGGGTATCCTGTCGAACTCGACCTGTGTTTCGAATAAACATCAGTGCGAATGGGAGCACTGTGTCCCATGTCATATTATGCTGCTGTACAATCTTCCTAAGTGTTTTCTTTAGGGTTCGATTCATGCGTTCCACAATGCCGCTGGACTGTGGGTGATAGGCAATGTGAAACTTCTGTTTTATTCCTAAAATCGTCAGGACGTTTTTCATTACTCTGTGAAGTCCGAACCTTGGTCCGGGGAACTCAATATTACAGGGGAGTCCCAATCTAGTAAAAATATGCTCGGTTAGAATTTTTGTCATGGCTTTGGCCATGTTTGTTCTTGAAGGGAATGCTTCTACCCATTTTGTGAAGGTGTCGATGATGACCAACTCATATTTGAATCCATTTCTGCAGGGGGGGGAGGGGACCAATATAGTCTAACTGCAAGTTCATCCATGGGCCATTAACAGGGCGGGTGTGTCTCAGCTGACCTTTCTTTGCATATTTGTCCGGGTTGTTCTGGGCGCAAATCAAACAAATCTCAATGTAATGGGTTATGTCGGTTTTTAAATCTGGCCACCAAGGGTGGGCAAGGGTGGATTCTGTCCCTTGGCGTCCGTGTCCGTCATAGAATTGGCAAATAATCTGGTTCCTGTCCTTGGTGGGGACCACATAAATACCATCCTATAAAACTAGGTTCACCAGGATGTTGCCTGGTACGGAGGGTGCTAGCTATGAAGGAAGGTTGAGTAGATTAGGATTGTTTTCGTTAGAAAGACGGAGGTTGAGGGGGTCCTGATTGAGGTCTACAAAATTGAGAGGTATGGACAGGGTGGATAGCAACAAGCTTTTTCCAAGAGTGGGGGTGTCAATTACAAGGGGTCACGATTTCAAGGTGAGAGGGAGAAAGTTTAAGGGAGCTGTGCGTGGAAAGTTTTTTACGCAGAGGGTGGTGGGTGCCTGGAACGCTTTGCCAGCGGAGGTGGTAGAGGCGGACACGATAGCATCATTTAAGATGCACCTAGACAGATATATGAACGGGCGGGGAACAAAGGGAAGTAGATCCTTGGAAAATAGGCGACAGGTTTAGATAAAGGATCTGGATCGGCACAGGCTGGGAGGGCCGAAGGGCCTGTTCCTGTGCTGTAATTTTCTTTGTTCTTCTTTATCTCTACCTCGGCTTGCTGTGGAAAACCGTATTGTTTCTGGGGCTTGGGATCGGGACCTGTAATGTTGATCATTCCCGGAATCTTACCGCAATCGTGCTTGTGCTGGGCAAACGATGCTTTATGTCTCTTCAAGACTTCTCTAACTGTTTTGTCCGTGCTAATGGTTTGTGGATCAAACCAGTACTCTCCCACTGAGCTAATCCTTGCGTGCATAGTCTCCTACTGTGAGCGTGGCGGGGGCTCGTGCTGTTCTAGCCATTTTCCGCACACATTTATTTACGGGGTCGAAAGAAAGGTTGTGTGAGCTCATAAAATCTATTCCCAAGATGTGTTCTGCTGTCTGGGGCAAATCTACCAAAACAACTGAGTGCTTAGTTTTAATGTTACCGATCTGGATATCCACAACGGCTGTAATGTGTCCCTGCTGGAGGTGCCCTGTAAAGCCACTAAGAGTAATGGTGTCTCTAGTGGGCCATATATCTTGCTAGTACATCGTGGAGGAGTTTAACGTGGTTCAGGACCCTCCTGTGTCCCAAAGGAACTCTATGGGGTGTCCCCGGACTGTGCCTGCAACTACCGGTCTTCCTGACTTATCCCGGACTTATCCCAAAGTGTGTCGTAGACCCAAGTTGGGAGTCCAAACACCGTGAATCGGTGCCATTTATGACCAAATTATCTGCTCGGGTGCTAATGCTGTGGATGGGTCTGGCATTGTTCCTAGGGGGGGCATTTGTGGGCTGATTCCGTTGCTGTTTCGGGGGGGCTTGACATTCTCGTGCGTAATGTCCCTTCTGTCCACAATTGTAGCATTCCTGCGCTTTAGGGTGCTGCGTGTTACCTCTACCTTCATTTACCCATGCGGGGTCTTGGTGTGCCCTTACTGGATTCGTGTTGGTGTCTACTCTCTCCTGCTCTGTCTTTTTCTGTAGGGACTGTTCCCATAGTCTCTTCAGTACCCATACTTCATTGTGTGCCGAATCTGAGGGGTCGTAATTCGCACATGCCTTTTGTCCTGCCTCCATGGCGTGGGAGACTGAAATACAGGTCCATTTGGCTGTATTGTCTACAGATAAATGGGCACGTGTTTAATCACCGAATACTGCGGCGAAGTGGATCCAGAGGCATCCAGCAATTGCTGTTGGATGCTCTCCCTTTTTCTGTCTACATCAGTTGAGTCCTTCTACTGGATCTCCTCTATTGTAGCCAATGGCATCTAAGATGGCCGTTTTCATATCCTGGAGGCTACCTCCTCCTACATTTTGTGGGTCGGGAAGGGCTGAACTAACAGACAGGTCCAGACTCAACACAATGAGTTTTACTTCTTCCTGCTCGTCCAACCCGTACATAACGGTCTGTTGCCTAACTCTTTCGAAAAAGTGGTGTGGGTCTGACGTGGGGTGAAAAGTTTCAATTTTATCGCGGGCATCTCAACTGAGTGATGGTTAGTGGGATGTTGTACACAAAATTGGGTTGATCTTCTGTTGTTACTCTACGCTGCGTGGTGATGGGATTCATTGGGTTGGGTGCTGCCTGTGCAGTCGGTGGTGCGGGTGCTTTCCTTTTCGGGGCCTGGGGGGGCTCTATTCTGACTTTCTGTCTCGTTCACATATCGATGGACCGTTTCATTTAAGTTCCTGCCAATCGGGGCCATCTTCCTGATCTAACTGTGGGCCAAAGGTATCTCTGAACCCGTTCTGAACTGAGAGCAGTGATTGCAATCTTGCAAGGTCCACCAAACTCTGCCTCTGTTCTGTGGTGGAACTGTGGAGTGCTCGTAGGGCTGCCTTTAAGTCCTCACATTGTTTTCTCAACTGTTCTGCTTGGTTTTCTGTTTCCTCTCTTACCAAAACCGCACGTTGCGTGTCCTGGTAGGCCTTATCGTATTGAATCTGAAAGCTACTTACATGAGCAAGACCAGATCGGTGTGCCCGTTTGACATCAGCCATCTCCTTGTCCTTCGCCGCTAGCTGCTCCCGGAGTTGCTCATTTATTCTCTCACACTCGCTAACATTTCCCTCTCTACTTTCTTTCTCCTCAAGCTGTCTACGAAGCGCCTCACAACCTCCTCTGCGCCTCGCAATTGTGCCAAGCAGGACACGATTGCCATCGACTTACAAACTCTACTCAAATTCTTCTTGTGGATCTCGGTCAGGTTGTCCCACCAAGTTTGTCCTACGCCACCAGGACCTGGTTCCTCATCGCACAAAACTCTAACCATAGGGGCCATCCTTTTCCCTTTAGGTACTTTCTAATCTCCTCTTCCCATATGGGACACTGTTCTGCTCTGTTGGTCGCTGCAACCTCGGGCTCTTGTGGATGCATAAGGCATTCCATTGCCTTCATTGCCATCTCTATGATTACCCCTGTTTCTACTGGGAATTTGGGACAAGGGGGAATAAAGCGATCGTGCAAACACGGATACGGCTCAAGCTGTTTTCCGGTTTACACAACTCCCGAAAGTTTCATGCAACAAAATCTATCAAGGTTACCTTATATCCCTTGTTAGTACGCATGCAAATTACACACTTCCGAATCTGGAGCTTTGATCGATACTGGTCTTACGCTTGTGGTTTCTTTTACTTTCCAAATTTGGATTTCTAATTCAACCTTTTTGTGGGTTCTCTCGGAGTGACACAGTCACTTCTGGATCGAGTCCAGTCAGATGTCGCCAATAACTGTTGCCTTTTTTATCTGCTATAAATATGGCAATCAATAAGGTTGCCCTTCTTTCTTTAGATATCGATATTATATTGCTCAGAGTCGCCAGGTATCAAATTATACCACCACAAGGTTTAACCAGATATCGATCAAAGAGTCAAACACCAGTTAGTTAGTTCAAGATCAAGGGTATTTTATTATTTACACACACAATTAATCACAATAGTTAAACTATACCTATCAACTATGACAACCTGTACTTCAGGCACCCGGCTTAGGTCAGAGGAACAGTGGCCTTTGCTCGAATCTGGATCTATCGGGTCTGGAGAAGTAACTGCTGCTCAGCTGGGCTCATCCGTCTGGTAGCGGACATTGAACTTGCTTCTGGTGGTGCTGCAATTGGAGGTAGACGTTGCCGGAGCACCAGATCCAAGAGAGATCGACCGCATGGCGATCTCTCTCTTTATCCTTGGGGAGTTTTGCGCTCTTTTGGGTGGTCCTTCAGTTTGGACCCCATTAATTGGGTAATTCTTGATCACTGGATTTGATTTGAGCCAATAAAGGGGCGGGTGCCTTGATGGCCGGCATGTCCTAAGCGGTCATTGACCCTGTTGTTGATGCTTCCTGAGTACAGTGAGTGGCACCGAAATGTCTGGGATTGTATCGTTTGCTCAAGTATCAGTCTTTTGTCTTACGGAGATGGGTTATCAAAATGCTAATCGGTCGGGGGTTTTGATACTGTCTGGATTCTTCGCTCACAAATATACATTCAGGCTCTGAGCCTGCCTGAACCTTACATTGTCCATTTTTCCCGTTATGCTTTGCGACCGTCCATATTTCTTACTGTAAGTGGCCATCTCAGATGGCTGCACCTGAAAGAACCCACTCATTCTCACCCGAGTCATATGCACCCTGTGCACCACTTTAAATTGTATCATGCTCATCCTTGCACAAGAGGAGGTCCCGTTTACCCTTTGCAGTGCCTCACTCCATACTCCCCAATTGGTCTCCCCTCCCAACTCCCCTTCCCATTTCTCCTTTATCTTCACCACCTGCTCGCCTCCCTGCTACCCCAGCCACTTGTATATATCCCCAATTCCTCCCTTCCACCTCTGGAAGAAGCAGTCACTCCAACAGGATGTAACCCGGCAACCTAGGGAACCCCCTCCAGACCTTTTGTGCAAAGTCCCTAACCTGCAGAGACCTGAGCTCACTACCCCTCGGTTGCTCTACCCTCTCCCTTCGCTCCGCCAGACTGACAAACCCGTCCTCCAAATACAGATCCCTCACCTTGACCAGCCCCACTTCCCTCCACCTCCTATATACACTACCCATCTCCCCTCGGCTCAACCCCATGATTCGAGCACAGCGGCGTTAACACCGACATCCCTTCCACCCTAAAATGCCTCCTCAACTGATTCACCATGGACTGCATCACTGGGCTTCCTGAATAACTACTTGGAGCCATTGGCAATGCTGCCATCACCATAGTCCTCAAACTAGACCCATTACAAGATTCCCCCTCCATCCTAACCCATTCTACCCCTTCTCCTTCCCACCATCGTCGCACCTTATCCACATTCGACGCTCAATAATAATGGAGCAGGTTCGGCAACGCCAATCCCCCCTGCTGCCTGTGCCTCTGTAGCAGGGTCCTCCCCACCCTCGGCACCATCCCCGCCCATACAAAGTCAGAAATAATCGTGTCCAATTTCCGAAAAAACACCTTTGGTATAAAGATCAGGCGAGCCTAAAAAATAAACAAGAACCTCGACAGAATATTCATTTTCACCACTTGGACCCTCCCCGCCAATGTCAACTGCAGTGTATCCCACCTCTTAAGATCCTCCCTGACTTCCTCCACCAGCTTCGTTCAGTTGTACTTAAGGAGCCCTGTCCATTACCTCGCAACCTGAATCCCCAAATACCTAAACCTATCCCTCGCTATCGTAAATGGCATCCCCCCTAAATTTGCCCACCAACTCAGCTCATTCACCAGGAAGATTCCAGCTCATCCAGAAACTGCCCCATGACCCCCTCCCTCCCCGGGTCCGCCTCGTAAAGTCGCTGGTAGTATTCCCCAAACGCCTCATTTATCTTCACCGGCTCCAACACCACATCCCCAGCCCCAGTCCTTATCTGCAATATTTCCCTGGACGTGGCCGTAGCTGGTGCGCCAGCATGCGGCTCACCTTCTCCCCATGCACATACTGCACTCCTCTTGCCCTACAGTTGCACTACCAGCCTCCCTGCTGTCAACCTGTTAAACTACCCTGCAACCTTTTCCTCCTCGCCAATCCCTCCAAAGGTGGGCACCCTCAAATACTCCCTATCCACCTCCACTATCTCGCTTACTAGACGGTCAGGTTCCTCCCTCCTTTCCCTATCCGCACAAGCCTTAAACAAAATAATTTCCTCCCGGATCACTGCCTTCAGTGCTTCCCAGAAAATGGCCGCCGACTCGTCCCCATTCTGATTCAACTCCACATACTCCTTAATCGGTGCCCGCACCTTATCACAAAAACTTCCATCCGCCAACAACCCCGAATCAAACCTCCACCCCGGCCTCGCTCTCGTCCCGATCTAAACCTAATTGCCAGCCAGTGGGCGCACGGACCAAGATAACTGAGGCAGCAGTGTTGGTAGTCAGTCGGCATATGTTTGACTGCATTCTGGCCTTCAATTTCTGACCCTGTCAGACAAAAACGCGAGGCTGGCCACTTCATTGGTCAACAGTCTGCAAACTTTCCTTTGGTGGTGGTCCATAGGAGCGGTCCGAGCTTGTTGGGGCATGACTGGCTACGCCATTTGCGGTTAGATTGGCAACGAGTGTGCCGCATACACTCACATTGCCCTGAGGGAGTTCTATCAAGGTTTTCATCGGTATTCTAGGATGGCTTGGGCACCATAAAAGGAGCTGTGGCCCAAATAAGTGTGGACCCCATGACTTGACCGCGCTACTTCCATGCCCAACCTGTCCCGTATGCTTATGACCCAAGGTTGGACTGGATAGAGAACTCGGGCATCATCTGCCCGGTGCAGTTCTCTGACTGGGCGACGCCAGTCGTCCCAGTCATGAAACCGGATGGAACAGAACATTTGTGTGAAATAACGGTCAACCGTGTGTCTCAACTGGATTGTTATCCGATTCCCCGGATCAAGGACATTTATGCAAAGCTCAGTGGAGGGCGCATGTTTACAAAACTCGATATGAGTTGCGCTTGCCTCCAGTTGGTCCTGACCCCCATCTCCAGACGCTTTGTAATCGTGAACACGCACAGGGGGCATAGTGGTATTGTCACTGGACTACTTAACCAGAGACCCAGAGTAATGCTCTGAGGACCCAGGTTCAAATCCTGCCACTGCAGATGGTGAAATTTGAATTCAATAAAAATCTGGAATTGAAAGTCTAATGATGACCATGAAACCATTGTTGATTGTTGTAAAAACCTGTCTCGTTCACTATGTCCTTTAGGGAAGGAAATCTGCCATTCTTGTTTGGCAGGCCTACATATGACTCCAGACAATGTGGTTGACTCTTAACTGCCCCCTCAAGGGCAATTAGGGATGGGCAATTAATGCTGGCACAGCCTGCGACGCACACGTCCCATAAACGAATGAGCTTGTCCGACTAGGAGCACCTACAAAACCTGGCCGAGGTGCTGGCACTTTTTGAGGATGCTGGCGTCCCTCCGGCAGGAGAAATGTGTATTCAACGCTGCCGAAGTAGTGTACCTCGGCTACTGCATAAATCGCCATGGCTTGCACCCGGTGGAAGAGAAGGTAGAAGCAATTCAGCAGGCTCCTGTACCAGGTGGCCCAACGGAACTCTCCTGGCAAAGGGAAACTACTATGGCAAGTTCCTCCCAAACCTGGCCATCACTTTAGCCCCCATCCACCATTTGAAGAAGAGGCAACACTTGGAGTGGGGCCGAGAGCAGCAAGCGGCTTTCTTTGAGGTGAAACAACTCCTCGTAATGTCTGCTAACCCACTTCAACCCATCTCGGTCAATCCTATTGATCTGTGACCCTTCTCTGTATGGCGTCAGAGCCGTGCTGGCTCATGAAATCGATGGCGGATCTGAACGTCCCACCGCCTTTGCCCCAAGAACATTGACCGGTGCAGAGAAGCAGCATGCCCAGATCGAGAAGGAGGGTTTGGCTGTCGTATTCGGGGCCAAGAAATTATTTTTATATGTCAATGGGCATCACTACACCGTTCTCATGGACCACAAGCCCCTCCTAGGGTTCTTCAAGAAGGATGGGGCAATTCCCCCCCCCCCACATTGCATCCGCCCGCATCAGGCGATGTGCATTGATGCTCATAGCATTGTGTTGGAGCACCTCTCCAGGACCAGGATTGTTGAGTGTTGATTGCTGGCATGTTGAGTCATCTGTCCCTGCTGACCAGGCCATTTTATGGACTTGCTACCGGTCACTGCATCCACGAGTGGACTCAGACTGACCCTCAACTATCACATGTCCATCACATGATGCAGTATGTGGCTCAGCACAGGGCTGTACCACAGGGCCAAGATGCAGGAGCTTAGCATAGAGGACTGCTTATTCCTTTGGGGGACTAGCGTGGTAATCCCTGAACATGGATGCGACCCATTCCTGACGGACCTCTACAATGGTCACCCTGGTGTGTCCAAAATGAAAATGTTCGCTCAAAGCTACGTTTGGTAGCCCAGCATTTATGCGGACACCAAGCGGGTGGCCCAGCGCTGCGTCCAGCATCGGGCACACCAGAAGGTGCATCCTGCAGCCCCGCTCCACCCATGGAATGGCTAGGTCGTCTGTGGTCTCCCCTCCATAGACTTTGCCACCCCATTTGTGGCGATGGTCCTCGTCGATGCCCACGCAAAGTGGATCGGGGTCCTCCAGATACAGGCCATGACGGCCCGGACAACCGTGGAGAAATTCCGGCACATTTTCAGCATGCACGACATACCTGAGGTACTCTTATTGGACAATGGTACGGCGTTTACGAGTGCGGAATTTACAGCATTTATGTCTGCCAACGGGATCCGTCACGTGAGGACTGCCCCATACCACCCAGCTTAGAATGAGTTGGCCGAGCGGGCAGTGCAGACTTTTAAGCTCGGCATGAAAAAACAAACATCGGGATCTTGGGAGACCTGCTCCCGAACAACCCCGCATACCATGACGGGCATCTCGCCAGCCGAGATGTTGATGGGTCGATGCCTCCACACTCAATTGAGTCACGTTCTTCCGGATGCTGGCGGGAAGGTCCGCTGCACTTAGGACCGAACGAAGGCAGACACAGCTCGCCACAGGCCATTGCACGAGTTCGCACCGGGAGATACAGTATACATCTGTAAGTCCAGAGGAGGGGCAGCTTGGATCCCGGGTGTCGTATTGGAGAAAATGGGTCCGGTTTCTGACCAACTACGGGCACAGGGCTGCGTATCAGATACTTCCGGCGTACCAGTTGTTGATTCAAGCCTCTCATCTTCACCACTGCCCTGGCCACCCCTGTTATCACCAATGCCACCGGCTTCCGCCGGTTGCCGAGGATTCAGCAGTGCTTTTTGAGGACACCGAGATGCCGGACGAAGAATTGCCTAGCTCCAGCTCTGAAACCGAGATAGACATTCTGCCACTGCTGGAGGTTCCCGTGCCAGCTCCTGCAGCCACGCTAGCATTGTCGCTGCCGCCCAGACGCTCGTCACGTAAATGCCCTGGTCCGATATATGCCTCCTGGCGCCACGAGGTCGGCGCCGGCAAGCCATCCGCAGGTGAAAGTCAAAAGGCCTGCTGCACTTACCCACGGATGTGGATACGTTGCTCCAGAGGGTGAGGAGTGTTAAAACCCTGATGGAGGTCCCGGGTTCAAGACTATATGATTTCCTGTGACCTCCCCGGAATATGAACTTCCTCTTTAAGACAGGCAGGCCTTCCCCTTTAAGGGGGCAGGTTTCCCATTTACAAGGAAAACCCCAGTTGTATAAAAACCCCGGCCTAGCTGCAGGTTGGGGAAGAAGACCCTTAGGGGAGTGGAGGAGTATTGTGATTGTATCAAAATAAACCTTATTCTGTAATTTCTACTTCCATCTATGCACTCTGCCTACCGCAGATTCAACACCGAGAAATTCCTGAAGAGAGCAGCAACAATTTTGTACTATTGCTACAACTCAACCCTATTCGGTGTGTTACTTAACCATCTGGTCATCTCCATTATCACAGTCCTGTGAAATTTGTGATTTTGATGTGGGCTTTCACATTGACTTTGGCCAGAGGAAGTGTTAATCTCTGTGCTTATTTATTGATCATGCTAGAATGAAATAATGCATCACCCAAATATTGTTACCGGCAAACATTTATGCAATCGATCCCAACATTGCTATTGTTCAATATCAGCTGACAAGGAAGTGGATATTGCAATCCTTATCAGAGTCTGTACTGGTCGCCCACATCAACATCTGTCACCCACTCCAAATATTTGAAACTAAAAGTGTTTTCTATTACACAAGTTGCACTTATTGAGAGTGTTGTAGTAAAAAAAATCCCAAAGCGCTTTACAGGAGGCTTATCATTCTGAATTTGACACCAAACTACCAAACTACATAAGGATTCATTAAGGCAGATGGTCAAAAGCTTGTTCCAAGATATAGGTTTTAATGAATGCATTAAAGGAGGAAAGAGGTGTTGGAGTGGCTTAGGGAGGAAAGTTGTTTGCTCCTTGGCAGCTTGAGGCACGATTATCAATAGTGGAGCAAGGATGCACAAGGGGCCAGAATTGGAGGAAATATCTGGCAGGCTTGTAGACCTGGACAAGGCTACAGAAATAGGGAGGATCAAGGCCATGGAGGAATTTGAAGACCAGTGTGAAAATTTTAAAATCAGGATGCTGCTCAACTGGGGAGGCAATATTGGTCAGTAAACACAGGAATTGTGGATTAATGGGACTTGGTGGATTAATGGGACTTGGTGTAAGTTAAGTATGGACAGGAGGAATTTGGCTGATCTTAAGTTTATGGAGGGTGGAAAATAGGGGTCTGAAAATGAGCGTATTGGAAAAGTCAAGTCTAGCGGCAACTGAACCACCTCGGAAGGTTTCAGCAGCAGCTGAGCTGATACAGCGGCAGAGTTAGGTGATGTTCGAGTTTGAAATAGGCTGTCTTAGTTATAGCACAGATATGTGGACAGAAGCTCATCTGTGGCTCAAATTTAACAGCAAGGTTCCAAATGGTCTGGTTGAACCTCAGACTAGGGGGAGGAATGAAGTTTGCTGCTAAGGAGCAGAGTTTGCAGCAGGGACTAAAAACGAGGGGCGGGATTCCCCGTCCCAGGGCGCCCGGAATGCGTTCACACTTCCAACAAAGATTTTGACACATTTTCCCTAACATCACACAAGGTTCAGTAACTATCTTGAGTGAGGCTCACAAAGGGAGGCGATGATTGAATAGGAGAATGGCTCACACTCGCAATGAGGGGGCACATAAATGAATGTTTGTGATGCCTTCAAAATGATCAAACCATTCGCATTGACATCAAGTGTACTTACAGAAATGCAGGATTTATAAAGTGATTGAACATCCAGAACCCAGAAGTGATAATATTTAGTAAATTTCCTAACCCTGCACCTGAATGTAGCCCCAGCATCCGTAGCACCGAGGTGGAGGCTGACTGCTGTACCCTGTTGTTTGTTAAGGCCTTGGTGGACATCATCTGGTGGCCTGAGGCCTGGAGGACCCTGGCCTGATAAGGGTCTCCTGCTCAGGGGCAGATGCACCCCTTGGTCTGACCAGTTGGAGTTGACACAGGCAGCGGGGACTCTGAGCAGCTGGACACCCTTGGAGTGTCCTTTGTGAAGGCTCCTGGGTGTTCGGCTGATGTTCATCCTCCCTGTGGGTGCCCGGGAGTCCCTCCCAGGTTCTGTGAAGAGAAGGAGGAGAACCTAGATGGAGATCAAGGTGCTCCACCTCACTCTCGCCTAGCTGCTTTTGGATCCCACCAATGCCTATAGCCATGGAGTACAGATTCCAGTGAAAATCCAGCAGGATCTGCTGGACTAAGGTCTCCCAAGATGCCTGCCACCCTTCCCATGGTGACCTTGAGGTGCTGGCATATCGAAGCCATGACATCAGACAGAATGCAGATGTACTCCACCATTCTTCGCTCTAGTATGCTAAGTGACTCTTGAATTTCTGCCTGACAGGAACTGTATAGGTCTCAACCCCCAGAGGGAGAGGAGGGGATGCGGCAGTTCCTGGACCAATTGAGGTTCCCGAAAGTGGAGTAGCGGGGGGTGGTAGGCCTGGGGGCACCGATTGGGGTGGACGAGGTTATTAAGGGACTGGGAAGCATGCAAGCAGGGAAGGCCCCGGGACCAGACGGGTTCTCGGTGGAATATTACAGAAAATATGTGGACTTGTTGGCCCCGTTGATGGTGAGAACGTTCAATGAGGCCAGGGAAGGGGGGACTCTACCCCCGACGGAGGCGACGATATCGTTAATTTTGAAGAGGGATAAAGATCCGTTGCAGTGCGGGTCCTATAGACCCATTTCATTATTGAACGTGGACGCCAAATTGTTGGCAAAGGTACTGGCATCGAGGATAGAGGACTGTGTCCCGGGGGTGGTGCACGAAGACCAGACAGGGTTCGTAAAAGGGAGACAACTGAATGTGAACGTGCGACGACTATTAGGGGTGATAATGATGCCCCCAGTGGAGGGGGAGGCAGAGATAGTGGCGGCAATGGACGCAGAGAAGGCATTTGATAGGGTGGAGTGGGAGTATTTATGGGAAGTGTTAAGGAGGTTTGGGTTTGGGAACGGGTTTATTAGCTGGGTTAGACTTCTTTATGGGGCTCCAACGGCAAGCGTAGTTACAGGTCGACATAGATCGGAGTATTTCCGACTATATAGGGGAACAAGACAGGGATGCCCGCTGTCTCCATTGTTGTTCGCGTTGGCAATTGAACCTCTGGCCATGGCATTGAGAGACTCCAGGAAATGGAGAAGGGTGATTAGAGGGGGAGAAGAACACCGAGTCTCGTTATACGCGGATGACCTATTGTTATACGTGTCGGACCCAGCGGGGGGGATGATAGAGGTTATGCAAATTTTGAGGGGGTTCGGGGATTTCTCGGGGTATAGGCTAAACATGGGGAAGAGTGAATTATTTGTGATACATCCAGGGGACCAGAGTAGAGAGATAGAAGACTTGCCTCTAAGGAAAGTGGAAAGAAACTTCCGATACCTGGGGATTCAGATCGCTAGGAGCTGGGGAACCTTGCACAGACTTAATCTGACACGGTTGGTAGAACAAATGGAGGAGGTCTTCAAGAGGTGGGACATGCAGCCTCTATCGCTGGCGGGCAGGGTGCAAGCAATTAAGATGATGGTCCTCCCGAGGTTCTTATTTGTATTTCAATGTCTCCCTATACTAATCACCAAGACCTTTTTTAATAAAATAGACAGGAGCATCACGAGCTTCGTGTGGGCAGGGAAAGTTCCGAGAGTAAGGAGGGGGTTCCTTCAGCGTAGTAGGGACAGAGGAGGATTGGCACTACCGAACCTGGGCGATTACTATTGGGCCGCCAATGTGGCAATGATACGTAAATGGATGATGGAGGGTGAGGGAGCGGCGTGGAAAAGACTGGAGAGAAAGTCCTGTAAAGGGACGAGTTTAGAGGCGCTGGTGACGGCGCCGCTACCGATCTCACCTAAAAAGTTTACCACGAACCCGGTGGTGGCGGCAACATTGAATATCTGGGGACAGTGGAGGCGTCAGAGAGGGGTGCGGGGAGCCCTGGTGGGGTCCCCAATCAGGAACAACCATAAGTTCGCCCCAGGAAGAATGGATGGAGGATTTCAGAGCTGGTACCAGTTGGGAATTAGGAGGGTGGGAGATTTATTTATAGATGGGACTTTTGCGAGCTTGGGAGCATTGGAGGAAAAGTATATGTTGCCCCGGGGAAATTTCTTGAGATATATGCAGGTGAGGGCGTTTACTAGACAACAGGTGAGGGAATTTCCGTTGCTCCCGACACAGGGGATACAGGACCGGGTGCTTTCAGGGGTGTGGGTCGGAGAGGGCAAGGTGTCAGAGATTTACCAAGAGATGAGGGCAGAGGGGGAGGAGTCGGTGGGCGAACTAAAAGGAAAGTGGGAAGAAGAACTAGGGGAGGAGATAGAGGAGGGTATGTGGGCTGATGCCCTAAGCAGGGTAAATTCCTCTTCCTCATGCGCCAGGCTTAGCCTGATTCAATTTAAGGTGCTACATAGAGCACACATAACGGGAGCAAGATTGAGCAGGTTCTTTGGAGTGGAGGACAAATGTGGGAGGTGTGGCGGGAGCCCGGCAAACCACGCACATATGTTTTGGGCGTGCCCGGCACTGGAAGGGTATTGGAAGGGAGTGACGGGAGTGATTTCGCGGGTGGTGAAGGCCCAGGTCAAACCAGGCTGGGGGTTAGCTCTATTTGGAGTTGCGGAAGAGCCGGGAGTGCAGGAGGCGAAAGAGGCCGACTTTGTGGCCTTTGCGTCCCTCGTAGCCCGGCGCAGGATCCTACTCATGTGGAAGGAGGCGAAACCCGCCGGACTGGAGGCCTGGGTAAATGATATGGCGGGGTTCATTAAACTGGAGCAGATAACGTTTGCCCTGAGAGGATCGGCTCAAGGGTTCACCAAGCGGTGGCAGCCATTTCTCGACTACCTAGGGGAACGTTAGAGGGAAGACAGATGACCAGCAGCAGCAACCCAGGGGGAAGGGGGGGGAGGGGGGAGTGGGGGGGGGGGGGGTTTAGTTTAGGTCAAAGATAATGGGGTTTTGTTACTTGTGTATTGTCAAAAATTTCTGTATTGTTATTGTTGCGTTTGCTTTGTAAGAGGGGAAAAATTGTTGTTTGGGGAAAAAATTTCAATAAAACATATTTAAAAAAAAAAAAAGAATTTCTGCCTGATGTTCTGACAATTGTCTTTGCATCTTCAGCATTGTCTCAGTGGCGGCTCGCAGGGGCTCATCATCTGACGTGGACTCAGCGGGCGCCTGATCTCCTGCAGACCTCGGAGTTCCAGAGACCTGGGCTGACCCTGCGTTTAATTGCTGTGGGGACATGTCAGTGAGGTGTTCTTCAGCATCCTCATCCGAGGTGGGCTGGGGCTTATGTTAGCCCTCTGCCTGAACCTGCTGGTGTCTGTAAGAGAGAGAAAAGAGAATTAGTTCTTGAGTAGACAGACTGGAAGATTACATGTCACATACTGCGAAGGTCAGAAGGTGATAAATGTCTCATCCATATTAAGTTGCTGGGAGAAGCCAATCTCGCCATCCCCACAGGAGCAATCCCTACCCTCCACAGCCAGCTCAGCGGCATCCTCCTCCAATCTGGAATACTGTGTGATGTTGGCCATTGCTCCTCCTGTCTGGGATCTCTCCCTTCTATTGTGGGCAAGCTTGGACAGCATGAAGACAAAAGGAAGGAATGTAATGAGAAGGGATGGAGCAGAGGTTGGGAAAAATGCAAGCTCCATATGTGTGCTGAGCCCGCCCCAGAATGGAGTTGATGCAGCATGATTGATAAGATGCTGGTGAGGTGGAAGTCTTCATGAAACGATCAGTGCTGATATGTGTCCCTTGCGAGTGTTGTGTGCGATCTCTGAAGAGTGTAACCCTTTGAGTGCCGAATGCAATGAGGAGAGTGTGAGATTGGAGTGAGCTGAATGTTTATTTACCCTGGCGGTGCGGATGAGATTATTCATCCTCTTCCTTCACTGGATGGTGATGCAGGGGCGGTTGCCAAACACACTGACCTGACATACTATGGCCTCCCAGGATGGATAGGTGAGGCTGGTCTGCTTCCTGGAGTCATCCTTCAGGTACAGCACATCCCGATGTTTGTGTACTCATTTTATCAAAGCCTTGAGGGAGTCGTGGCTAAACCTCGGGTCAGCTCCTTCTACTCCTTCTGCCACACAGACATCTCTGTAGGTTTCCTGAAATACACCTGGGCTGGAGAGGGTGAAATGTTTGTGCTCAGGTGGCATTTTAATTTGGCGCCTGGACCTTCGACCCCATTAGGATAACAACAGAGTGGACAAATCAGTTCCTGACCTGCCATGTGATTTGGAGAGCGATGCATAATTAATAAACTTCCTGGGGCAAAATCGGGCACAATTTCTCACCACTCTGACCAGTAGGAAATGCACCACCGCACTTCAAAAACATCACATTTACTTACCTTTGAAAGCTTTAGAAGCACATTGGCTGAAGAAATGTAAGAATATTCATTAAAAAACAGGCACATATGTATCTAGCAGATTATAACTCAGTCACTACAAAGCACTTTGCACAGAATGTAATTTTGCAGCAATTACTGCAACGCATGCGTGTACAGCAAGATCATGTAGACAAAGGAGACGATGAAGACTAGGCCATTTATTTTTAATTGACAGAGAGGAATATTGGCCAAGACATTAGAAGAATTATTTTTTTCCAAATAGCACCATGAAACTTTAACATCCACCTGAACCAATGGAGCTGGCAGATGAGATCTGATGTAGTATGTCCTCCAAGGGTAGCACATCCAATAATACTGACGTTTCTCAGTACTGAGTTGTAAGCTTAGACTCCTGATAAGGGCCACAGCCCCACGGCTGTCTGACTCAGAGGGAAAGCTAATATCTGAGCCAGTCGGGTCTGTTAGTAATAAGAAAACATATATTGTATTTGCAGGTTTTTTTTAACAATTCTTTCCAGAATGTCTACTCATTCGTGAACAAGGCAGCTTCCATAAACAATCTCATTATGATTGAAACCTGTTTCTTGGAGATGACACCTTGGGCGCGATTCTCTGGCCTCGTCGCGCTCTCGCTCAAGCGAAACAAGGCCAGCAAATCACGGGAGAGGCGGAAAACGAGAACCAAGCCGTCAAGTCATTTGGGATGCAACCGTCCTGATCCCGCAGGCAAAATCAAGATCTTGCCGTAGAGAGGCAAGAAACCCATTATCATCAGTTTTCCATATCATTAACGGGAACCACGCCTAATCCAATGGCTGCCCGCCATTCAGTGGCCTCCCCAGCAAGTGGTCATGCTGGCGCCAATTAGTAGTCCTTTTGAAAAACGTGAACCTGATGGATGGGCTGCTGCGGGGAGCTGAGGATGAGTAGCCATCTTTGCTCACAGGCAAAGAGCATGGGGGCACTGGACTTGCTGCCCCTGTGCTCGGGGTGGGGGGGGGGGGGAAGGAGGGGACAACCGGAGGGTGCA
This sequence comes from Scyliorhinus torazame, assembly GCF_047496885.1. Lineage (NCBI taxonomy): Eukaryota > Metazoa > Chordata > Chondrichthyes > Carcharhiniformes > Scyliorhinidae > Scyliorhinus > Scyliorhinus torazame. The sequence continues at coordinate 316,426,918 of NC_092707.1, read as the reverse complement.
GCCCTGGTTGGGGGTGGGCCGCCATGGAGGGTTGGGAGTATTGGGGCTGGGGGATGTTGTGTTAGGTACACTGGCTGCAACTGAGATCAGAAAGATACACCAGACCTTGAAGTTAGTTCAATCAGGTTTATTGAACTAATAGCACAGTTAGCACAGTTCTCGAGTTTGACTCTCTGCTAACTTAAGTGTGGTTACTCTGTCTGACTGAACCAGACTAGCTCTTAGCCACGTGGTGGTGGTGTGATATTGTACATACACCCTTGACTGACTCTCTAGATGTTCATCAGTGGAAAGAGGCGGAGTGTGAGTGCCTCGTGTCTTTTATAGTCAGATCCCACCTCTGAGTATCCTGCCTGCTTATTGGTCATGTCCTGTTCTCTGTGTCCATTAGCTGCTTTAAATTTTTAAAATCACTTATTGTCACAAGTAGGCTTCAAATGAAGAAATGTGAAAAGCCCCTAGTCGCCATATTCCGGCGCCTGTTCGGGGAGGCTGGTATGGGAATTGAACCGTGCTGCTGGCCAGCCTTGGTCTGCTTTCCAAGCCAGCGATTTAGCCCTGTGCTAAACAGCCCCAGTCTGTATATCATTATGTGTGTGTGCCTGCATATCATGCCATCTCCCCTTTTTTATGTTTGGATGACATATGTGAGCATATTTACAAGAATAGGCCAATATTAACATATACACATGCAGTGGAAGCGAACATGTATACATGTGAAAACAGCTGTCTAATGCGAGAACACAGAACATAGCAAGCAGAACACATGTTCATAAGTCCAGTCTCTGTGGCTTGCGTCTGATCCTGGTCGACCGCCGGAGAGGTGGTGGTGGGGACGACAGTGCCTTGATGGGCGGGACTGAAGCCTGACTGGTGGCCTCGTGAGTCGAGGTATCAGGAGGTGGCAAAACAATAGAAGGAAACGGAGAAGAATGTGGTTGCGGGCAGGCAACTTTGTGCAGTGCCCGTCTGTTTCCTCACACAACAGAACCATCAGCCAGAGGCACAACGTACGAGCGGGGGGCAGCCTGTCGAACAACGACAGCTGGAGCTGACCAGCCTCCATTAGGGATCTTGACCCGAACAGTATCTGACGGGGATAACACGGGCAAATCGGTGGCATGAGCATCATAGCCCTGTTTTTGCCGGTATCGGAGTTGCTGCACCTTCTGCAGCACCGGGAGGTGATCCAGGTCGGGCATGGCTGGAAGTGTCGTTCGCAGGTCCCTGTTCATCAGGAGTTGAGCCAGCGACATGCCAGTGGACAGTGGGGTCGCCCTGTACGCAGGCAGCGTAAGGTGAATATCAGATGCAGAATCCGCGGCCTTGCAGATGAGCTGCTTCGCTATGTGCACCCCTTTCTCAACTTTTCCGTTTGACTGCAGATAGTGTGGTCTGGAAGTGACGTGTTTGAACTGATACGACTGGGCAAATAGAGACCATTCATGGCTGCTGAAGCACGGGCCATTGTAACTCATGACAGTGAGTGGAATACCATGCCTGGAGAACATCTCCTTACAGGCCTTGATGACGGTCCGAGATATGAGGTCTGAGAGCTTCATGACTTCAGGGTAATTGGAAAAATAATCAATGATTAACACTTAATCACGACTATTTGCATGAAAGAGGTCGATGCCAACTTTGGACCATGGAGAGGTTTCGATTTCATGGTGCTGAAATGTCTCCTTACTCTGCGCTGGCTGGAAGCGTTGACAGGTCGCACAGTTAAGGACGATGTTCGCGATGCCCTGGCTGATCCCGGGCCAGTAGACCACCTGCCTGGCTCTGCGTCTGCACATTTACACACCCAGGTGGCCCTCCATGGATTTGACGGAGCGCAAAGCTCCGGAGACTGTATGGAATTACAATCCGGTCCAGTTTGAGAAGGATAGCATCAACCACCGTCGGGTCGTCCTTTACATTGAAAAACTGAAGGCACTGCCCTTTTTGCCAGCCATTGGCTAGGTGTTGCATAACACGCTGCAAGAGCGGGTCTTTGGCTGTCTCCTCACGGATATGAATCACCTTCTCATCAGATGCCGGCAGTGTACTAGCACACAGCTGCACCTGTGACTCAACCTGTGACTCAATTTGCCAGATGACGTTCGGTGGTTCACTAGGCACCGTGATGGAGCGGGATAGTGTATCGGCAATGATGAGCTCCTTGCCAGGCGTGTAGATCATGTCTTCTGACTTTGAGGAGGATGCACTGCAACCGAGGCGTCATGTCATTAAGGTCCTTGTGGATAATATGGACCAGGGGCCTGTGATCCGTCTTGGTTGAGAATGTCGGCAGGCTGTAGACATAGTCGTGAAACTTGAGAATGCCAGTGAGAAGGCCCAGGCATTCCTTCGCGATTTGTGCATACCTTTGTTTGGTGGGCGTCATTGCTCTTGATGCGTAGGCAACCGGTGCCCAGGATGAGGTGTCATCGCGTTGCAGCAGGACCGCACCGATGCCATCCTGGCTCTCATCTGTCGAGATTTTAATTTCCCTATCTGGGTCGAAAAATGCCAAATACGGGTGCAGTGGTGAGCTTGGCTTTCAGTTCCAACCACTCTGCCTGATGGGCCGCTTTCCACTCGAAGGCAGTGGACTTCTTCACTAGGTTTCGTAGGGCCGTGTTGTGTGAGGCCATGTTTGGGATGAACTTGCCCAGAAAATTGACCATGCCCAGGAAGTGCAATACCGCCTTCTTGTCTTCCAGGACCTTCATGGCTGGGATGGCCTTGACCTTGTCTGTGTCGGGCACACGCCCTGCTGAGAGATCTGGTCTCCTAGGAACTTGAGTGTTGACATGCCAAAGCAACATTTGGCCCTGTTCAGCTTCAGGCCATTGGCGTGGACATGGCAGAATACCTGCTGGAGACAGGAAACATGCTCCTCAGGGGTCGTGGACCATATGATGATGTCGTCCACGGACACACGAACCCCTTCGATGCCCTCCATCATCTGCTCCATGATGCGATCAAATATCTCCGATGCCAAGACGATGCCGAACGGCATGCGGTTATAGTAGTACCTGCCAAACGGTGTGTTGAAGGTGCAGAGCCTTCTGCTGGACTCATCCAGCTGGATGTGCCAGAATCCATGTGACGCATCTAACTTCGTGAAAAACCGTGCATGCGCCATCTCACTGGTGAGTTCCTCCCGCTTCGGGATGGGGTAGTGTTCACGCATTATATTCTGATTGAGATCCTTGGGATCAATGCACATGTGCAGGTCTCCAGAGGGTTTTTTAACACCACCATCGAGCTGACCCAGTCAGTCGGTTCGGTTACCCTGGAAATGATCCCCTGCTGCTGCAGCTCCGTGAGCTGTTCCTTCAGGCGCTCCTTCAGCGGAGCCGGGACCCGGCATGGTGCATGGACCACTGGCTTGGCATCAGGTCTTGTACCGAGGTGGCAAGGTGCCCATCCCGTCAAACACATCTGGATACTGAGCAAGGATGTCGTCAATGCCAGCTTGAAGATCCACGTTGGAGGATGTCGTTGAATAAACCCGCTGCACCAGGTTTGGATTTTTTCAGGCATGCACGCCCAGTAGGGATGCCCTGTCCAGCTTGACAATTTCAAACCTTAGCCTTGCATGCGCGCTCCGGTTGGAGACTAGTAGATGGCAGGACCCCAGTGCCGTGATGGCATTACCATTATAGTCCAGGAGCTGGCAGGCTGCTGGAAGGACCTTGGGTGGGCTTCTTGAAGCGTTTGAAGTCTGTCTGTGAGAGGAGGTTGGCAGAAGCACCTGTGTCCAGCTTGAACTGGATGGAGCAGCGGTTGACCTGCATCACCGCATGCCATTCGACCTCCGAATCCACAGCAAGGATGGACTGAATGCGAGATGAGTTAGGTGTGGCATGTTCACGTGTGGTAATGATGCCCATTCGGTAGGCGGATTCCAGGCACTTGTCCTCTGGATCCGTTGTACTGCCAGGATCAGAATCCTGTAATCATCGTTGCACATTCTGGACGTGCCATCGTCGGAATTGGGAGCGCTGGCCTCTGACTGGTGGTGCAGACCTGCACAAGCTGCATAGTGCCCAGGCTTCCCGCAGTTTAAACATCGCCTGCCTCTTGCAGGGCAGTGTCCCTTTAAGTGGGCGTTGCCACAGTTCGGGGACGTTGTGACACGGTGTACGTTGTCACACATGTGCAGTGTGGTCGGCAGACGTCTGCACCTGCGCAGTGTGGGTGTCGGCCGCTTCGTTATCCCGTTCACATCGCGCATGCGAGGGCCCCCAGGAAAAGCGCGCAAAATGGCTGCTGTCTTCAATGCTGAGGCGCTGCATCCGGGAGATGACCTGCACATTCTCTGCCTTGTGGGAAGCAAGTTTCTCATTTTCAGCCGATTTGTATTGGGCATACCGATTTTTTGCATGTTCATGCACTCTACATGTTTCAATCACGACTGGCAGGGTCATGTGCTTGATTTTTAAGAGCTGCTCTCTCAGAGGATCCGAGTGATCTCCAAACATGGTCTCTGATCATGGAGTCAGCAATATCACCAAAGTTGCAGGACAGCGCTAGCAGGCGGAGGCTAGTTAAGAAGGCATTGAAAGATTCATCTTTACCTTGAAGACGTTGTTTGAATATGTAGCGCTCGAAGATTTCATTGGTGTCCACTTCGCAGTGACTATCGAACTTGTCCAGGATGGTCGGAAACTTTGTCTTGTCCGGGCCTTCGGTGAAGTTAAACGAGTTGAAGTGTTCAATGGCTTGATCACCCGTTGTTGAGAGGAGAAGCGCGATCTTTCTTGCATCAGACGCACCCTCGAGGTCTGAGGCTTCGATGCACAGCAGAAACTTTTGCTTGAATATCCGCCAGTTGGCACTGAGATTGCCGGAGGTCCTGAGCTGGTGAGGAGCCTGAATCTTCTCCATGGTGCTGGGATACATTTGCTGGTCGTCACGGAACGGACTGAGGTAAGCAACCTTAAGTTAGTAGTCTCCTGCTATCATGTTGTGTTAGGTACACTGGTCTATCACTGGCTGCAACTGGATGCAGTTTAGATCAGAAAGATACTCCAGATCTTGAAGTTAGTTCAATCAGGTTTATTGAACTAATAGCACAGTTAGCACAGTTCTCCGAGTTCGACTCTCTGCTAACTTAAGTGTGGTTACTCTGTCTGACTGAACCAGACTAGCTCTTAGCCACGTGGTGGAGGTGTGAGATTGTAACAACACCCTTGACTGACTCTCTAGATGTTCATCAGTGGAAAGAGGTGGAGTGTGAGTGCCTCGTGTCTTTTATAGTCAGATCCCACCCCTTAGTGTCCTGCCTGCTTATTGGGCATGTCCTGTTCTCTGTGTCCATTAGCTACTTGTCTGTATATCATTATGTGTGTGTGTGTGTGCCTGCATATCATGACAAGGGACTCCGCAGAGTGGTGGTGGGGGGGGGGGGGGGCTCCGCAGGGCACTGGAGGAGGGGACCATAGATGCACGGGTTCACCATGCCGACACAGGACCGTGTGTTCCCATACTGGGGGATACCGAGTCCCTGCCTCTGCCACACCGACCCTCCACAAATCACACTGATCACAGAGACCTCTGGCCATGCAGCTTAAGGCTATTGCCAGAGGCATCATACTGGTATTGCTGAAGGTATTTTAATGTTCCTCGTCCAAGTATACACCAGCGTGCCACTAACCCAATGGTGCTGCCCCACTCCTCTTCCCAATGCACACTCCACTCTTTCCACCCCGCCCCCAGTGCCCTCAGTGATCCTCGATGTGCTTTGCCTTCCTTGCTCTACTGCTATGTCTAGGTGTACCCCAGGATGTACATCAGAGGTGGAGGCAGCCCGCTGCTTATCTCATCCTTTGATGCCCCTGGCGGGTATCCTTTGGGGTCAGAGGGCCCCGGCGCACTTGTCGGTGGCATATGCACAGCCGTGCCGCACTTTTCTGGGTGCTGGCTGCATGACGTGCCCTCACAGAGCACTGGAACTCGGGGGAGCTGTTGGCCACTGTCATCAGTCTATAGGATGGGTTCAGGTTGCCACCCAGTGCCCTCTCGTCCCGGTCGGAACCCATAGGCTCCCCAATGTTTGCACCACCATGTCGTTGCCCTTGGCGATGCTCCTCAGTGATTGGGCCATGCTCTGTCCAAGGCAATGCCCACCTGTCACTGGGACAAGCTCCGCAGTGCCTCGGCCTTTCCCATCAGAGAGTGGGATATATCCTGCAGCATCTCATCAAGGTCAGCCTGGCATTGGATCATGTCCCCCATTGAGTTGGATAATCTGCTGAGGCCCTCGGCCATGGCAATCACCGACTGCGCCACACCTTGGACACCTTCACTCATGCTGCCGACATCGTGCACCAGGCTTTCCATTGCGGTCACCACCCTAGCAGTGTTGGTCTCTGTGCCTCGCATTGCCGGCGATATCTCCTGCGCCTGTAGCCTCTGGGACTCCTCCAATCGGTTATGGACCTGTTGGAGTGTCGCTGACATCTCCCTCTGGATGTCCGGGCCACTCCGGGTAAACTTGTTCCAGAGGCTTGGCATCTGACTGGAACCCAGCTGGGTCCTGGGATCCAGCAGACCTCCGACTGCTGTCTTGCCTGTGGGTTCCTGCCTCCACCTGATGTGCATCAGCAACTGTGTGGTGCTCACCAGACTGTGCCCCAGAAGCATGTCCACTAACGTTTCCCACCAAGGTGCGTGTATTTGTGCTGGTGGAGAGTGGGGATGACAGCTGTGATGCATCAACACTAATGCTGTGATGGGAGGGGGCTGTGATGGGCGGGTTGGGAGGGACAGATGAGGGTTGGAGGAGGGCTGGTCATGTTGGAGGGTGGGAAGGTTCCAGAGGGGAGGGGTTGGTGGTGTCAACTCACCTATGCTGCCCGGTGTAGGTCGTTGACCTTCTTGCGGCACTGGAGGCCAGTCCTCCTGGTGACGCTGCCCGAGCTTATGGCCGCTGCCACTTTGTCCCAGGCAGCTCCGGCTGCCCTGTGGCTCACCTGTGCTGAGCGTGGTCCCGGCCAATTGGCTGGTGACCCTTCATTTGCGGCGTGAGGCCTCGTTAAGTGGACCAATTGGGGAAGAGGGCTGACGCCCTAGCTTTCGCTTCCCTAATCGCACGCCGGAGAATCCTGCTCGGCTGGCATCAGCAGCACCACCCACAGCAGCAGACTGGCTGGCAGACCTGGCGGAATTTCCCCACATGGAGGAGATCAAATACACCATCCGAGGGGCAGAGGAAGGCTTCCTCAAAGCATGAGGACAATTCGTCAGCTTATTCAAAGACCTGTTCGAAGCCAACAGTAACTAGAGGGGAAAGTGAGAGATGGGAGAAGACAGACAGGAATACACAACTCTGGGGGGAGGGGGGGGGGGGGAGGATGAGAGGAGGGAACTGAAGGGAACAACACAGAGGGAGGGGAAGGGGGCGGAAGATTCCCCCCTTTCCCCCTCCTTCCCCCAACAACCCGCAAGACAGACACAGCAGAAAGCTCAAAGGGAAGAAGGGGGGGAAAGGGGAGAGCAAAAGCCAGGGGACAGTCCACCCTGAACGAAAAGGGAGGACACCAAGTGCGGGGTGAGGAAGATGAGAAGGGGAAGGAGGGAGGTAAGCACACCAAGACAGAAGATAACAAGATGTATATAAGAACCACAAATACTGTAAATATTAAAGAAAGTGCAACTGTGTAAAAATTGAAAATACCAATAAAAATATATGAAAAAAGAAATCTTTCCAGAGAATCGCACCCCTTATTCTTTATTAAAGCCATTCAACATGGTTATGGTTTCTGCCATCTGACCCATGCAAACTGTGACAGTGGTTTGGTGATCCTTATTAGCAAGTCTAGTCTTGGCTTCTGCCCTTATTCGTCTAACACCTTCTTACTCTTTCAAGAACCTCTTCCACCTTGCCTTGCCTTTTGCCTTACTTTTAAACTCCTTATTCTCTACTATGCCATCAAACCCTACCCTGAATTGCTCCCTGATTTCCTTCCCTCCAACTCTGTATTGAAAGACATCCGAGCCGAGGGGATTTCAATCTAAACCTCAGCTATTTGTGCTTGTCTCCACTGCATAAATGCTCCTAACTATATTCAGTCACCCTCTTGACCTCAATGTTTCCTATGGTTTCTCTACTCCCATTGTTTCGATTACTGATGAGTCACAAACATTCTTTTATCCTCTTTTTAAAAAATAAATTTAGTGTACCCAATTCATATTTTCCAATTAAGGGGCAATTTAGAGTGGCCAACCACCTACCCTGCACATCTTTGGGTTGTGGGGGCGAAACCCAGGCAAGCACGGGGAGAATGTGCAAACTCCACACGGACAGTGACCCAGAGCCAGGATAGAACCTGGGACCTCAGTGCCGTGAGGCAGCAATGCTAACCACTGCGCCACCATGTATCCTCTTTTAAACCTAGTTATTTTGCTCCTGTCCCTGGAAAACTATTCCCTCCCAGGTAGCTTACAGCCAACTCGATTTGCTACAATACCTCAATATGCGTTATTTTACTTAGCCTTGGCTTGAAGTTTGTCTTGAACAAAAACTCCACCATTTCCCATTCCTGTGGTCCCTTTCTCCATCTTAGAATGCCCCCCCCCCCCCCCCCCCCCCCCACCCCAACCAATTCATAAACAATCTGCTAGAGAGCAGTATTAATTGCTGGCTCTGTTTCTCCACCACAAATCATCTCCTTAAACACTTGCCATTTCCACTTGCTCACTGAGCATTAGATATTGATTCATATCCATATCCTAACTCAAATCCTTGTTTCTCATCCAGGTTTCCATTTCTCTTTCGAGCTCATCTAATCCATGAGGTCTATCTCCTGCTCCTCAGCTCATTCATTTTGGCCACCTAAGTTCCTATTCTGACCCTTCATTCGAGCTGATATTGTAAAATATTCCCTATACTGAAGCACTGTTTCCTGCTTTCAAAATTGGCATCTTCAAGACTCTACAGTGTGCCTAGCAACAAGCTATTTGCCGATCTTCTTTGTCGAAGAATGCACATACTGCATGGGATCAAATTCAAGAGAAAATAAAGTACCTTTGAGTAGTGGAGGGGCTACATGATACAATATATAAATAAGGAGGTTTATTCTGATTCGTGCTTCTGAGTAACTTGCTTTATGGTTTCAGCCCAAACGGTTCAGGAATATTCTATAGAGTCCAAGATGGTTCCAAGCCCCTCCCTCAACGTCCAAGATCACCAAATCGGAATAAACCTCAACCACATTATGCAAGATGCATTAGAAGTAACACGAGATTTATAAATGAGCCATTCGCATATATGGAAACTGAACCTACAATGTCAAAGCAGGTAGGTCTAGTGGTTCATACACCCATCATTCTACTGTCTAATTATTACTTAATTTATATTAAGTATATATCTAATTTAAGTTTGTAACCTACAAAAATATTATATAACTCTTGTATTCATTAGTATGGTTTGAACAACAACAAAAACTTGCATTTACGTACAACCTTTAAGCTAGAAAAATGTCTTATGGTGCTTTGCAGAGCAGCAGTGAAAAAGCTGACACTAAGCAAGGCAAGCGATATTAAGGAAAGGTGATCTGAAGCTTGATCAAAGATGTTGGTTTTAAGGGGGATTTTATCAAAGAGATGGAGCAGTTTAAGGGGGCAATTCCACCCTATAGGGCCTCAGCAAGAAGCCATGGCTATCAAAAATGAGTAGAAGGTGGGGATGAAAAAGAGGCCCAAGTCAGATAAACAAAGAAGTTCTTGTGGATTTGTAGGGCTGGAGGAAGTTACAGTGATAGAGAGGGCAAATGTTATAGATTAATTTAAACACGGTGAGGATTTTGAATTTGAGGCACTGGAGAATTGCGAGCCAGTGCAAGTTAGCAAAGACATGGGGCGCGATTCTCCACCCCCACGCCGAAGTGGCCGCGCCGTCGTGAACGCCGTCGAGGTTCACAACGGCGCGGAACAGCCCCGGTCGCGACCAATTCAGGCCCTGACAATGGGCCAGTATCAGGGCCGCGTCATCTACCCGCACGAGGCCTTGTCGCCCGTGTAAAAGCGGCGCCGATTAGATAACGCGGCCGGCGCCGCATAACGGACGTCATCCGCGCATGCGCGGGTTGACCGGCGCCAACCCGTGTATGCGTGGTTGCCGTCCTGTCCACATCCGCCCCGCAAGAAGATGGGGGACGGATCTTGCGGGACGGCGGAAGGAAGGAAGTCCTCCTTCAGAGAGGACGGCTCGACGATCGGTGGGCACCGATCGTGGGCCACCCCACATTCAAGGTGAAGGCCGGTGCAGGATCCCCCCTCGCCCCCCCACAGGCCTCCCCCCCCAGCGTTCACGCACCGCCCATGACTGTAGCGACCAGGTGTGGACGGCGCTGGGGGGTACCCCGCAGTTTTGGCCTGGCCGCTCGGCCCATCTGGGCCTCAGAATCGCGGGGGTGCCGGAGAATCGCCATTATGGGTATCTCCGTAGAATCTCCGGCCTGCGGCCCACAAAACTCGACTGGCCCGTTCCCGCCGCTCGGGAGAATCGCGGGAGGGCGTCGGACTGGCGGCCCCGGGAATTTCGGCGGCCCAGGCGATTCTCCCAACCGGCGTGGGAGTGGAGAATCGCGCCCATGGGTGATAGGTTAAGGTGACTTACCTCAGAATAACATATCGGAAGTAGTGTACTGGAATAGCAATCCGGTATATTTTGACAGAGGGGAACAACTAGAGACAAAATATGATGATATCGTGAATAAAAAAATGCAATTCCAAACACATATTCTCAAATATGAGTTAAAATAAGTGTTTCCTAACAAATCAATACCTTACTGTCAATCGTATTACCTAGAGGATAACCTGGATTGATTTTGTATATCTTCCAATAGTTGTAGTGGGGAAGTCAGAAAGTTGATTTGACAAAGAGTCATCCAGGCTCGAAATGTTACCTCCCTTCTCTCTCCACAGATGCTGTCAGACCTTCTGAAATTCTCCAGCATTTTCTGTTTTTGTTTCAGATTCCAGCTCCCGCAGTAATTTGCTTTATTAGAAAGTTGCTTGCCTGTCCATACACTCCATAGGAAATTATGTTTTTTTTTTAAATTCCAACAAATATTCTAGTATTTATTTTTTCTAAAATAGGTTAAAAGAAGTTTTAGATGCTGGGAATTTGATCAGTTTCTTGTCAATCTTGCATTTCTTATTAGATGACTATCACAGTTCTCAGCTGATCAATCTAAATAGCCCAGCATTAGGAATAATTTTGTCTTGAAAAAAAAATCTTCAATTGAACTCTGTGGAATGTAAACAGGAATTGTGTTTTGCCCTCTCGTACAAGAATGGACAATGTTGATCCAGGATGGGTAAATAGGATGGGTTAGGCTATAGTGAATCTGAATGGTATGCCATATCTTCACAAATAAAAATTGAAGTTAAACATTTTGTATTCACACAATCACCTAAAGCTGGAAGTGTACTCATCTCCACACTGTGATTAATACATGATTCTTGTACAGTTGTTTTGTTCGTAATTATGTTACTAATTATGCTCCATAGCAACAACATTCATATTTACATGCACTGATACTGGATAATTTACATATCTTCGCAGCAATGCAGTTGATAGGAATTAGCTTTAGTAATGATATAAATATCAATATTCACTTATCTCATATCTTTAGACAGGAATAATAGTTCTATATTGGATATTTCCTGCACAGCTACACACAAAAAATGAACATTGTAATCATTAGCAGGTGTGTTATTTTCCACTATTCTTTTCTTGTCAGCTGATAATATTACAATAATACCTTTTTAAGGTTTTCCCCTTCACGTAATATGACCAAACTCAATGGTCAAAAGTATATCCATTAGGAGAAAAAGATTGAAATTACTAATACTATTAGTAAAATCAACAAAAATAAATAAATGCAGACGCAGAATATTGAATAAAAAAGAATCAAAAATGTCTCGAGCTGTGCTCTCTGGGTGGGACAGCCTCTTGGGGGTTCAGCTATTCAAAAACTGCGCAAATTTTATTGATGTAGATTTGTAATGCCACCCAAGTCCCTCATAAGAGCTGTAATCTTGGATGGATGCTTAACCATGTTATTGAGAATTGTGTGCCTCACTGTCATCTTTTACACAGCATGTACAAAACCTACTAAAACATACCATACTGATTCTCTCTATTTATCTGGTGTCCCCTGCTGCATTAAATATTTTATCCACTTTGAGTAAATGTTTGTTACATTATGTATTCCTGCCAAATGGAAGCAGTTGCCACTAAATAAGTAATTTGTACATCGCGTTATGCGTTGGACAATGCAGTTTTTTCATGTCACACCTTTTTCAAAATGTACTACATTGCTATTCCAAAACTCTACGATCCATATCTTATTTTGCACCAAGTCACTCTCACCTTGCACCAAGTCACTCTCACCTATCACCCTGAGTAATTCCTTTCAAAGATAGTGGACAAGATTCTATGGCCTGCCTGTTTCTACTGCCTGTTTCCCGACAGCGGGAGCAGGATCTTCTGGTCCCGCCGCTGTCAATGGGATTTCCCATTGAAAACATTCCACGTTGCCAGGAAACCCACAGCAGGGTGCACCATCACCAGGACCAGAAAATCTTACCGATGTGAACAGCTGGAAGATCTCGACAAAAAAAATTTAAGAATGGGAAATAATCTGGTTGCATTATACCTAGCTGTCAACACCGTGGTGAGGACCTCCGGTTGCGGCTATGCAGAGCTAAATCGCACGTTCGGCAGCTCCCGCTTGGAACGGACATTTGGGCTCTTTTCAGGGCCCCCAACGGCATTTTTTCAACATTTCCCGGTGTGGGAAGAAGACTGCAACATTCCCCCGACAGTGTATGGCTTGGACCAGGAGAGGGATGACTAAAAAAGTGGTGGTGAAGCCAAAGAAAGTCCGAGGGAAGAAGAGCAAGATGCCGGCGAGCGGAGACCAGGCAGCGTGGATGCAGTGGGCGCAGGAGCAGCAGGAAGTTATCCAGCGCTGCTTCAGGGAGCTCAAAGCGGACCTGCTGGAGCCGATGAAGGCTTCTATTGATAAGCTGCTGAAGACGCAGATGGCCCATGGGGTGACGATCCGCGAGGTCCGACAAAATATCTCAGATAACGAGGACGAGATCTTGGGCCTAGCGGTAAAGGTGGAGACGCACGAGGTGCTCCACAAGAAATGACAGGAATGGTTCGTGGAGATGGAGAATCGGTCGAGGCGGAAGAATCTGCGGATCTTGGGCCTCCCGGAGGGGCTGGAGGGGTCGGACGTGGGGGCCTATGTGGTCATCATGTTAAACTCGCTGATGGGAGTGGGGTCCTTCCAGCAGGGGCCCCGGGAGCTGGAAGGGGCCCATAGAGTGTGAGGAGGCCCAAGGCTAATGAGCCGCCGCAGGCGGTGTTGATGCGGTTTCATCGGTTCGCTGATCGGGAGTGCATACTCAGGTGGGCCAAGAAAGAGAGGAGCAGCAGGTGGGAGAATGCGGAGGTTCGAGTATATCAGGACTAGAGCGTGGAGGTGGCGAAGAAGAGGGCCGGGTACAACCAGGCGAAGGCGGTGCTGCACAGGAAGGGGTGAAGTTTAGCATGCTGCAGCCGGCGCTGTGGGTCATCTACAAGGACCGGCACCATTATTTTGAGTCCCCAGAGGAGGTGTGGGTCTTTGTTCAGGCCGAGAAGCAAAACACAAACTGAGGGTCGGGATGGGGGGTCGGGCATGGGGATGGTCGGGGATTGTTGTTGTTGTGTTACAGTTTGAGGGGGGGTTCTTTGTTCTTGTTTAGTTTTGGTTTGGTGTGGGTGGTTAGGGTGGGTTGGGCACTGTTTTGGTTGGGTCTGTCGGGTGGGTTCTTGGAGGGGGCCAAGTAAACGGAGTAGGGGGTGGATGGCCGGTAGGGGGGATGGGGCCCCGCGGGGGAGGGTGAGGCCCGAGTCGGGGTGAGGGGACTGGGCCAGTAAAAGGAGCTGCGACAGAGGAGGCGGGGCTGGGCAGGTGGAAAGCGCAGGCTTTTTCCCACGCTGGAGGGTGCGGGGAAGCGCGGGTTTATTCCCGCGCTTGGGATGGACGGGGGAGGCGGAGAGCCTGCTGGTGGGTAATGGAGGGGAGGGGCAGTCCCACAATGGGAGGAGTCGAAGGAGAGACGGGAGCGGCCGGGGTCAGCAGGAGTCAGCTGACTTGCGGGAGTGCAATGGGGGGAGCAATGCAGCTAGGAGAGGTCCTAGCTGGGGGGGGGGGGGGGACTGGGTTGATGCTGGTATGGTCAAGGGGGCGCTGGAGCAATTAGAGGGGGTTGGGACGGGGGTCTGCTGCTGTGGGGAACGGGCCGGGCGGGGGGTGCGGGCCTGTGGCTGGCCGAGGAGGGGTTATGGCTAGTCGGCAGGGTAGGGGGGGGCGGGTAGCCCCCTGATGCGGCTGATAACCTGGAACGTAAGGGGGCTGAACGGGCCGGTTAAGCGGGCCCGGGTGTTCGCACACCTGAAGGGGCTGAAGGCGGATGTGGTCATGCTCCAGGAGGTGGCAGACCAGGTAAGATTGAGGGAGGGGTGGGTCGGCCAGGTGTTTCATTTGGGGCTGGATGCCAAAAATCGGGGGTGGCGATCTTGGTGGGAAAGAGGGTGTCGTTCGAGGCGTCGAGCATTGTGACAGACAATGGCGGCAGGTACATAATGGTAAGTGGTAAGCTGCAAGGGGAAAGGCTGGTGCTGGTCAACGTGTACGCCCCGAACTGGGACGATGCGAGTTTTATGCGGCGCATGTTGGATCGGATCCCGGACTTGGAAGTGGGGGGCCTGATAATGGGGGGGACGGACTTTAATACGGTGTTGGAACCGGCACTGGATCGCACCAGGTCTAGGATGGGTAGGAGGCCGGCGGCGGCTAAAGTGCTGAGGGGGTTTATGGACCAGATGGGAGAGGTGGACCCTTGGAGGTTTGCACGGCCGGGGTCTAGGGAATTTTCATTCTTCTCGCACGTCCATAGGGCCTATTCCCGGATCAACTTTTTTATTCTCCCGGATCAACTTTTTTGTTATGGGCAGGTCGCTGATTGCGAGAATAGAGGATACCGAGAACTTGGCAATAGCCATTTCGGATCATGCCCCCGCATTGGGTAGACCTAGAGCTGGGGAGGAGAGGGACCAGCGCCCGTTGTGGCACTTGGAGGTGGGGCTGTAGACGGACGAGGAGGTGAGCGAACGGGTCTGAAGAAGCACAGAGAGATATCTGGAGGCCAACAATAACGGGGAGGTCTGAGTGGGGATGGTCTGGGAGGTGCTGAAGGCGGTGGTTAGGGGAGAGCTGATCTCCATTAGGGCCCACAAGTAGAGGAGAGAGCAGAGAGAGAGGGAGAGGCTGGTGGCGGAGATGGTGAGGGTAGACAGGAGGTATGCGTAGGTGCCGGAGGAGGGACTGTTGAGGGAGAGGCGTAGCCTCCAGGCCGAATTCGACCTGTTGACCACCAAGAGGGCAGAGGAGCAGTGGAGGAAGGCCCAGGGGGTGATTTATGAATATGGGGAAAAGGCAAGTCGGATGCTGGCGCAGCTAGGGAGATTGGGGGAGTTAAGGATAGGGGGGGAGTATGGTGCGGAGTGGGGTTGGCATCAATGGGGTCTTCAGGAACTTTTATGAGGAACTGTATCGGCCCGAGCCCCCACTAGAGGAGGGAGGGATGGGCCGCTTTCTGGACCAACTGAAGTTCCCAAAGGTGGAGGAGGGACTGGTGGTGGGATTAGGGGCCCCGATTGAGTTGGAGGAGCTGGCCAAAGGGATAGGGAAGGCACCGGGGCCGGACGGTTTCCCGGTCGTATTTTACAAAAAATATGTGGACCTGCTGGGCCCGTTGCTGGTTAGGACATTCAATGAGGCAAGGGAGGGGGGGGGCATTGCCCCCGAAGATGTCCCAGGCACTGATCTCCTTGATCCTGAAGTGGGACAAGGATCCTCTGCAGTGTGGGTCTTACAGGCCGATTTCATTGTTAAATGTAGATGCCAAGGTGCTGGCGAAGGTCTTAGCCACGAGAATTGAGGATTGTGTGCCGCAGGTCATCCACGAAGACCAGACGGGATTCGTGAAGGGGAGGCAGTTGAACGTGAATGTGCGGAGGCTCCTGAAAGTTATAATGATGCCGGCGAGAGAGGGGGAGGTTGAGATAGTGGCGGCAATGGATGCTGAGAAGGCCTTCGATAGGGTGGATTGGGGGTACTTGTGGGAGGCGCTGAAGAGATTCGGGTTTGGGGAGGGGTTCGTCAGGTGGGTTAGGCTGTTGTACGAGGTCCCGATGGCGAGTGTGGCCACGAACATGAGGAGGTCTGAGTACTTTCGGTTGCATCGAGGGACGAGGCAGGGGTGTCCCTTGTCCCCCCTGCTCTTCGCGCTGGCGATTGAAGCCCTGGCTATGGCACTGAGGGAGTCGAGGAACTGGAGGGGGCTGGTGTGGGATGGGGAGGAGCATAGGGTGTCGCTCTATGCGGACGACTTGCTGCTATATGTGGCGGACCCGGTGGGGGGAATGCCGGAGGTAATGAAGATCCTCAGGGAGTTCGGGGATTTCTCAGGGTAAAAGCGCAAAATGGGGAAGAGCGAGTTGTTTGTGGTTCACCCAGGGGACCAGGAGAGGGGGATTGGCGAGCTCCCACTAAAAAGGGCGGAGAGGAGCTTCAGGTATTTGGGGGTCCAGGTGGCCAGGAGCTGGGGGGCCCTACATAGACTTAATTTCACGAGGCTGGTGGAGCAAATGGAGGAGGGGTTTAAGAGGTGGGGCGCGTTGCTGCTGTCCCTGGCGGGTAGGGTGCAGTCAGTCAAGATGACGGTGCTCTCAAGGTTTTGTTCCTGTTCCAGTGCCTCCCTATTCTTATCCGAAGGCCTTCTTTAGGCGGGTCAACAGGAGCATTACGGGGCTTGTGTGGGCGCGAGGGACTCCGAGGGTGAGAAGGGTGTTCCTGGAGCGGAGTAGGGATGGGGGGGGCTGGTGCTGCTGAACCTCTGTGGGTACTACTGGGCCGCCAATGCGGTGATGGTGCGCCAGTGGGTGATGGAAGGGGAGGGGGCGGCGTGGAAGAGGCTGGACTCGGCGTTTTGTGAGCGTACGAGTCTGGAGGCGCTGGCAACTCCCTCCAATGAGGTATACCACGAGCACGGTGGTGGCGGCTGCCCTCAAAATTTGGGGGCAATGGAGGCGGCACAGGGGGGAAGTGGGGGCCTCGGTGTGGACCCCGATACGGGGGAACCAGCGGTTTGTCCCAGGGAGAATAGATGGAGGGTTTTCAGGGTGGCACAGGGCAGGGACAAGAAGGTTGGGGCACCTGTTTGTGGGTGGGAAGTTCACGAGCTTGAGTGAGCTGGAGGAGAAGTACGGGCTCCCCCCGGGAAACGCCTTTAGGTATCTACAGGTAAGTGCGTTTGCCAGGTGGCAAATGGTGGAATTCCCGCTGCTGTCGCCATGCACGGTACAGGACATGGTGCTCTCGGGGGCGTGGGTTGGTGAGGGGAAGATCTCGGCAACATACCAGGTGATGCAGGAGGAGGAGGAGGCCTCGGTGGAGGTGCTGAAAGGTAAGTGGGAGGAGGGGTTGGGGGAGGAGATCGAGGAGGGGACATGGGCAGATGCCCTAGGGAGGGTGAACTCTTCCTCTTCGTGCGTGAGGCTCAGCCTCATACAGTTTAAGGTGCTGCACAGGGCACACATGACCGGGACAAGGATGAGCCGGTTTTTTGGGGGTTAGGACTGATGTGTTGGGTGTTCTGGATCACATACAGGTCACCAACACTTGAAATAGTGCAACACTATTTTATTGAATCATTAACTGTTGAAACATACTCAGACTGTGGGTGAATACGATACTAGCTTTAACTAAAGACTTTTGCCTTGTCCTAACCAGACGATGCACTCAGCACATGGTGAATGTCTGTGTTACAGGCTGTAAGCTCTGTCCTCCTAGCTAGCTGCAACTCGAATGAGCGGGAACTCTGATGCCCCCTGTCTTTATAGTGCGTGTACTCTCACTGGTGATTGGCTGTGGTGTTGTGTGCGTTGATCGGTTCCACTGTGTGTCCATCAGTGTGTGTCTGCACCATGATATACTGGTGTATATTATGACATCCCCCTTTTATTAAAAAATGTACCTGCGTGGCAATAAATAGTGTGTGGTGAATGTTCCTGACTACGTGTGTGCGAAATATTTACAGGACTATGTACATGAAAACTAAGCTATTTCCATGGGAAGGTGCCTGGTGCAGAAAAACAGTGTGTCACCAGAATAACGAGATGAACACGCTATGCAAACCACTTGAACGATTAAACGGGAGAACAGAACAAATCAGAAAGTCCATAAGTTCACAAAGTTAACAAATTAAGTCCCTGAGGTGGGCGACGAATTCGGGTTGACCGCCTCAAGGGTGGGTCGTGAGCCGCCGGCTGAAGAGCAGGCTGACCTCGTCAGAGTGAGGAGGATGCAAAGTGACCGGAATCTCTGAATAATCCAGGTCAGGGACAACAGGAGGGCGTGGCACTGGTGGAGGATCATGTAGCGAGCACGGAACGAGAAAAAGGGCACGTCGATTGCGGCGCAGAATGGAGCCATCCGGTAGACGAACCAGGAATGAGCGGGGGGCCACCTGCCGAAGGACCACGAAGGCAATTGCAGACCAGCCACCATCCGGAAGATGGATGCGGACATTGTCATCTGGAGCCAGAGCAGGGAGATCAGCTGCACGGGAGTCATGAGCCGCCTTGTGCTGTGCACGAGACAGCTGCATTCATTGAAGGACCGGAACGTGGTTGAGGTCTGGGACATGAATGGACGGCACCGTTGTCCTCAGGGTGCGACCCATGAGCAGCTGGGCTGGCGACAGGCCAGTGGACAGTGGGGCCGAGCGATAGGCCAGCAAGGCGAGGTAGAAATCGGACCCAGCATCGGCAGCCTTGCAGAGGAGCCGTTTGACTATGTGGACGCCCTTCTCCGCTTTGCCATTGGATTGGGGGTACAGGGGACTGGATGTCACATCCACAAAGTTGTACCTCCTGGCAAAGTTGGACCATTCCTGGCTTGCGAAGCAGGGGCCATTGTCCGACATCACAGTGAGTGGGATGCCGTGTCGAGCAAAGGTGTCCTTACAGGCACGGATGACTGCAGACGATGTGATGTTGTGTAAACGTACCACCTCCGGGTAGTTTGAAAAGTAGTCTACAATCAGGACATAGTCCCTGCCCAGCACGTGGAACAGGTCGATGCCCATCTTGGTCCAAGGGGACGTGACCAACTCATGGGGCTGTAGGGTCTCACGTGGTTGGGCCGGCTGGAAGAGCTGACAAGTGGGGCAGTTGAGGACTGTGTTGGCTGTGTCGTCATTGATGCCGGGCCAGTACACTGCCTCTCGGGCCCGTCGGCGGCACTTTTCCACGCCAAGATGGCCCTCGTGTAGTTGTTCCAAGACGAGCTGGCACATGCTATGCGGGATGACAATGCGGTCCAGTTTCAGGAGAACACCATCTGCTACCGCCAGATCATCTCTGACGTATAGAACTGCGGGCATTGGCCCTTGAGCCACCCGTCTGTTATGTGGCGCATGACACGTTGTAGCAAAGGGACAGCCGCTGTCTCGCGGTGAATTTGGACGAGGCGTTCATCCGTGGCAGGTAGATTGGAGGCCACGAAGATCACATGTGCGTCAACCTGGCAGACGAATCCCGCTGGGTCACACGGAGTGTTGACAGCCCTGGAGAGAGCGTCAGCAATGATGAGGTCTTTGCCTGGGGTGTATACCAGCTGGAAGTCGTATCGTCGGAGCTTGAGAAAAATACGCTGGAAGCGAGGCGTCATGTCGTTCAGGTCTTTCTGTATTATATTGACCAGCGGGTGATGGTCGGTCTCGACGGTGAATTGGGGAAGGCCGTACACATAATCGTGAAACTTGACGACACCGGTCAGAAGGCCCAGGCACTCCTTTTCTATCTGCACGTAGCGCTGTTCCGTGGGGGTCATGGCGCGTGACGTATATGCAACGGGGGCCCATGATGAGGCCTCATTGCGTTGCAGGAGCATTGCCCCAATGCCGGATTGGCTGGCATCGGTCGAAATTTTGGTCTCTTTTGCTGGATCAAAGAAAGCTAAGACCGGGGCCGTGGTGAGTTTGGTTTTGAGTTCTCTCCATTCGCGCTCGTGGGCAGGAAGCCATTGGTAGTCTGTCGTCTTCCTGACCAGGTTCCTGAGAGGCGAGGTTAGGGATGAACTTCCCTAAAAAGTTGACCATGCCCAGAAATCGGAGGACCGCCTTCTTGTCCTCTGGCGTTTTCATGGCTGTGATAGCAGCCACCTTGTCCGCATCTGGCCGCACACCCAACTGGGAGATGGGGTCCCCTAGGAACTTTAGTTCCGTCTGACCAAACGAGCATTTGGCTCTGTTGAGGCGTAGGCCCTGCTCACGTATGCGTTTGAACATGCGCTGGAGGCGACTGACATGCTCCTGCGGGGTGGTGGACCAAATGATTATGTCATCGACATAGACGCGAACACCTTCAATACCTTTTATCATTTGTTCTATGATCCTGTGGAACACTTCTGAAGCAGATATGATCCCAAACGGCATCCTGTTGTAACAATATCTGCCAAAGGGGGTGTTAAATGTACAGAGTTCCCTGCTGGATTTGTCGAGCTGGATTTGCCAGAATCCTTTCGAGGCGTCGAGTTTGGTGAAGAGCTTGGCGCGAGCCATCTTGCATGTGATCTCTTCGCGCTTGGGAATTGGACAATGCTCCCTCATGATATTGCGATTCAGATCTTTGGGATCAATGCAAATTCTCAGCTCGCCGGAAGGCTTTTTTACACACACCATGGAACTGACCCAGTCGGTTGGTTCCGTAACTCTGGAGATCACTCCTTGGTCCTGGAGGTCCTGCAGCTGCTGCTTGAGGCGACCCTTAAGGGGTGCTGGGATCCTGAGAGGTGCATGCACCACAGGCGTGGCGTTCTGTTTGAGTAGGATCTTGTATGTATATGGGAGCGTGCCCATGCCTTCGAAGACGTCGCGGTGCTGGTCGATGATGGTGTCGAGTTGCGTCCTGAAGTCAGCGTCCTGGAAGGCAGACGTGTCATCAGGAGAGAGAGAGTGCACTCACTGAACGGGGTTCAATAGCTTGCATGCCTGTGCGCCAAGCAGGGAGTCTTTCAAGGAGCCCACAATCTCGAAAAGAAGGATGGCTTTGTGTGGCCTGTGTGTCACTTCAAGTTGGCACGAGCCGCTAGCAGGAATGACGTTGCCATTATAATCCAATAGCTGGCAGGCTGATGGAAGGATGGCTGGTTTGACATGAAGGCTTTGGAAGTCAGACCACGCCATGAGATTGGCGGAGGCACCAGTGTCCAGGCGGAATCGTATTTGGGACCGGTTGACCATCAGGGTGGCACACCACTCATCGTCTGGATCGATGCTGTATACCGACAGCGGCTGGTGTCTTTGCTTCGGGGACAGCATGTTTTTCGTTACGTCACCGACTCGAAAAGGCGCCTTCGGGTCCTCGGTGTCACTGCTGTGTGGGAGGTCCGCATCGGACTCGGTGACCGTGGGTTGAATTGCCCGAACATTCCTGCGAGGCTGGCTGAAGCGATATGAAGTGGCAGGCTGAGCTGCTCGGCAGAAGGCAGCATAGTGGCCAACTCTGCCACATCGTAGGCATTGTCGAGATTTTCAGGGCATTGTCGCTTTAAATGGGCGGAGCCACAGTTGCCGCACATCGTGATGTCAGCACGTTCGTGGTGCGTGCCTGCGCATTACGTTCCTCCACGTTGCCGTCCCCTCATTTGGTGCGCACAAGCGCGGGAGTCCACGAAAAGCGCACAAACTGGCCGCCCTCATCCAGGCTGAGGCCCTGGAGATGCTCAATCACTTGGACCCGTTCCGCCTCGTGGGGACCTTGCCGCGCCGTTGCAGCTGCTTGTATATGGGAATACCGACTCGTGGCGTTTTCATGTAAGACACAGGTCTCGATGGCGGTCGCTAGGGTGAGTTGCTTTACTTTGAGGAGCTGCTGACGTAGGGGGTCCGACTGAACACCGAAAACGATCTGGTCGCGTATCATGGAGTCGGAGGTGGGCCCATAGCTGCAAGACTGCGCAAGGATGCAGAGGTGCGTGAGAAAGGATTGGAAAGGTTCATCCTTATCTTGCAAATGCTGCTGGAACACGTAGCGCTCGAAACTTTCATTCACCTCTACGCTGCAGTGAGTGTCAAACTTGAGGAGGACCGTCTTGAACTTTGTTTTATCTTCATCATCTGCAAAGGTGAGAGAGTTGAAAATGTGGATGGCATGGTCCCCGGCCGTGGAGAGGAGAAGAGCAATCTTCCTGGTGTCCGAGGCGCCCGCCCTGTCTGTGGCTTCGAGGAAGAGCTGGAAGCGCTGTTTGAAAATCTTCCAGTTGGCCCGAGGTTGCCGGCGATGCGGAGCGGCGGCGGCGGGCTGATGTTGTCCATGTTACAGGATGACGGAATGCTGGCGGAAGGCAGATCACTTGCAGGGAGGTCTAAGAAGTGCTAATATCCCTCAACTCCTGGTATCATGATGTGTTGGGTGTTCTGGATCACATACAGGTCACCAACACTTGAAATAGTGAAACATTATTTTATTGAATCATTAACTGTTTAAACATACTCAGACTGTGGGTGAATACGATACTAGCTTTAACTAAAGACCTTTGCCTTGTCCTAACCAGTCGATGCACTCAGCACACGGCGAATGTCTGTGTTACAGGCTGTGAGCTCTGTCCTCCGAGCTAGCTGCAACTTGAATGAGCGGGAACTCTGATGCCCCTGTCTTTATAGTACGTGTGCTCTCACTGGTGATTGGCTGCGGTGTTGTGTGTGTTGATTGGTCCCAGTGTGTGTCTGCACCGTGATATACTGGTGTATATTATGACAAGGACAGGTGTGTTAGGTGCTCAGGGAGCCCAGCAAACCACATCCATATGTTCTGGGCATGCCCAGCGCTGGAGGAATTTTGGAAGGGCGTAGCGAGGACGGTGTCGAGGGTGGTAGGATCCAGGGTCAAACCGGGCTGGGGGCTCACAATATTTGGGGTTGCAGAGGAGCCGGGAGTGCAGGAGGCGAAAGAGGCCGGTATTCTGGCCTTTGCGTCAGGCCGGTATTCTGGCCTTTGAGTCCCTGGTAGCCCGGTGAAGGATTCTTCTTCAGTGGAAGGATGCGAGACCCTCAAGCGTGGAATCCTGGATCAACGATATGGTGGGGTTTATTAAATTGGAGAGGGTGAAATTTGCCTTAAGGGGATCGGTGCAAGGGTTCTTCAGGCGGTGGCAACCGTTCTTGGACTTCCTGGCAGAACGGTAGACAATGGTCAGCAGCAGCAGCAACCGGGGGGGGGGGGGGCTGTTGGGTTCTATTTTATTTTTGTTTGTCTATACTGGGGGATCTGAGGGGGTATATATATTTGCCATGTTTGCTGTGTGTTTCGGCAGGTGTTAATATATTATTTATGTATAGGGGGAGGGGGGCACTGGGTTGTTTTGTTTTGTTTTGTATTTAATTCTATTGGGTTCCTTTTACATTTTGTTGTTGATATTTTGTGAAAAATAATTTTAAATTTTTTTTTTTAAAACACCGTGGTGAAAATTTTATAGTCCCCTGCTGTGGCTTTGCAAGCGGGATGGGAGTGGAGCTTAAAATTCCCTGAATGGCTTACCCACACCCCTCCCCAACCTGTCCAAGATTTTGAGGGGCATGGGCAAGGCTTGGGCCAGCCCGTCCACCCTTTCCCCAGTTGAGACCCTTGGAAATTAATGACCACATTTTTTTTTTAATAAACATTTTATTGAGGTATTTTTGGTATAGTGACAACAACAAAAGAAACAATATACATGAAACCATAAACATAGTGCAAAAGCCATTTACCGCTCGTACAGGTCCCACCCTTATTGACACCCCCTACTCTAATCGCGCCCCCCCTCCCCCCGTCTGCTGACGATTAATTTCCTGCAAAGAAGTCGACGAACGGTTGCCACTATCAGTGACCCTCTCAAGGCAAACTTGATTTTCTCCAAACAGAGAAAGCTAGACATGTCCGATAGCCAGGTCTCCGACTTCGGGGGCTTTGAGTCCCTCCATGCTAATAGTATCCATCTCCGGGCTACCAGGGAAGCAAAGGCCAGAACGTCTGCCTCTTTCTCCTCCTGGATTCCCGGGTCTTCTGACACCCTGAAAATCGCCACCTCTGGACTCAGCACCACCCTTGTTTTTAACACCATGGACATGACATCCACAAAACCCTGCCAAAATCCTCAAAGCTTTGGACATGTCCAAAACATGTGGACATGGTTCGCCGGTCCTCCCGCACATTTTGCGCACCTGTCCTCCACCCCAAAAATTCTGATCATCCGGGCCACTGTCATGAGAGCCCGGTGAACAACCTTAAATTGTATCAGGCTGAGCCTGGCACATGTTGCAGATGCGTTGACTCTACTCAACACGTCTGCCCCTAGACCATCCTCTATCTCACCTCCCAGCTCCTCCTCCCACTTGCGCTTCAGCTCCTCGGTCTGCATTTCCTCTGACCCCATAAGCTCCTTATAAATGCTCCATTCTCCTACCTACCCTTTGGAAACTACCCTGTCCTGAATCCCCCGAGCGGTAGGAACGGGAAGGTTGACACCTGTTTACGAAGGAACGCCCTCATACTCTGAAAGCTCCCCTCTATGAACATGTCCCCCATCCTCTTAATCCCCGCTCTCCGCCATAACCGGAACACCCCGTTCATACTCCCCGGGGCAAACCGGTGATTATCACATATTGGGGCCCAGGCCGATGCTCCCACATGCCGCCTCCACTGGTCCCAAACTCTCAGGGTCGCCACCACCACTGGACTGGTGGAGTACCGTGCCGGCGGGAACTGCAGAGTCGCAGTTACCAATGCCCCCATACTGGTGCCCTTACATGAAGCCGCCTCCATACGCACCTATGCCGACCCCTCCTCCACCACCCACTCCCTGATCATGGCTATATTTGCCGCCCAGTAATAGTGACTAAAATTTGGCAGCGCCAGCCTGCCCTCTCCCCAACTGCGCTCAAGCATTACCTTCCTTACTCACGGGGTAAGCCCAGCCGAAGCCCATGATCACTCTGTTGACCCGCTTAAAAAAGGACCGCGGAATAAAGATTGGGAGACACTGAAATACAAATAGGAATCTTGGGAGGACCGTCATCTTCACCGTTTGCACCCTCCCAGCCAGAGACAACGGACGCGTGTCCCATCTCCGAAAATCGTCCTTCATTTGGTCCACCAGCCGGGCCAGATTCAATTTATGCAGCCGGTCCCATTCCCGCGCCACTTGGATGCCTAGGTACCTAAAGCTTCCCTCTACTAACCTAAACGGCAGCTCTCCCTGTCGCCTCTCCTGTCCCCTCACCTGGACCACCTCAGTCTTTCCCATATTAAGCTTATATCCCGAAAACCAGCCAAATTCTCCTAGAGTCCTCGTGATTTCTTCCATCCCCTCTATTGGGTCCGAAACGTACAGAAGCAGGTCATCCGCATAGAGCGAAACCCTGTGCTCCAACCCAGTATCTCCCACAGATAGTCGCATTCTACCCGATCAAAAGCCTTTTCTGCATCCATTGCGATCACTACCTCCAACTTCCTACCTTCCGGGGGCATCATGATCACATTTAACAGCCTTCTTACATTGGCCACCAACTGCCTGCCCTTAACAAACCCCGTCTGGTCCTCCCCAATAACGTCTGGAACACAGTCCTCGATCCTGGAGGACAAGATTTTGGCCAGCAACTTGGCATCTACATTCAACAGGGAGATCGGCATGCAGGACCCACACAGCGCCGGATTCTTGTCCCGCTTAAGAATCAGTGAAATCGTTGCCTGTGACATCGTTGGGGGCAACACCCCTCTTTCCCTTGCCTCATTGAACATCTTCAACAACACCAGCCCCAATATCCCCGAGAACCTTTTATAAAACTCCACTGTGTACCCGTCCGGACCCGGGGCCTTACGCGCCTGCATGGCCTTCAAGCTCTCCACTATCTCCTCCAGCCCGATTGGGACCCCCAGCCCTTCTACCCGCTCCCCGTCCACCTTTGGGAAATTCAACCCCTCCAAGAAGCGCCTCATCCCCTCCGGCCCTGTAAGGGGTTCCGACCTGTACATCCTGTTGTAGACACCCTTAAACGCCTTATTCACCCCTCCTGAATCACCAACCAGGTCCTTTACTTCCCCTATCTCCCTAGCTGCCTCCCTCTTCCAAAGCTGCTGAGCAAGCATTCTGCTGGCCTTCTCATAGGTCACCCCCTCGCCTTTCTCAACAGCTCCACCGCCCTCCCTATGGTCAGCAAACTAAACTCCGCCTGTGACCTCCGCCGGTCCCTTAAAAGCCCTGCCTCTGGGGTCTCCGCAGACCTCCTATCAATCTGTAGTAACTCCTTTACCAGTCGGTCCATCTCCGCCCTATCCACCTTCTCCCTATGGGCCCGGATCGAGATCAGCTCCCCCCTGACCACTGCCTTCAGTGCTTCCACACCATCGCTGCTGAAATTTCCCCCGTGTCATTGACCTGCAGGTAGCTCTGAATACATTTCCTCAGCCGCCCGCACACCTCTTCATCCGCCAAAAGTCCCACATCCAACCTCCAGTGCGGGCGCTGGTTACTGTCTTTACTAACCTGCAGGACAACCTAGTGCGGAGCGTGGTCTGAGATTGTAATCGCTGAGTACCCCGTGTCCACCATCCCAGCCAGCAAGACCCTGCTCAAAATAAAGAAATCGATCCAGGAATACACTTTATGCACGTGTGAGTAGAAGGAGAACTCCTTCATCCTCGGCTGCCCAAATCTCCATGGATCCACCCCACTTATCAACTCCATGAACCCTCTTAGTTCCTTTGCCATTGCTGGCACCCTGCCCATTTTCGAGCTTGACAGGTCCAAGCCAGGGTCCATAACTGTGTTGAAGTCCCCTACCATGAACAACCTGTTCGAGACCAGGTCCAGTATCTTCCCCAGCATGTCTTCATAAACTCGACATCATCCCAATTTGGCGCATACACATTTACTAATACCACCTGCACCCCCTCTAGCTTTCCACTGACCATAATGTACTGACCTCCCACGTCCGAGACTATTCTACGCGCCTCATACACCACCCGCTTATTGATCAGGATCGCGACCCCTCTAGTCTTTGAATTTAGTCCCGAGTGAAAGACCTAATTAACCCAGCCTTTCCTCAGTCTAACCTGGTCCGTAACTCTAAGGTGCCTCTCCTGCAACATTACCAGGTCTGCCTTCAATTCCCTAAGATGCGCGAACACACGTGCCCTTTTGATCGGTCCATTTAACTCTCGAACATTCCAGGTGATCAGCCTAGTTGGGGGGCTCATTGCCTTCCCCCTCCGCCGATCAGCCATCCCCTTTTTTAGGCCCGCCTCCAGCCCGGGCTCCGCACCTCCACCGGTCCATCCCCAGGCAGCCCCTGCCCCCAATCTCCTCTCTGTCCCTTAGCCCAAGTCCCTCCCTCGTCAGCAGAACAATCACCCCCCTCCCCCCCCCTAGTAACAACACTCTGTAACCCAATCCCTTTACTAAACCAAACATACGCACACCACCCACTGCGCTTCCGAGAGCTAGCTTGCCCAGCTAGCCTGGTGGCCCCATCCCCGGCGCCAGATAGTCTCGCACCTATTGTTCCCCCCCCCCCCCCCCCCTCATACAGACAAACTCCAACATCAAACAATCCCCACACAATTGCCTAACAGAAAAACACCAAGATCAAAACAAGCACACCGCCATCCCCCAACAGTGCAAATGAAAACCTTAACTCACTCAGCTCTACCGCTGGTTCCAAATCAATGCAAACGGCATCACAAACATCTTCCATGAAACGCAAAATGGGAAACTTTTTACGAAAATAGAGAAACAAGAAGAATAAACAAAAACATGAACGTTGCAGCCAAGTTCAAAAGTTCTCAATCCATCACCAGCCCTTTCTTTTTCGCAAAGTCCAACGCGTCCTCAGGCGACTCAAAGTAGAAGTGCTGATCCTCATCCGTGACCCAGAGACTGGCTGGGAATAACAGTCCAAACTTCAACCTGATCTGGTTGAAGCCTGCTATCCTCCTGGCCACCTCTGCACTCAGGTCCTGGTAAACCCGCAGGATGCCATTGTCCCATTTACAGCTCTGTGTCTGCTTGGCCCACTGTAGAATGTGCTCCTTATCCGAGAACCTGTGGAATCTCACCACCATTGCCCTCGGGGAGGTCTCCCATTCGCGGCTTCCTCGCGAGTGCTCTGTGAGCCCTATCCACCTCCAAGGGCCAGGAGAATGTCCCATTCCCCAGCAGCTTCACAAACATGTCTGCGATATATGCCCCATTGTCCGTTCCTTCGGACCCCTCCGCGAGCCCGACGATTCTTAGGTTCTACCAGCGGGACCTATTTTCTAGGTCCTCCACCTTCTCCAGGAGCTTCTTCTGCTGGTCCCTCAGCATCCCCACCTCCAGCTCCACCGCAGTTTGATGTTCCAGTTTGATGGCTCAGCTAGCGCCTTCTCTACCTTCTGGATCGTCCGAACCTGGGCGTCCAATCTATACTCCAACCGCTCAATCGACTCTTTTATCGGGTCCAAGCAGACCCGTTTTTGCGCAGCAAAGCCTTCCTGTGTGACTTGCATCAGCTGCTCCATAGACTGCTGGGTCGACAAGCCAGAGGTCCGAACCTCCGCCATGCTATCTTCTGATGCAGCTACAGCCCAAGCCCTCTCTATCTTTTTGTTTCTGCCCTTACGAACACTTCTAGTCCTTCTCTCCATGCACCGAGTGGGAATTCAGTAAACAATTGTCACTAACATCCCTTTTTCAATTCAAGTCCGGTAGAAAAACGGGGGAAAGGTCCAAAAGTCCGATCAGAGTGGGAGCCACCAAATGTGCGACCTATTCCTTCATAGCCGCCACCGGAAGTCTGAATTAATGACCACTTAAGGGTGGATTCGCACCTGGCCTCAATATTGAGCCTGGCAGGAAGGGTCCACGGATCGCTTCTCGGCCTTTTGGCTAGGGTGAGCGTGAAGTCGGGTGTGGTGCCTGGATCTGGATCTTGTGGGGTCAAGAATCTTGTGGGAATCTGGATTGGGGGGTTGCCCCTCTCCATGCCCTGAGCTCTGGCTTTGTAACTCTGATGAAGGATTTTTTTAAAGAAGAGGAAGAAGCCTGAAAAGTCACCCTGCTCAGGACTTGGAAAGTGCGTCTCTTTCAATGGCCCCTTTTCCACATCCAGCGCCAATACCCCCCAGCCCATAAGGTCTTCTCCCTTGAGCCTTGGCCTCTCCATCAATACCCCTATCTCTGTCTATTGCTGTCCAGTCAGATTTTCTGGCAGCTCTCTGAGGCAGGACTTCCACCCAAGCGAGGAGCAGAAATCCTGCCTCCAGGTAATTAACACTCCTTGGGGCATTAAGTGGTTGCGGGGCAGTTGGTATTGGTGGGTGTCATGATATTCAAACACACACATCATGATGGACACACTAACAGGCAAATCAGAGTACACAACACCACAACCAATTACAGACAAGAACACCAACCACATAAAAAGCACGAGCACGACACCTGGTGGTCAGTAGGTCTGGGGAGAAGGGAACAAGAAAGAGCTGTTAAAACAGGGAACCCCCCACGTGCAGAGTGCAAAGACCAAACTGTAAATAGTAAGTTTAAATAAAGTAGCGTTGTACCATATGCAACCGTGTTGGCTCATCTGTGTGTCAGAACACCCAACACCACATGGTACAGGAGTGGATCGATACCTGCCTACTAACCTGCCATTCTGGACATGGACCACACCGGCAAACCGCAGCCGATGCAAGTCGCGGGGAACCTAGGTACCAACTGGAAGCTCTACAGGCAGCGATTTGACCTGTACATCCGTGCCACCGAAAAACAGAATGTCTCGGATGACACGAAGATTGCAATGCTCCTCTTCTACGCAGGTCCGCACGCCACCGACGTCTTCAACTCACTGGTGTTCGAAGAAGGCGAAAACCAAGCCAAATATGACACGGTCATCCTCAAACTGGACCAGCACTTTCAAGTTGAAGTAAATGAAAGTTTTGAAAGATACCTCTTTCAGCAACGCCTGCAAGGTAAGGAGGAGCTTTTTCAACCCTTTTTGACGCACCTCCGGATTCTAGCGCAGTCCTGCGGTTACGGCACCACCACAGAGTCCATGATCAGGGACCAGATTGTTTTTGGCGTTGCCTCTAGTGGCCTACGCCAGCAGCTTCTTAAAATAAAGAGCCTCACCTTAGCGTCTGCTGTGGAAGCCTGTGTCCTCCATGAAAATGCTGCCTGCCGTTTTGCCCGATTTCAGGCGTCCGAGTTGGCACGGAGGGGGTCCCCAGCCGTCGAATCGGCAAGCCAGGCCGCCCACGACGTTGAACGCATCCAGGCCGTCGATTTCTTCCCGCCCCACGGCCCGGACGACAGCGGCCGCTTCCCGCGCTTTTCGCGGTCTCCCGCGCAGGTGCGCGCCAAGAATAACGGCCACAACGAGGGACGCACTGCGCAGGCGCGCCCACCGCAAGATCGCACTGCGCATGCGCAGTGGCGCAACGAACGCCGTGACGTCATGACGTGCGGCAATTGTGGAGCTCTACATTTAAAAGGGCAATGTCCTGCAAAAAACCGACAGTGCCACAGATGTGGCACGATGGGCCACTACGCAGCCCACTGTCGTTCGTCTCAACCCATGGATCCGGCGCATCCTCGACAACCTCGCAGACGAGTCAGGACCGTCCAGCCCACGCATCAAGACTTCCAGTTAAGTGATGCAGATGACCAGGATGCCTTCCGAGTTTCCGTCATTGATGTCAACAAGGTCAATGCCATCAATCCAGCCGATGAGTGGTGTGCCACCCTGACGGTCAACCGATCGCGCGTCGCCTTCCGTCTGGACACCGGCGCATCCGCCAACCTGATTGCTTACTCTGCAGTCCAGGCCATGAAGGTCAAACCACCCATCACGCCATCCCGGCTCAAGATGGTTGACTATAACGGGAACGTCATCCCGTCCATAGGATCTTGCCAGCTACAGGTGACTCACAAGAGGTACACGGCCACACTCCCCTTCGAAGTTGTCGGCTCATCAAAGGACTCGTTACTGGGCGCACAGGCGTGTAAGGTCCTTCACCTGGTACAGCGCATTATGTCTCTCTCTCCAGATGAGATATCCGACTTCCCGGATGCTGAGTTCCACGCAAATCTCCATTCCCTCCTTGCTCACAACCAGGAGGTTTTTGAAGGCATGGGGACATTGCCATACACGTACAAGATTCGACTCAGACCGGACGCCATCCCTGTCGTTCACGCACCTCGCAGGGTTCCTGCGCCACTCAAAGACCGCCTCAAGGCACAACTGCAGATTCTTCAGGACCAAGGGGTCCTATCCAGGGTCACGGAGCCCACGCCATG
The DNA here is from genome assembly GCF_047496885.1 of Scyliorhinus torazame. Classification (NCBI taxonomy): domain Eukaryota; kingdom Metazoa; phylum Chordata; class Chondrichthyes; order Carcharhiniformes; family Scyliorhinidae; genus Scyliorhinus; species Scyliorhinus torazame. The sequence goes on along the minus strand of NC_092707.1, from coordinate 316,395,476 downwards.
GGTCAGCTCCATGGTTTGTGTAAAGAAGCCCTCTGGCGAGCTCCGTATATGTATAGATCCAAAAGATCTGAATAACAACATCATGCGGGAACACTATCCCATCCCGAAACGAGAAGACCTCACCAGCGAGATGGCGCGAGCCAAAATATTCACTAAATTGGATGCGTCCAAAGGATTCTGGCAGATCCAACTGGACCCGGCCAGCCGAAGACTATGCACATTCAACACCCCTTTTGGCAGATTCTGCTACAACCGGATGCCATTCGGCATCATTTCGGCATCTGAAGTTTTCCACCGCATTATGGAGCAGATGATGGAAGGCATCGAAGGGGTACGTGTATATGTGGACGATATCATCATTTGGTCCACCACTCCGCAGGAACACATGCATCGTCTACGACGTGTCTTTACCCGCATACGACAAAATGGCCTGCGTCTCAACCGTGCGAAGTGTGCCTTCGGCCAGACGGAGCTGAAATTCCTCGGGGACCACATCTCAAGGTCAGGGGTCCGTCCCGATGCAGACAAGGTTAGCGCCATCACAGCCATGCCACGACCGGCTGACAAGAAGGCTGTCTTAAGATTCCTGGGCATGGTCAACTTCCTTGGGAAGTTCATTCCCAACCTGGCTTCTCATACAACAAATATGCGCCATCTCGTAAAAAAATCGACAGAATTCAACTGGCACCAATCGCATCAGCGGGAATGGGAGGAGCTCAAGCACAAACTGGTCACGGCACCAGTGCTGGCCTTCTTTGACACGACTCGCCCTACAAAGATCTCAACAGACGCCAGCCAATCTGGTATTGGAGCGGTACTCCTGCAAAAAGATAGCACGTCGTCATGGGCCCCGGTTGCATATGCCTCACGAGCCATGACCCCTACCGAACAGCGCTACGCGCAAATCGAAAAAGAATGCCTGGGCTTGTTAACTGGACTGGACAAGTTCCACGACTATGTGTATGGCCTGCCACGATTTACGGTCGAAACTGACCACCGCCCCCTGGTCAACATCATTAACAAAGACCTGAACGACATGACTCCTCGCCTCCAGCGCATCTTACTTAAACTCAGGAGGTACGATTTTGAACTGATCTACACTCCGGGGAAGGAACTCATCGTGGCGGATACTCTTTCCCGAGCAGTGAGCACACCACCAGATGCGGAGGGGTTCGTGCGTCAAATTGAGGCACATGTAACTCTGACAGCAGCAAATCTGCCAGCTGATGATCCTAGTCTGGCCCACATACGCGCAGAGACGGCGACTGACCCCCTTCTGCAGCGAGTGATGCGCCACATGACGGAAGGGTGGCAAAAAGGGCAGTGCCCCCAGTTTTATAATGTGCGAGATGATCTCACCAACAGAGACGGGGTCCTTATGAAATCACACAGGATCGTTATTCCGCACAGCGTGCGCCAGATGATTCTTCATCAACTACACGAAGGCCACTTGGGCGTCGAAAAATGCAGACGAAGGGCCCGGGAGGCGGTATATTGGCCGGGTATTAATGAAGACATAGCCAACATGGTGCTCAACTGCACAACCTGTCAGAGGTTTCAGCCGGCGCAACCTCCGGAAACACTTCTACCACACGAGATGGTGACGTCCCCCTGGGCGAAGGTGGGTGTTGACCTATTTCACGCGCTCGGCAGAGATTACATTGTTATTATAGACTACTTCTCAAACTACCCGGAAGTCATGCCTCTCCATGATCTGACGTCGTCCGCAGTCATTGGGGCCTGCAAGGAAACATTTGCTCGCTATGGCATTCCAAGGACTGTCATGTCAGACAATGGACCTTGTTTTGCCAGCCGTGAATGGTCGTCCTTTGCCGCAGCATATGGTTTCACTCATGTGACATCCAGCCCTCTGCATCCACAATCGAACGGGAAGGCTGAAAAGGGTGTCCACATCGCCAAGCGGCTCCTGTGCAAGGCGGCTGCTGCCGGATCGGACTTTAACCTTGCCTTGCTGGCCTATCGATCGGCCCCGCTATCCACGGGTCTCTCGCCAGCGCAGCTACTAATGGGTCGCTCCCTCAGGACGACGGTACCTTCCATCCTGGCACCAACAACAGACCATGAGGCGGTTCTTCGGAACATGCAACTGCAGCGTGATCGCCAGAAAAGTCGGTACGACACACGAGCGACGGACCTGCCCCCCCTGTCCTCCGGAGACAAAGTACGCGTCCATCAACCGTATGGTGGCTGGTCAGCACCAGCCAAAGTCCTCCGACAAGTGGCTCCCCGCTCGTTCCTGGTTCGCATGCCGGATGGTTCCGTGCGTCGCCGCAATCGGCGCGCCCTTCGCCGACTTCCACGCTCACAGCCACACAGCACGCACACGCCAGATCCTCAACAGGCTTCCGAGGATGACTTTGTGGAGCTGCCGCACATCACGCCCTTTCCATCGCCACCCATGGCCATGCCTGCACAGCAGCCGGTGGTTCTTGATCCACCCTTGAGGCGGTCAACCCGAACTCGTCGCAAGCCCATTAGACTGGACTTATAATACCGTTCATATGTTTAACAAGTTGCACAATTTTACATGATAACCTGTTGTTGTTTATCGTTCCAGATGTCGTCTGACTGGACAACTGTTCAAGTTTTTTTTTTTCTTCTCTCGTTCGCATTTATGTTATGTTATGGTACAACTTGGTTCATGTGACGCACCCGACATCGCCCCATGTACATAGTTCCGTCATATGCACATGCTGCACACGACACACACGCACTCTTAGATGCACTCACGACACGATCATATTTATTACCACGTAGGCACATATCTTTGTAAAAAGGGGGGATGTCATGATATTCAAACACACACATCATGATGGACACACTAACAGGCAAATCAGAGTACACAACACCACAACCAATCACAGACAAGAACACCAACCACATAAAAAGCACGAGCACGACACCTGGTGGTCAGTAGGTCTGGGGAGAATGGAACAAGAAAGAGCTGTTAAAACATCACAAGCAGGGAACCCCCCACGTGCAGAGTGCAAAGACCAAACTGTAAATAGTAAGTTTAAATAAAGTAGCGTTGTACCATATGCAACCGTGTTGGCTCATCTGTGTGTCAGAACACCCAACACCACAGTGGGCATGCATTCTCCACTGACTCTTCAGACGGTGGGGGGGGGGGGGGGGGGGAGGGGGAGAACTGCAGCATCTAAAAAAACCTTGCCCCTTGTCACTAAAATGAGGAAAAGTATAGTTCATTCTTAATCATTCCAAAAGGCTCAAGCTTTGGCCTTTGTTTAGGGTGGGGCTAGATCATTTCAGTCAAAACAACAGTGAAAGCAACGCATTTGGCTTTGGTGCCTTCTGACTTATGAAAGAAAAATCAGCAGACTTCCTGCACCTGTTCCCATGACCCTTTACTGCTGTTTGTGAATCTCAAGTTAAGATAGAATTGGTTTAGCTGTGATGTTTGCACAGTCGGGTACCTGGCATCACCCACTTCCAGGCTCATGCATGACTATTTTGGCATTTTTGTTAATGCCTATAAATTTATTTCCAGTGTGGATCTCTGCCTTCAATAGAGGAGCAATAAAGGAAAATGAAAAGTAGTTTTTTTGTTAGTTGTGTTGTTGTGTTTACTAGCTGAAAGTATAAGATTTATTATGGTAAGACATTTAGAGAATCCATCTCTAAATTATGATATTTTATTTGAAACCTGTTACTTTCTCAAATGTCATCAAAAATTTATTTTGTCTGTTGTGCTAACAATTTTACACTGCATTCTTGTCCTTTAGTCAAATTACAGTGCCATCAGATCTGGAGAAATTCATGTTTTATAGCAAAGTTTGAAAAGAAGACTTGTCGCATTGCTGCGTGCAACGTCTACTAAAATTCTAATATGTTTCAACGACCCTCATAAGATTTCAGCTGTGCTTTATTGTGGCTGGGCAGCTGATGAACTGCCAATTGTAGGGAGAATAAGGGAAAGTAAATAAAAGTAAGAAATAAGGGGCGAAATTCTCCATTATCGGCGGAAAGTCCGCCGATCGGCGCAAAAAACGGCGCAAATCCCACTTGCGTCACGTCATAAAAATGGGCCGATAGTCTGCGGCCCGAAATGGGCTAGCAGCGACGTAACGGGATCCGCGCTTGCGCAGTGGTTCACGCCGTGCAGCGTCATACGCGCTACACGGCGTGACGGCTCATAAGGCCGCGCAGCTCCCCCTCACCCGACCGGAACACCCGACCGCAACACCCGACTGGATGGCTGGCCGTCGCTCAGCCCCGAGGTTCAAGTCACGCGATGTGGAGGCGCTCCTGGACGCGGTGGAGCAGAGGAGGGACGCCCTGTATCCCGGGCACGGCCGCAGAGTTGCCCCACGCCACAGCCGGCGTCTGTGGAGGGAGGTGGCAGAGGCCGTCACCGCTGTGGCCCTAACACCACGGACAGGCACCCAGTGCCACAAGAAGGTGAACGACCTCGTCAGAGCAGGCAGGGTGAGCCTCCCCATATCCCCCATATCCCCCCTCCCCATATCCCCCCTCCCCCATATTCCCCCATATCCCCCCTCCCCATATCCCCCCTCCCCCATATCCCCCCTCCCCCATATCCCCCATATCCCCCCTCCCCCATATCCCCCCTCCCCCATATCCCCCATATCCCCCCCTCCCCCATATCCCTCCTCCCCCATATCCCCCCTCCCCCATATCCCCCCTCCCCCATATCCCCCATATCCCCCCTCCCCCATATCCCCCCTCCCCCATATCCCCCCCTCCCCCATATCCACCTTCCCCCATATCCCCCATATCCCCCCTCCCCCATATCCCCCCTCCCCCATATCCCCCATATCCCCCCCTCCCCCATATCCCCCATATCCCCAAGTGAATCCAGCCCTAACCTTAACCTCTGTAATGCACGCGCAACCGATGGCGTGCATTCATATACCTGCCTAACACTGTTGCCTTTTACCCCTGCCACCACCCCCCCCCCCCACAGGAGAAGCGCGCACACAACAATAGGGAGCATGTGAGGACTGGAGGAGGGCCCGCTGATGAGAGGCCACTGACCGTACACGAGGAAAGGGCCCTGGAACTGGCTGGCGGACCTGAGGACCGGGAGGTTGCTGATGCAGAGGTCGGGGCCCCACGAGCAAGTGAGCCACCAACAGCCCGTCCCCATATCCCCCCTCCCCTATATCCCCCTCCCCCGTATCACCTGATCACTGCCTGATGTCTAACCATGCATGCTTCATTGTGTATCGCAGGACCAAACGTCCAGGCACCCATCCCCGCAGATGCACACCGCCCGCAGGATGCCCCTCGGAGACCACGGGAGACGGAGAGACCCGCACCCTCCAGCATGCGACGCCCGCAGGATGCCCCTCGGAGACCACGGGAGACGGAGAGACCCGGACCCTCCAGCATGCGACGCCCGCAGGATGCCCCTCGAACACCACGGGAGACGGAGAGACCCGCACCCTCCAGCATGCGACGCCCGCAGGATGCCCCTCGGAGACCACGGGAGACGGAGAGACCCGTACCCTCCAGCATGCGACGCCCGCAGGATGCCCCTCGGAGACCACGGGAGACGGAGAGACCCGGACCCTCCAGCATGCGACGCCCGCAGGATGCCCCTCGCACACCACGGGAGACGGAGAGACCTGGAGCAACAGGGAGATGACACCCCCGTCACGTGCGGGAGCGACCACCCAGCGATGAGGGGGGCAGCCACAGGCCCCTGTCACATCCGAGCCAGGACACCACTACCCAGGACACCACTATCCAGGACACCCCTACCCGGGACACCACTACCCAGGACACCCCTACCCGGGACAGCACTACCCAGGACACCCCTACCCGGGACACCACTACCCAGGACACCCCTACCCGGGACAGCACTACCCGGGACAGCACTACCCGGGACAGCACTACCCGGGACAGCACTACCCAGGACACCCCTACCCGGGAAGACGAAATACCGGACAGTGACTCAGAGTGGATGGGTGGAGACGAACCCCCACCCCAAAGTGCCATGGACTCAGAGTGGGACGAAGAGCACGACACAACGCCACTGCTGTCACCAACACCCTCCACCATCGCAGAAACACTCACCACGGTTGGGCACTTTAGTGATGAGGCGTCTGGTACACTCACTGGTGCGCACAACACAGCCGTCCCGGTACAGCAGGTGGAGGTAGGAGCAGCAGAGGGACCGGTCGGTCGGAGGGCAGCCCAGGCCAAGCGAACATCTGCCGCCCAGATGGATCCCGGGTTCCTGCAGTTACCACACCCACACATAGATCCGATGCAACCACCGACACGGAGACGAGCGAATAGGGTGACGGGTGGCTTGCGGCGGCTGCGGTCGCAGGTGGAGGAGTCCACCCGCGTCCAGGAGCTGGGAGTGGTCCCGGTCATGCGTGCCACCCAGGCTGACACCGCACGGGTGGCGTCCGCGGTGGAGGCAATGGGTGCGACGGTGTCAGACATGGGGAACGGTTTGCGAGGCCTGGGGCCTTCCGTGCAGGCGGCGTCTGTGGCCCAGGAAATGGCTGCCCTCTCACAGGAGGCCATGAGCCAGTGCCAGCGCCAGATGGCAGAGGCGCTCAACGCCATAGCCCAGTCTCAGCAGGCCATGGCCCAGTCTCAGCAGGCCATGGCCCAGTCTCAGCAGGCCATAGCCCAGTCTCTGCAGGCCATGGCCCAGTCTCTGCAGGCCATGGCCCAGTCTCAGCAGGCCATCGCTGAGGGTATCGGCGCCAGTGGCCATGTGCGAGCTGGCGTCGCACTGTCGCAGACAGGGTTCGACAACCCCCTGGGCTCCATGGCTGCAAACCTGCAGACCCCTGTCGATACCAGCACGGGCCTCCAGGACTGGCAGCGCCAGATGTCGGGGGCGCGTCGGATGGCAAGTCCGTTCACATCCCCCACCCATGTAGAGGCCTGGGGGCCATCGGGCACCCCGAGGGAGGAGGAGGTGGTGTGGTCCGTCCCGGCTCCCTCTGTAGGGGAGGTCCCGGTACACCGCGACACCTCGGACTCCCCCCCTTCCGTCCCAGGTGCATCGGGTGGGCAACGGGCAGGACAGGCTGGCAGCTCGCCATCCCAGTCGCCCGGGCCGCAGCCTGGCCCATCTAGGCCAGGACGCCCCAGGAAACGGCCGCCAAAGGGATCCAGTGTCAGAGGGCAGGAATCACAGGAGTCCACCTCCAGTTCTGCTGTACCGTCTGGGGAACCACGTAGATGTAGTCAAAGGGCCCGTAAGGCCAAACAATTAGACACTGAGTAAGTTGGCATGGGTGCAGGGCACAGATGAGTTTTAGGGGCTAGGGCACGTGCATGAACTCCTTTGGTTATTAAAGTCAATGTTACACCTACCGAAGCTGCCTTTGTGCTCTGTCCAAAGTGTGCGGGCGTGTCATGTACGTTGAGAGCAAGTGTGTGTGTGACGGGTGGTCTTACCTCAGCCCCAGGTGAGTCTGCCCCCTTCCCCCTGGGCCGCCATCAACATCCCCCGGGCAGAGGACGGGACCGTGCGCTGCAGTGTCACAGCCGCATGCAGGGATGGTCCGGGTGGATGGTGGTACTGTGGCCATGGGTCAGACATAGTCCAACGATGTAGAGCCAGGAGCTCATCGGAGGCGGGTTGTCATCATCCTCCATGGCCTGCGATAGACACGCGTCCACCCGCAACTGGGTGAGCCCGGCCCGTTGTGCCGCCGGTGGATCGGCAATTGGGGGTGGGGGGGTGGTGTGCATGCGGGTGGGGTGTGTGGGGTTGGGGAGGGGGGTGAGGGTGCTGGGTGGGTGGATGGGTGGGGGGTGTGGGTGGTCGGCTGTTGTCATGGTGTGCGGTCTGTGGCCATACTACCCGATTCCCACGCCCATCTAGTCAGAGAAGCGGGCATCTATCAGTCTGTCCCGTGCCCACTGGGCCAGCCGGTAACGGTGGACAGCCACCCGCCTGTGTCTACCCCGTCTGCCCTGACCATTGCCCCCCCATCCCCCTCATCTGGGGAGGACTGGGCCTCTTCCTGCTGCTCCTCCACTCCGCCTTCCTCTGCCTGCGGCACATCGCCCCTCTGCTGGGCTATGTTGTGCAGGACGCAGCACACCACAATGATGCGGCCGACCCTATCTGACCGATACTGGAGGGCGCCCCCAGAGAGGTCCAGGCACCTGAAACGCATCTTCAGCACGCCAAAGCACCTCTCGATCACTCCCCTTGTCGCTACATGGGCACCATTGTAGCGGTTCTCCGCCTCATTGCATGGCCTCCGTATAGGCGTCATCAGCCACGATCGCAATGGGTAGCCCCTGTCGCCCAGCAACCAGCCCCTCAGCCGGGGATGGCGTCCCTCGTACATGCCGGGGATGGATGACCGCGACAACACGAATGAGTCGTGTACACTGCCTGGGTGACGGGCGCAGACGTGCAGGATCATCATGCGGTGGTCGCAGACCACCTGTACGTTCATTGAATAGGTCCCCTTCCTATTAGTGAACATGGCCCTGTTCTCTGCAGGTGGCCGCACGGCGACGTGCATCCCATCGATCGCGCCCTGGACCATGGGGAACCCGGCAACGGCAGAGAAGCCCACGGCCCGGGCATCTTGGCTGGCCCGGTCCACGGGGAAGCGGATGTAGTGGTGCGCCATGGCATAAAGGGCATCTGTCACTGCCCGGATGCACCGATGCACCGATGTCTGCGATATGCCGGACAGGTCCCCACTCGGTGCCTGGAATGACCCCGTTGCATAAAAGTTCAGGGCCACCGTAACCTTGACGGACACGGGGAGAGGGTGTCCCCCGCCAGTGCCACGCGGTGACAGGTGTGCCAGCAGGTGGCAGATGTGTGCCACGGTTTCCCGGCTCATCCGGAGTCTCCTCCTGCATTCCCGGTCCGTGAGGTCCTGGTATGACTGTCGGGGCCGGTACACACGGGGTGCCCTCGGGTGCCTCCGTTGCCGTGGGGCCGCGACGTCCTCCTCCCCCTCCTCATCCTGTCGGTCAGGTTTCCCTCCAGCCTGGGCGGCTGCCGCCTGCCCCTCTGCGGCAGCCTGCGCCGCCTCTCTGGCACGCTCCTCCTCCTCCTCCTCCTCATCCAGGGCAACAGAGACATGAGCGGCTGCCACCACGGCGGCCAACATCGCTGGATGGTCTGAAAACATGACGGCCTGGTGGGGGGGAGGGGAACGACGACATGTCATCATTGCCCATATCCCCTCCTCCCCCCAGCCAGGTGGCATGGACCGCATGGGTCCAACTGTTGGAGGCTGGCACCTGGCCAGGTGGACCAACTCATTTGCCCTCCCATCACCCACCCCGGCACGGACGCCCTCCCCAACCCCCAACCTCCACCCCAGCACGGACCCCCAACCCCCAACCTCCACCCCAGCACGGACCCCCAACCCCCAACCTCCACCCCAGCACGGACCCCCAACCCCCAACCTCCACCCCGGCACGGACCCCCCCCAACCTCCACCCCGGCACGGACCCCCTCCCCAACCTCCACCCCAGCACGGACCCCCCCCCCCAACCTCCACCCCGGCACGGACCCCCTCCCCAACCTCCACCCCAGCACGGACCCCCCCCCAACCTCCACCCTGGCACGGACCCCCTCCCCAACCCCCAAACTCCACCCGGCACGGACCCCCCCCCCCAACCCCCAACCTCCACCCCAGCACGGACCCCCAACCCCCAACCTCCACCCCAGCACGGACCCCCCCCAACCCCCAACCTCCACCCCGGCACGGACCCCCTCCCCAACCTCCACCCCAGCACGGACCCCCCCCCCAACCTCCACCCCGGCACGGACCCCCTCCCCAACCTCCACCCCAGCACGGACCCCCCCCCAACCTCCACCCCGGCACGGACCCCCTCCCCAACCCCCAACCTCCACCCCAGCACGGACCCCCCCCAACCCCCAACCTCCACCCCGGCACGGACCCCCCCCCAACCTCCACCCCGGCACGGACCCCCTCCCCAACCTCCACCCCAGCACGGACCCCCCCCCAACCCCCAACCTCCACCCCAGCACGGACCCCCTCCCCAACCCCCAACCTCCACCCCGGCACGGACCCCCCCCAACCCCCAACCTCCACCCCAGCACGGACCCCCAACCCCCAACCTCCACCCCAGCACGGACCCCCAACCCCCAACCTCCACCCCGGCACGGACCCCCCCCCAACTCCCAACCTCCACCCCGGCACGGACCCCCTCCCCAACCTCCACCCCAGCACGGACCCCCCCCCCCAACCTCCACCCCGGCACGGACCCCCTCCCCAACCTCCACCCCAGCACGGACCCCCCCCAACCTCCACCCCAGCACGGACCCCCTCCCCAACCCCCAACCTCCACCCCAGCACGGACCCCCCCCAACCCCCAACCTCCACCCCGACACGGACCCCCTCCCCAACCTCCACCCCAGCACGGACCCCCCCTAACCCCCAACCTCCACCCCAGCACGGACCCCCCCTCCCAACCTCCACCCCGGCACGGACCCCCCCCCCCCAACCTCCACCCCAGCACGGACCCCCCCCAACCTCCACCCCGGCACGGACCCCCTCCCCAACCCCCAACCTCCACCCCGGCACGGACCCCCCCCAACCCCCAACCTCCACCCCAGCACGGACCCCCTCCCCAACCCCCAACCTCCACCCCGGCACGGACCCCCCCCCAACCCCCAACCTCCACCCCAGCACGGACCCCCAACCCCCAACCTCCACCCCAGCACGGACCCCCAACCCCCAACCTCCACCCCGGCACGGACCCCCCCCCAACTCCCAACCTCCACCCCGGCACGGACCCCCTCCCCAACCTCCACCCCAGCACGGACCCCCCCCCCAACCTCCACCCCGGCACGGACCCCCCCCCCAACCTCCACCCCGGCACGGACCCCCTCCCCAACCTCCACCCCAGCACGGACCCCCTCCCCAACCCCCAACCTCCACCCCAGCACGGACCCCCCCCAACCCCCAACCTCCACCCCGACACGGACCCCCTCCCCAACCTCCACCCCAGCACGGACCCCCCCTAACCCCCAACCTCCACCCCAGCACGGACCCCCCCTCCCAACCTCCACCCCGGCACGGACCCCCCCCCCCAACCTCCACCCCAGCACGGACCCCCCCCAACCTCCACCCCGGCACGGACCCCCTCCCCAACCCCCAACCTCCACCCCGGCACGGACCCCCTCCTGGCACTCCCCCGGAGCCCAGCCTACTCTAACCACCCCCCCCCCCGCCGCACACACACACAAGCCGAGACACACCTCTCCTCACGCAATCAGTCTGCGGCCACGCCATTTCCTGCCCAGAGCCAACCCCCCAGGCCGTCACTCACCTCCTCGCTGGTCGGCGTGAGCCTGGAGCACCGGGTCACGCCGATGAAAAGGAGGTTTGATTGACGTCGACGTGAACGGTCATCACGTCGACGGGACTTCGGCCCATCCGGAAGGGAGAATATCGGCAGGCCGAAAATCGGCTGCCTTGTGCAGACCCGTGACATTCTCCGCGGCAGCGGCGCCATTAACGCCCCGCCGACTTTTCTCCCTTCGGAGACTTCGGCGGGGGCGGGGGCGGGATTCACGGCGGCCAACGGCCATTCTCCGACCCGGCGGGGGGTCGGAGAATGACGCCCCAGATTAGAACATGGAACAAGATGATTAAGAAATAGAAACAGATAGCATTGCTAAAAGCTATATCTTCAACCTTTTTCAATCACTCATGGAATGTCTGTGTCACTGGTAAGGCCCATCTGTTGAGACCACAACCAGATCAGCCATGATCTTAGTGTTTTTGAAAAACATTTTATTGAAGCCATTTTAAATATACGCATAAGCACAGAAATTCATAAGGCAATCGTGGCAACAGGTAACAACCCCACCCCCCCGCCACTCCCTGCACCTTCCCAAACAACTGCCCCCACTTATCTCGTTGGCACCCCGGTTGCTGCCTCTCTTTTCCAACCTACCATCTCCCCCAACAACAACAAAATAAACAACACCCATCCCCCTCTGATGGCTCATTACTGCTTCAAGAAGTCGATAACAACTTCCACGTCAAGGTGAACCACTCCTCCATCCCTCAATTGGGAACTTAATTTTTTCCAAATGCAGGTGGGACTTTCCATCGGCCAATGCCAAAATCAGGAAAGGCGATTGAGCGGAGAATCAGTTTTGACGCGAAATTGTGGCTGGCGCCGGGGTTCACACCAAATCACAATATTCCGGTGCTTCGACAGCGGCATCAATGCGTTCCACCTCCATTCCGTTCCACCACAACATACCTACAGAGAATCGTGTACACAGCCCAGTCCAACACGTGAACCCACCTCCTATCCGTTGACTCCATCTACACCTCCCGCTGCTTGGGAAAGTGGGCAGCGTAATCGAACGACCCCTCCCACCCGGCTCTTCCAACTTCATCCATCGGGCAGGAGATACAAAAGTCTGACAGATTCAAAAACGACTTCTTCCCCGCTGTTACCAGACTCCTAAATGACCCTCTTATGGACTGAACTGATCTCTTCACACATCTTCTCTACTGAGTGGTACTACACTCCTGGATGCTTTACTTCTGTATGCTTCGCCCGATGTCTGTGTCTAGTCTGTGTCTACATTGTGTATTTATGTTTGCCCTATGTTTTTCTTTCTCATGTATGGAATGATCTATAATAATAATCACTTATTGTCACAAGTAGGCTTCAATGAAGTTACTGTGAAAAGCCCCTAGTCGGCACATTCCGGCACCTGTTCGGGGAGGCCGGTACGGGAATTGAACCTGTGTTGCTGGCCTTGTTCTGCATTACAAGCCAGCTGTTTAGCCCACTGTGCTAAACCAGCCCCTACAGTCTGGACTATATGCAGAACAATACTTTTCACTCTACCTTGGTACACGCGACAATAAACAAATCCAATTAAAGAGTCCGTCCTGAAATAGACAATTTTACAAACCTTGTAATTGTAACAACAAAATGAGAGAAGAAACATGGGAAACAGCCTAATTGTTCTCAGAAGATTTCCTGGAATCCTTACATTCCTGAAGAAATGAGTCAGCAGATGGAATACACGAAAATTATGTGGTATATAGGAAATATCTCATCACATTCTAGAAGCACAGCAAGAAAGGAGAATAAAGATAATAATTAATTTGCAAGGCCTTTTGTCTACTGCTTTGTTATTGTTTTAACAGTTTCACTGGATGAAATATGAATCACCATTTCTGACACGACATGTACCAACCTACAGCTTGGAAAGCACCCAGAGGCATGATTACCAGAACTTAACCCCTAAACTTCATGTGCAAACAAGACATGGATGTAATCCAAACAAATATCCTTGCTCAGGCATAGGTAAGCAAATGTATTGGTGGAAATAATGTACTTTTATTCAAAGTAATTATCTTCTGACAATGCCGCAAAACTAATATTGATCACAAGTTAGTAGTAGTAGTATGGAAATATAGCATAATAAAATCACTTTAAACCTGATTATTATCGATGAGTGAACTGTGCAGGTCATTCTTAACAATGAAACTTAAAGTGTTGTTACTAAGGGGAACTAATACATTTGGTTACCATATTACCCTTTCATCTCTCAGGTCTAGGTTTATTTCCAGCCAGACTTCTGGGACAGTTCCCCTGTCTGGTATTGTAAGAATCTTTCATGAGATGACGTTGTGCTGTTTAGATGCAGTTCATATTGGTGTATAGTTACAGTGGAAAGCTGCCCTAAAATTGGCATTAATTGACAATTACTTAGAAAGGCCACAGGACTTAGCTAGGCTAGGAGAATCGGCAGATAGAATTTATTACAGAGTATGATCTGATACATTTTGGGAGAAGAAACAGGGAGAGGCAATATAGGCTTACTGGCATAGTTCCAATGTGTGTCAGGGACAGAGAGATGTGGGCCTCCATGCGCATAGATCTTGGAAGGTGATAAGACATAATGAGGGAGTAGTTAGCAAAGCATATGGGATCATGGGCTTCATAAATAGAGGCATTGGGCACGATTCAATGGCCTCGTTTCACTCATGCGAGAGCGCGACGAGCTGGTGAAAAGCGAGAAATGCCAAAAATAAAATCCCGCCGGCACCAAACCGTTTGTGATGCAACCAGCCTGCACCAGTAGGGGAAATCAGGATCCTGCCATAGTGTGGCAAGAAACCAATACTCACCACTTCAGACCTATTTCCATATAACTAACTAACGGGAGCCACCCCATATCCAACAGCCTCTCGTGATCCAGCCGCCTCCCCAACAAATGGCCACGCTGGTGCTGATTAGTGCTCCTTTTAAAAATGTGAACCTGGTGGAAGGGTTGCTGCGGGACCCTAAGCGGTGGGTAACCATCTTCGCTCACAATTATGAGCCCGGCGGGGTGGCCTTGCAGCCCCTGTGCTCAGAGGGGTGGAGGGACAATCGGTGGGTGCAGCCCCGGTTGGGGTGGACCGCCATGGGAGGGCTGGGGCTATCGGGGCTGTGTGTGTGTGTGTGGGGGGCGGGGGGGGAGAGATCAGAGCTGGGGGAGGGGAGGGTTCCGGGGGGGCAACCGTGTGGGAGTCCTTCATGCCAACCCCTAGACTCTTATCCATTCTGTGGGCAACTCTAGTCCCTGCCTGTTTGCTCACTGATCAACCATAACTTAAACTGGCCGCAGAGGCTTCTGACTATGCAGCTGAAGGCTATTGTTAATAGGGAAATGCCAATCGTGGTAAGTGAGCACTTCACACATCCCAAGTGGATCCCCATGAATGGACAGGCCATGTAGCATGTGGGGTTCATTGCCTAGCATCCCAATCACACATTGATGCATGGACACTGTGCTTGAACACTGCGGGTGGCAGCACCACAGATGCAGCGGCCAATCTTCGATCACCCAGGGGATGGGACACCGCTTCAGGCACGTGGCTGCAGGTGGGCTTTGGTGACATTCTGTTCGGGTGTCTGGGGTGCAGGGTGTGCGGTCAGGTGAGTAGGGCCTCCCCGCCGCAGCTGCGTGTGTGTGGGCATGGCATGTCGGTGGTGGTTGGGAGGGGAACGACACACACCAGGTCTCCAGGTCTCGGGGGATGGGACATGGGGTTGGTGGTCGAGCCACATCACGAAGCGAGCCAGAGGCGCAGTTGTGGTGAGGGTTTTACACCACTGCCCCACTCTCACGATGGTGGTGCCCCACGCTTCCTCCCACCCCCCCCCCCCCCCATCCCCTCCAACCCACACGCACACGCCCCTCCTTACCCCCTACCTACCCCCGTCACCCCAGTGTCCTGTCAGTGATTCTCAACGTGCTTGGACTTCCCTGCTACATCAAGGTGTATCCCCAGGATGCACGCCAGAGGTGGAAGCAGCCACCTGCTTACCATGTCCTGTGGCCTTCGATACCCCTGGCAGGCGTCCTCCGGGGGCTCTTGATGGTGGCACATGCACAGCTATGCCACTCTGTTCCAAGTGCTGACTGCGAGACACGGCTTCATCCGATGCGTGGAACTCGGGGGAGCTGGTGGCCACTATCGCCAGCCATAGGTTGGGTCCGGGTTGTCACCCAGCACCCACTCCTCCTGGTCGGTGCCCATAAGGCCCTGGGGTTCACCTCTGGATTGAGCTCCAGCTGCCCTGGGTCATCTGGCCCTGCCAGCCTTGGAGGCCCCAATGTCTGCACCATGGTGTCGGAGCCCTTGCCCCACAGTGACTGGGACACACTCTGCAGTGCCTCGGCAATGCCCACCTGCGACTGGGACAAGCTCCGCAACGCCTCGGCTATTTCCATCTGAGACCAGGACATGTCCCGCAGCGCTTCATCAAGGTCCGCCTGGTACTGGGTCACATCCCCCAACGAATCGGATAGTCTACTGATGCTCTCAGCCATGGCCGTCACCAACTGCGCCACGCCTTGGACACCACCACTATTGCTGCTGCCGCCGTGCACCAGGCTCTGCACTGCAGTCGTCACCTTATCAGTGTCGGCCTCGGTGCCACACATTACCGGCGCTACCTCCTGCGCCCACAGCTTCTGGGACTCCTTCAACCGACTATGGACCTGCTGGAGTGTCGCTGACATCTCCCTCTGAATATCATGACCTCACGCTAACATCTCCATCAGCTCCAGGTACACCTGTTCCAGAGGTTCAGCATCTGATTGGGATCCAGCAGACCTCCGACTGCTGTCTCGCTTGGGAGTTACTGCTTCCATCTGATGTGCATCAGCAACTGTGAGGTGCTCACCAAAATGTGCCCCAGAAGCTTGACCACTAACGTTGCCCCGCACCGAGGTGCGTGTCTCTGCACTGGTGGAGGGTGGGGATGACAGCTGTGACGCATCCTCCAAGGTGTTCTCATGGGATGCGGGGGAGGGGGGGGAATAACCCTGGATGGGCCGGCGCCATCGGCTGGAGGTCCTGTGGGAGAATGAACACGTGGTCAGTGGGAGGGGTGGGTCAGTCTGTATGGCATTAGCAACTCACATTTGACAGGTCCTACGGGTGGGGCCTGGTGGACCCTCACCCTGGAGAGAGGGGCATGGACGGGCCTGGAGGGGGGCCCCCAGGGACCCCCTAATATGGTATCCTCACTTGGGGGGCTGTGGGGTAGTGCCCATGTGTGTGGGGGTGACATAGTCCATGGGTAGGGGGTGCTAATTTAGAGATCGAGACACCCATGCAAAATGGCAGCCCGATCTGAGTTCAGCTCCTCAGTGCTGAAAAACATTCTGGGCTGGATTCTCCATTTCCTAGACTAAGGGCGGGATTCTCAGTTTCTGAGGCTAAGCGTTGACGCCAGGGCAGGATTTGTGGACTTTCACAACAGCAAAACTGGTGCCAAACCTGGACCGATTCAGCTACTGTTACGAAGCTGACACCAGTGCACATGGAACACAATCATTTCCAATGAGAATTGGTGCCGGATTCGCCGGTTTCACGATTAACACTCAGTAGGCTGACAAGCTGCAGCCGCATATACACACTGCACTCCCCCCACACACTATCCCAGCCAACAAGATGTCAACACACCTCACCGACACCGAACTGGAGACCCTCCTGGACACAGTGGAAGAGAGGCGGGCCACCCTGTACCCCAGCCTGGGAAGGAGGCACCCATCCATCGCCATTCATCATGCTTGGGCGCAGGTGGCAGAGACAGTCAGCGTCACCAACAACACTGTCCGGGGGATGTGTTCCACTCCTAGGTGGACATTGCCGGTCCCGGTCGCTGGGGACGTGTCCCGGTCACAGGTGGACATTGCCGGCAGGGTTCCAGTGTGGGCTCCAGTGTATGTCCTAGTCACTGCGTAGCATCGCCGAGGGCGTTGACACCATGGTACAGACATTGGGGAGCCTCAGAGCTGGCAAAGCCACATAACACGGGGTAGCCGGAGCTCAATCCAGCTGCCCTCCATCCCGAGGGGCCCTATAGACATCGACCGGGAAGAGGGGCTGGATGCCAACCCAGAGCCAATGTACTGAGTGATGACAATGGCCACCAGCTCCCCTTAGTTCCCCCCCACCCACCCATTCAACAATGGCAGGATCCGGAGTCAGCCTCCGGAACAGGGTGGCATGGCGAAGCATATGCTGCCGGCAAGTTGGTAGGGGCCCTCCGACTCCGGGGCCCCCAGAGGACACCAGGGGTACCAAAGGCCATGGGACATGGTAAGCAGCAGGCTGCCTCCACGTCTGATGTCCGGGAAGGAGATGAGTTGACATTCGAAGTCACGTCCTATGAGAAGCAGGCGAGGATGAGGGCCTCCCTGACCCTCCGGGCATGCAGGCCCTCGCCGCTGCTGCCTGTCCTCCATCCTCTGGCTAGTCCTGCAGATCCTCCCAGGGCTCATCCTCCAGCTCCTACTGGTCCAGCACTTCCTCCTCCTCCTCCTCGGCCGCATGTTCCTCCCCCTCCAGCACATTGCCCCGTTGCTGTGCCAGGTTGTGGAGGACACCACAGGCTGCCAGAAAGCGGGGGACCCTCTGGGTGGGTGTATTGCACTACCAGAGTGGTTGAGGCATTGGAACCACATTTTGAGCAGTCCGATGCACGGCTCAATGACAGCCTGGCCACATGGGTCTCGTATCGATCTCTGCATAGGTCACCGGCTTCCATACTGACGTCATTTGCCAGGTCCTCAGCGGGTACCCCTTATCCCCCAAGAGCCAACCAGCCATCCTGGGGTGGTCCTCGAAGACAGCACGGTAGCAAAGAGGGCAGCACGGTAGCACAGTGGTTAGCACAGTTGCTTCACAGCGCCAGTGTCCCAGGTTTAATTCCTGCCTTGGGTCACTGTCTGTGTGGCGTCTGCACGTTCTCCCCGTGCCTGCATGGGTTTCCTCCAGGTCCCCCGGTTTCCTCCCACAAGTCCTGAAAGATATGCTGTTAGGTGAATTGGACATTCTGAATTCTCCCTCTGTGTACCCGAACAGGCGCCGGAATGTGGCGACAAGGGGATTTTCACAGTAATTTCATTGCAGTGTTAATGTAAGCCTACTTGTAACAATAAAGATGATGATTATTATAAGATGCCAGGGATCTCCGACTGCTCCAGGATGTAGCTGTTATGCACGTTCCCAACTAAGCGTGCACACATGTGCATGATCTTCAGGTGGTAGTCGCACATGAGTTGGACGTTCAGTGGGTGGAACCCCTTTTTGTTGATTTAGGGCACTCCCTGACGCCCCGGTGTGCGCAAGGCGACATGCATGCTATCTATTACCCTCTGGACCTGGGCCATCCCTGCGATGGCGAAGAATCCTGCTGCCGGGCATCTTGTTGGGCCTGGTCCAGGTCAAAAGTTTATATAGTTAGCTTCCCGGGCAAACAGGGCACCCGTGACTCCATGGATGCACTTGTGGGCTGTAGCTTGTGAGATGCCGCACAATTCCTCGCTTGAGCCCTGGAATGATCCTGAGGCGTAAAAGTTCAGGGCTGTGGTGACCTTGATGACCACCAGGATATCCACTTCCGGGTATCCTCCTCCTCCATGTGGTGCCAAATCCGCGAGGACATGGCACAGGTGCCGCACTATCCCCTTGTTCAGGCAGATCCTCCTGTAGCATAAGCTGTCCGTCATCTGTTCGAAGCACCAGCGACGCCAGTTCACCTTGGGTTGTCACCGGCCTCCCCCTCTGGCTCCCTCCCTGGCCTGATGGGCGGCCGGGTCCTCAGGGTGTGGAGTGGGGCCTTGCGCTTGGGCTGCCACCTTGAGCCTCCTCCATGCTGCTGACCGCCTGACCTGCCAGCAGCACCACGAGGGCAGCTTCTGCAGGATCCAAGATATCATCCATCTCGTGTAATATCTGAAAGGAAGTGGAGAGGATGAGAGACCGATAAACAGCGGTGTCTTCCTCCCTAGAACCCTCCAGTTTCCCATGGCGGCCCCCACCCCTCATATGCCCCTCCATCCTTCAGGGTGCCATCCAACCCGCCCTGCCCACACACCCCCGGCCACAGTGGGGGCCCCTGGTTACAGGACCCAATCCTGTACCCCAGACACCTGCTTGCAACATTACCTAGACCGGGAGCTGGTTTCCTCCGGGTGCACACACCCATGGTCAGTGGGAGTTATGGGTGGTTGGTGTGAGAGACAGGCAGGAGCTGGAGTTGCAACTGTTGTGGGTACACACAATCCAGGGTGTGGGATGGCAGCCCCTCCCCCCCCCCCCAACCGAGGCCGTCCCCCTCAGGGGCAGCAACCCAGTGACTCTGGTCTCCCTGCCAGAGATCAAAGAGGGCTCCTCACCTCCTCAGATCCCCACAGCAGCCATTCCGCCAATTTTAAAAAGGACTACTAATCGGTGCCTGCGTGCTTGGGAAGGCAGTTGGATCACCGGAGGCCGTTAGATAGGGGCTCATTCCCGTTAATGATATGGAGATTGGTTTAATTGGTGATTATTGGTTTCTTGATTTCTCACCATGCCACGGCAAGATTCAGCTCTCACCTACGTGGACGGGCCGATTAGATAGCAAATTGATATAGCACTGGGACTGCGGCGCTGAGGACTTGGGTTCGAATCCCGGCCCTGGGTCACTGTCCGTGTGGAGTTTGCACATGTCCGTGTGGAGTTTGCACATTCTCCCCATGTCGGCATGGGTTTCACCCCCACAACCCAAAGATGTGCAGGTTAGGTGGATTAGCCACGCTAAATTGCCCCTTAATTTGAAAAAAAAAATTATTGTGTATTCTAAATTTATTAAAAACAAAGATAGCAAACTGCTCGGCAAGTTTCCCGATTTTGGCCTCTCCTGCAATCTAACGGCAGTGGCGCTCTCTCGCTCAAGTGCGACGTGGCCATTAAATCGCGTCCATCATCTCAAATTTTAGCATAGGTGGAAAACTGAAATAGTTTTGTGTCAATGCTCAATTTGTAGGGTGAATGCATTGTCACATTTTTCTCCAAGTTGATGAGCTGCAGAAATAGGACTCTCGCCTTTCTGTTTGTCCAAATAATAGTTAGTAGGTCAGATCCAGAATACTTGATTGTTGATTGTTTTATAGTTGACGTCCAGTGTGTTGCTCTTAAATGCACAGAGAACCAAAAGGTTTTTTAATGTCATTGACATAACTGGAATTGCAACTGCAGACTTGAAACTTTAAATACACAAATATTTCCATTTTCAAACTACACAACATTCGATCTCTTACTTCAGGAGGGCACTTTATGGTCTCAAATTGATCATGTAGTATTGTTTCTAGACAAAGTTCTTGTGTTCAGTGCCCAAAAAGTGTAAATACCACATAGATGTTTAGCTGTTTACTTTTAAGTCTTCCAGCCACTGGAACAGTTTTATGTCCTGACCCCATGTCAAATGGAAATTAACATTGTCATTTCTAATGCCTGGTTGCACTGAGATGTGGGATGTGAATAAGCAGTGGGCATCATGGAACCTCAAAAGCTCATTTTAGTGTTATGCTGTGAAAGTTGAGGCAGCCTCTAATCCCCTCATCCAGCAGAAGAAGCACACACACAATTCCTGGGACATGGTGTAGCCATCTAAGATGGCCACCTGCAAAGGACCATGGGAATTATGGCCAACCCAGGACTCAGACAGATTCACAGCCTATTTGTATCTAAAACACAGGTAACCAGACCTGACCGAAACCCCCGCTCATTTACATTTCAATGGCCCATTTTCCCAGGACAATTGGACTCCAATCAAGTAACAGATATAGCCACAGACTGATCGGCGCCACTCTCCTTACTCAGAAAGCACAACTGCCAAGGTCAATGACCGCTAAGGACCCGCCCAGCTACCAAGGCACCCGCCCCTTTATTGGCCAAAATCGAAGAGAGTGATTAGAGTCCTGTCGAACTATTGGGTCCAAGGTTAAGGACCGCCCCAAAGAGCGCAAAATCCCAGAGGGATAAAAGAGAGCGCAGCCATGTGTTCTGTCTCTCTTGGATCCAGCCTGTGCCACCCAATTACAGCAGGAACAGCCAGCTAAGTTCAAAACCAACGATCGCTACCTGACGGATGAGCCCAGCAGAGACAGAGCCACTTTCTTCGAACCAGCAAGTGAAACCCAGATAAAGGCATTTATCCATTTGCACAGTGCCGGTCGCCCTGAAGTTAAGTATAGGTTATTGTAGCTGATAGGTGTAGTTTAACTCGTAGTAGATATTTGCATGTTGAGATAACTCTTGTGTATGTAAATAAATCATCTTTTGAACTAACTAACTGGTTGTGTGGTCATTTGATCGATATAAGGGAAGGCTTGTGGTTCACCGAGATAAATAAATAGACCAACAATGGTGTGGACAGGATGCAGGTGCAGCACCTAAAGCAGCCTATGACCATGGAGGAGGCATCACTGGACATTGCGTGGGTGCTATTGTTTCAGACCTTTGATTAAATTAAGGCTGGAAGCCAAGAGGAACAGGGGGCGGGATTCTCCGACGCACTGCACCCATTTTCCGCTGCGGCACGCCCCCACCGACAATGGATCCTCCGTCTGGCCAGCCGGCCAATGGGGTTTCCCATTGTGGGCACCCCCACGCTTTCGGGTAAACCGTGGGCGTGAGTGCTCTGTCGGCGAAACAGAGGTTCCGGCTGATGGACAATCCGGCCCACAGTCTTTGATAGCTCTATCCTCAGGTGAAGGGCATGGAGGATATTGTCATGGTTCAGATATTTGAGAACATGAGCTCCTCCATTGAGAGAATGACCACCCATTTAGAAAGCCATATGCAGCACCACTCTGGGTGGGTGCAGGAGCAGTGGAGTGTTACGCACAGAAAGAGAGAGACTTGATCTTACAAGGGAGGCTCTTCGTCGATAATGGCACAGAGATGTGAGTAGTAGATCCCAGCTGGTGGCCTTGTCCAGCAGAAATGGCTGAGGCAATCCATCAGGCTGGTGGCTATCTCGGGCCTTCTGACTCCGAAACCATCCATGCTGCAAGTCAGAGGCTGCCCCTGCAATGATTCAGGAACAGTAGCCTTTGGAGGAGGTCCTGAAAGCAGCTCCATGATGAGGATGGAACTTTGGGTTGTCTCAGCTGAGTGACAGGTGCAATGGAAAAGGCTCATTCTGAGCTACAGGGAGAGCATAGGAGTGGGTAAGAGTGCAGAGTGGCACTCCATTAGATGCACTTGCTGAGTCACCTGGGCGAGGTTTCCTCTCGGTGTTTTCAATAATTTCTGTGGTTGCAAAATGATTGAAGATATTGCTCAGATTTCTACGTGTTCATGGATTGAGGTGGAGATTGAGAAAATGACTAAAGGGAAATATACGTACATATGAACATATAAATTAGGAGTAGGCCATTCAATCTCTTAAGCCTGCTTCAGAAGTCAATCAGATCATGGCTGTTCTGATTGTGACCTCCACTCCACTCCACATTTGACCTACTCCTCGATTAGCTTTGACTCCCTTGGTATTCAAGAATCTATTTGACTCTGCCTTAAAATATCAAATGGCCCGGCCTCCACTGCTCTCTGAGAAGAAAAAAATGTCTTCTCATCTCCATCTTAAATGGGAGGCCTCTTATCATTAAACTGTGTCCGCTTGTTTTGGTCCCTCCTAAAAGAGGAAACATCCTTTCAGCATCCACCCTGTCAAGTCCCCTCAGGATCGTGCATGTTTCCATAAGATCACCCCTCAATCTTTTAATCTCCAATGGATACAGGCCCAACCTGTCCAAACCCATCCCCCGACTCCAACGCAGGTATCAGCCCAGTGAACCTCCTCTGAACTACTTATGTATTTATAGCCTTTCTTAAATAAGGAGACCAATACTGGACACAGTACTTTAGGTTTGCTCTCACCAAAGACTTGTACCAAGGCATACCCTACTTTTATATTCCATTTCCCTTGCAATGTACAACAACGTTCCAATTGCCTTCCTAATTACTTGCTCTACCTGCGTACTAACCTTTCTGAATCATGTACCGGGACACCCAGATCCCTCTGAACATCAAAGTTCTTCGACCTCTCGCGATTTAAATAATATATTGCTTTTCAATTCTTTCTACCAAAGTATACAAAGTATTAGACCTTTCCTGCTTACAATGGGCTACCTTCTCCTGCAGGATGTGGAGATGCCGGCGTTGGACTAGGGTGAGCACAGTAAGAAGTCTTACAACACCAGGTTAAAGTCCAACAGGTTTATTTCAAATCACTAGCTTTCGGAGCACTGTTCCTTCACCTGAGGAAGGAGCAGTGCTCCAAAAGCTAGTGATTTGAAACAAACCTGTTGGACTTTAACCTGGTGTTGTAAGATTCCTTACTGTTCTCCTGCAGGGACACAGCCAGCGCATTGTGAGCTGCACGCTTGATGGGTCAGAGGGGTCTATAGCAGGGGGCATATGTGGGCATTGCACCTGGACATGAAGGGGTTGTGCTGGTGGATGCCAGAGGGTTCTGAGGAACAGGTGTAAAAATTGGATGTGAGGAGGGTGCAATATGTCAGCCCGTGATTCTGAGGGGGGTGGGTTTAGGAAATTGAGGGGTGGCAGGCGGAACTGATGCCAGGAGAGAGGTGGTAACTTACCCCCTTGCAGCTTAGCGGAGGTTGTTGATCTTATTCCGACATTTCGTGCCAGTCCTCCTAGGCATGCTACCGGTACTGACAGCTGTTGCCACTGCCTCCCAGGCACTGCTGACCCAGCTGCTGGTCCTCCAACCCCCTCAGGGGAATAGGGTGCCCTGGCTCTCATTCACAGAGTCGAGAAGCCTTGTGAGATCGACATCTCCAAAATGAGGAGCAGATCTGCGCGCTGCCATGCTTGTGTGTTGATTGGGAGTGAGTGGTGAAGGAACATTTAAAATCAGCTCTCCTGTATTAGTGGCAAGAAGCTGAGGCACAAGTCTGGTGAATCAGATGGCGAGAGAGCCAGTAATGGCGAGAATCTCGAGGATGCTCATTTTTTGACACTAATTGCCATTGAGCACGGGTATCGATTTCGCCAAAGCAGCCATCAAGAAACACCCTGCCAAACACGCCCAAAGTGATACTCAGAAATGTTTCCGTTGAATCACGGCCTATGTCACTTTGCAGATTCCTTATGTCCTCTTCATTACTTACTTTCCTATTTTCCATTGTGTCATCTTCAAATTTAGCAATCATACATTCAGTCTCTTCATCCAAGTCATTGTTGATATAAATTGTAAATAGTTGAGGCCCCAGCACTGATCGGTGTCACTCCACTCTCAAATCTTGCGAATCTGAAAAAGACCCATTTATCTTTACTGTTGTTTCCTGTTAGCTAACCAGTCCATTATCCATGTTACCCCTACACCGTGAGCTCTTATTTTGCATAGTGATCTTTGATGTGGAACCTTGTCAAGTATCTTCTGGAAATTTAAGTACAGAACATCCACAGGATCCTCTTTATTCACGTTGGTTGTTGCTTCCTCAAATAACTCCAATAAATTAGTCAAACATGATTTTCCTTTCACAAAGCCACATTGACTCTAATTGATTGCATTGAGATTTTCGAAGTGCCCCGCTAGTATCTCCTTAATAATACGTTCCAATGATTTCCCTACAACTGCTATTAAGCTAACTAGCCTGTAGCTTCCTGCTTTCTGTCTCCTGTCTTTCTTGAATGAGGAGTCGCATTTGCTATTTTCCAATCTGATTGGACCTTTCCAAAATCTAGGGATTTCGGAAAATTAAAACTAATGTATCTACGAACTAAACAGCCACTTTTTTCAAGACCCTAGGATGAAGTCTGTTAGCACCTGGGGACTTGTCAGCTTTTAGTTCAAATAATTTTCTAATATGCTGCTTTTCAATTCTTTCTGCTCTCAGAAGAAAAAACATCTTCTCATCTCCATCTTAAATGGGTGTCCCCTTATTATTTAACTGTGTCCACTAGTTTTGAGCAGTGCTGCCTGGAGGCAGTGGCAACAGCTGTCAATGCCGGTAGCATGCCCGGTCCCCTTTTTCCTGATGATTGTAATTGTTTTTAGATCCTCCCTCTCTTTCACCTCCTGACTCAATTATTTCTGGGATATTATTCTATCCTCTACAGCAGCGTTTTTCAAACTTTTATCTCCGGGATCCTGTGCTGTAATTTTCTTTGTTCTTTTAGGCAACAGGTTTAGATAAAGGATCTGGATCGGCGCAGGCTGGGAGGGCCGAAGGGCCTGTTCCTGTGCTGTAATTTTCTTTGTTCTTTGTTCTTTGGGACTCATTTTTGCCAAACGGCTGATCTTCGGGACCCATACTAGCCGACCTTCACAATCCACTCCAGCCGATCTTCGCGACCCACGCCAAGCAACAAAATGCTCGTTTTACTCAGCACTCGATACTCCTGGGAAATGCTATGCGGAATTCTGATAACCTCATTGGCTTTTGGCATGTTTTTAATATGCTATCAAAGATCAGGTACAGCAGGACTTTTAATTTGGAGTCAGCTGTAAGTTAATAACTGACTCTAGGGTCGCAACCTCAAAAGGAATTTTTCACCCACTACTTCTCTTTCAAAATCTGAAACTTCTCCTCTCATTTGCTAGTACCTCCCTGAATATAACCCATATGGGCTATGCATCCTTATTTGCGTTGGCACAATTGACAAAACCATACCTCAAGAAATCATCTTCATACTGCTTTGTTCTGGGTTACGTTTCTTCCTTGTGGACTGTTAACCAGAGGCCCTTGATCTGTTCAGAGCTAACACTCGCACTGCTCTGTCCTGCCCTGGACTTTCCTGGGCAGCTCTCTCCAGCAGATTCAGTTATGAGATCCTGGCTAGTAGGTACACTGCCTATTTGTGTAGAGACAAATAGCCATCTCTGGCCATCTCTTACTTGTAAGAAAACGATTCATCTTCACAGTCCTTGCTTTGCTTGCCAGCAGCTAGAAAATGGAAGCAGCTCTCCTCTGTGATTTGGTGCAAAAACCACATACAGTGTACGTGCAGCTTGTGTGACCGACTCACTGCTGCCACTTCTGGCCAGAAGACTGCACACTATCATGGATAATGGATTCTCTGTCTGCCGACGCCGGAATCGAGAAACCCAATTGGGCAAAGAATCTGTGGTGATTATGGAATCTGGCGGACGTCGGGTTCACGCTAAATCGTAATTCTCCGGTGCCTCGGCAGCAGCATCAATGCGTTCCACTCTGCATGTGCAGTAAACGCCATTAGCATCTCATTAGCAGGCCTGACCTGGACCCGGTATTCTCCGGGGCCTCTGCAATTCTCCGCCTCCACTGAGAGGAATTCCCGTTGGCGGGGCTCACTTGTGCTTTTCAAAATTGAAAAATTGAGGAAGAGAGAGGAGGCAGGTCATGGAGAGGGGCACCGTGGGCTGCCGGGCTGGGGT
The DNA here is from genome assembly GCF_047496885.1 of Scyliorhinus torazame. Lineage (NCBI taxonomy): Eukaryota > Metazoa > Chordata > Chondrichthyes > Carcharhiniformes > Scyliorhinidae > Scyliorhinus > Scyliorhinus torazame. Next base: position 316,368,740 of record NC_092707.1, on the reverse strand, counting down.
GGGGGGCCTGCCAGGGCCGGGGGGGGGGGGAACCAGGGGATGGGCCATTTGGCCGGGTTGACCCCCCGCCCATGGAACTCGAGCTGTGTCCAGGCATGGACCGCCATTGCCGTGGGCTGCAAGGCAGCCATCTTGCTCCGCACCCCACTGACAACCCACGTTGGCCCCTGATTCTGCAGAGTGACACTGGCCATATGAGTGCTTCCACCCCCACACCCCACCCTCTGCCATACCACTCACCCTCACCCCATCCTCCCCTCCCCCGCACAACCGGCCGGAGGGGCATCAAACGGCCCACCCAAGGGCAATGCCCATAGTAGCCCCAACAGGGGGGCGCTGGATGGGGGCCATGGAGCGTATCACTGGCAAGGGAAGCACCAGCTGACAGGGACGGACACCAGGGTCAGAGAACCCCCCTCCCCCCACAGTGCCAGGCACTGACGGGGACAGGGGTGCAGGGATGGTGCGGGGGGAGCATGAGGGAGCAGGGTTCGCAGTGCCAACCAGGGCCACCATATAGCTCATTGGACCTGTTTGGGCATGGGCGGTATGCACCGTGCTAAAATGTCGGCCTTTCACCCCTTGCAGACAATGGATTTTGGAATACAACTAGCATTGGTGGCCTTTCCCCTAGTCGCCACAGCCCTGGGGGAAGCACTGTGGCTGTTCGAGCTGGAGCTGCTCAAGGAGGAACATAGAAAATAGAACATACAGTGCAGAAGGAGGCCATTCGGCCCATCGAGTCTGCACCGACCCACTTAAGCCCTCACTTCCATCCTCTCCCCATAACCCAATAACCCCTCCTAGCCTTTTTGGTAACCTAAGGGCAATTTATCATGGCCAATCCACCTAACCTGCACATCTTTGGACTGTGGGAGGAAACCGGAGCACCCGGAGGAAACCCACGCAGACACGGGGAGAACGTACAGACTCCGCACAGACAGTGACCCAGCGGGGAATCGAACCTGGGACCCCGGCGATGTGAAGACACAGTGCTATCCACTTGTGCTACCGTGCTGCCCTGAAGCCCTAATGGAGAGGTTCACTTGCGCTTTTAAAAATCGAGAAACAGGCACTGATGAGGAAGAGAGAGGAGGCAGGATACGGAGAGGGGCACCGTGGGCTGCCGGGCTGGGGTGGGGGTCCTGCCAGGACCGGGGGGGAGGGGGGGGGGGGGGGGGTTGACCAGGGAATGGGCCATTGGGCCGGGTTGACCTCCCCACAGGACTAGAGCGGTGTCCAAGCACGGACCGCCATTGCTGCGAGCTGCAAGGCAGCCATCTTGCCGTGCACCCCCCTGGCCACCCACTTTGGCCACCGGTCCTGCAGAGTGACACCGGCCGTATGAATGCTTCCGCCCCCACTCTCTGCCATAACCCCCCCCCTAGTATGTGAAGAAGCTGCAGCAGTGGAGCATGCCCCAGAGGAACAAAAGCAGCCGCTGCGGATGGAGAGCTGGTCGCCCAACAGGCCGAGGAGGAGGAGATGCTAAGTCGGTGCCACTATGGGCAGCGCTTGTCATTCGAGGAGCTGCCAGACCGTGCATGCCGACGCTGACTCCAGCTGAGCAGGGGGCAATGCAACATATCTGCCAGATCATGGCACACCTATCACCGCGGGGAAATGGGGGACTACACAAGCTCCCGGTGGCCGTCAAGTTGACAGTCGCCCTGAACTTTTATGCCACAGGCATAGTGTAGGGACCTGTCCGGAATCTCTGAGCTTGGTGCACAGATGCATTCGTGCCATCACGGAGGCCCTATATGGTCAGACGGCACAATACATCCATTCCAATGTGGACCGAGCCCACCAGGATGCCCGGGCAGCATGATTCATTGCCATCGGCAAGATGACCCGAGTCCAAGGGATGATCGACGGGATGCATGAAAAAACTGAAATGAAAATTGCTTATTGTCACAAGTAGGCTTCAAATGAAGTTACTGTGAAAAGCCCCTAGTCGCCACATTCCGGCGCCTGTTCAGGGAGGCTGGTACGGGAATTGAACCATGCTGCTGGCCTGCCTTGGTCTGCTTTAAAAGCCAGCTATTTAGCCCAGTGTGCTAAACCAGCCCCTGCATGTCGCCCTATGTCGCAGATGACAGGTTGCTCTACACAAACCAAAAGGGGTTCCATTCGATCCATTTGCAGCTGGTGCGTGACCATCAGATGTGCATCAGTGGGCAGCACGGTAGCATTATGGATAGCACAATTGCTTCACAGCTCCAGGGTCCCAGGTTCGATTCTGGCTTGGGTCACTGTCTGTGCGGAGTCTGCACTTCCTCCCCGTGTGTGCGTGGGTTTCCTCCGGGTGCTCCGGTTTCCTCCCACAGTCCAAAGATGTGCGGGTTAGGTGGATTGGCCATGATAAATTGCCCTTAGTGTCCAAAGTTTCCCTTAGTGTTGGGTGGGGTTACTGGGTTATGGGGATAGGGTGGAGGTGTTGACCGTGGGTAGGGTGCTCTTTCCAAGAGCCAGTGCAGACTCGATGGGTCGAATGGCCTCCTTCTGCACTGTAAAAAAATTCTATGATACACATCTGTGCTCGAAAACCAGGCTGTGTGCACAATGCCTTCATCCTGGCACATTTGACAAATCCTGGCCTCTTCAAGGCGAACCCCCGGCTATGGTGTGGGCTCCTGGGCGACAGGGATTATCCACTCTATGACGTCTATCCGGTGGCCACAGACTGACGCGGAGACTCGCTACAACGACGCCCATATAGCGACCAGGAGCATGATCGAACGGTGCTTCGGCCTTGTGAAGATGCGGTTCAGGTTCCCAGACCGCTCTGGAGGGGCCCTGCAGTATGAAGCTGAAAGGTTCATCCACATCGTGGTGATCTGCTGTGTCCTCCATAACATCGCGCAGCAGAGGAGCAATGTGCTGGAGGAGGAGGGGGAACACCACACCTCCTCCGACGAGGACAATGCAGGCGAGGATTGACTGGACATAGGGCCCGGCCAGGCACAAGAGGCCGCACAACCTGTACGCCAGGGCCAATGCGCACGGACGCTCTGATCACCTCCAGGTTCACTGAATAGGAGGGGGGCCTCGAACTGGCCAAGGGCACGGACACCGCAAGACAAGACGCATGTTTAGACCATGGGCTGGGGGGAGTGGGGGGTGTGTGAAGCTGGGTTGGTGTAGATGTGGGGGTGGTGTGAAGGAGCTGTGGAGTGGTGGGGGTGGTGTGGGAGTGAGGTGCTGTGGGAGTGACACACGTGTCACGGAGAACCACAACTCAGCAGGGTCTCACTTCCTCGCCCAACACTGATCTCCACCCCGGCAACTGCCCTATCCTCAGGCCCACCGACCACATGCAGGACCCCCTGCCCTGCTGCGATGAGGGGCTGCAGGTACAGCGGTCCCCCTCCAGTCCTTTCCCTTCTCCCGGCAGTTATGTGCAGCCTTCTCATGGAGGGGAGATGGGGAAATAGAAAACAACAGTGTTAGACTGTCCAATACATGCAGCCCAGGGGATGGGTAGCTGGTGGCCTCAGTGGCCAGGGCACCTGGCCGTGGCGGCCGATATTGGTGCTGGGATTCGGACACCCTCCAGGTGGGGGGGATTGGTGCTAGGAGCACAGTGTTGCCTACTCACCATGGCCGCCCTGAAGAGGCTGTGCAGTTTCTTCTTGCATTGCTGGCTGGTCCGGACAGTGTTGTTGATGGCGCTCACCGCCTCTGCCACCTGCGACCAGGCCCGGCAAACAGCAGTGGCTGGCAGCCTCCTTCTCGGGCCAGGGTACAGGGAAGCCAGCCACTCCTCCACGGCGTCTAGCAGGGTCTCGAGCTCGGCATCCATAAAACAGGGTGCTACTCTCCTTGCTGCCATCTTGTTGGCTGGGATCGTATGTATGGGGAGTGACGTGTGTATATGCGGCAGCAGCTGGTCAGGCTCCTGAGTGTCAATCGTGAATCCGGTGAATCCCGCACCGTTTCTGATTGGAATCGATTGTGTTCCCCTTGGCGCCGGTGGTAGCCCTTCACAGTCGCTGAATCGGTCCAGGTGCGGCGCCAGTTTTGCTGTTGTAGAAGTCCACGAGTCCTGCCCCGGCATCAACACTAGTTTTAGGAACGGACAATTCCTACGCTTGGGTGCTGTCAGTTAGTTGGCATTCACCAATATAATGTTCTGGGCGTGGTCAGACTAACTACATGTTGAGTGAATGGTATCCCTTATGGTCTGTTACATTAATGGAAACCCTTATTATAAACATAACCGAGCAAGTGGTACAAAATGTGGAGACCATTAACTTATGAAAACTCATAATCATAGATATTGTTCACTAAATTTTGAATGAAGTGATGGTGGGCATACTGATTTTCATAATGTACAGACATAGTGGGCGAGATTCTCAGCCCGGGGCCGGGCCGGAGAATCCCCGTGACTGGCGCGAATCGCGCCACGCCGCCCCAACGCCGGCACGCAATTCTCCACAGAGCGGAGAACCGGCGCCATTGGCACCAGCGTGGTTGGCATAACGCCGGTCGGGGGCCACTGTACACGGCCAGCCCACCGATTCTCGGCCCGGGATGGGCCGAACAGCCGTCGTAAAAAAGCCGAGCCCCGCCGGCACCGTCCACACCTGCTCGCAGCCGGCGGAAACTCGCCGTGGAAGGGTCGGGGGGCGATCTGTGGGGGGGGGGGGGGGAGGGAGAGGGGGGAGGGGGGGAGAGGGGGGAGGAGGAGGAGGGGGACCTCCGATGTGGCCTGGCCCGCGATCGGAGCCCACCGATTCGCAGGCCAGCCTCGCTGGCTGGGAGCCTCCTTTCTTCCGCGCCGGCCCCTGTAGCCCTGCGCCATGTTGCGTCGGGATGGCGCTTTGATGGAAGCCACTGCGCATGTGCATGTTAGTGCCACCGTGCACACGCGGATCCCGCGGTGCCCAATTGATGCCGGGATCAGCAGCTGGAGCGGCGTGAACCGCTCCAGTGCCGTGCTGGCCCCTTGTAGGGGCCAGAATTGCTGATCCTGAGGCCGGGTTGACGCCGTCGAGAAACGCGACGGCGTTTCCGACTGCGTCAACACTTAGCCTCAGGATCACAGATTCCCGCCTGGTATACGAGAGAGAGAAACCTCCAATAGCACAGGAGGCAGTTGAATTGAATGATTATGAAACAAAATTGTCAGTGTACCAACAAAGTGGCATGAGTTTGCATGACTCCAGCCAAAATGATCTGCTGGTCTTAGGTCACAAAATATGTATCGATTGTGACACTTAACATAAAATTGAACAAGCACAGCTCCTAAAATACACTGTTGATGTAAACCGAGAACTGTCAATTTTGAGATCAGTTTTTGAAGAATAATTGTATTCACGGATTAACAGTATTTGAGATTTTGACATGGCGGGGTTCATAAAGCTAGAGCGGATTAAGTTCGTCCTAAGGGGGTCGGCTCAAGGGTTCACCAGGCGGTGGCAACCGTTCGTCGAATATCTTGCGGATAGATAGATGGGGGAAAAAAGAAGGCAGCAGCAGCAGCCCAGGATTTTTTTTGGGGGGGGGGGGGGAGGGATGGGGGGGTGGGGGGGTGCGGGGGGGGGGGTGTAGCTTGTGACAAGGCAGTTGCCAATTAGGGCTAGTTTTCATTTTTGTTATTTAATATTTATTTATTTTTTGTTTTTTGTTTATATAAAATAGGTCATTGTTTTCTGTGTTGTTATAAGGTTGTGTAAAGGATACACAATGTACTGTGTTGGTTGACCAAAAATTTTCAATAAAATATTTATTAAAAAAAAACAGTATTTGAGATTTAATGTACAGCAGTGACACACTTGCTTTTGTATTATTTTGAACATATCTATTTCTTGAACTGTCACCAAGTGCCACAGGTGGATCCAAGTGAGTTACTATCTCCTCCAAAGGATTATCGGGAATATATTTCTTTCATTCATCAATATGATGCAAGGAAGTATCCAAATGAACCAATCAGAGGAAAGGTAAGGAAGGATTTATAGCTGTGTAAGATTAATGTACAAAGATTAAGTAAGATGTGAGTAAATACTGAATGAAAGTTCATGGTCTATGTACTTCAAATGTACACGAGGGGACTCCTTCAAGTTAAGTAGGCAATGCCCAGTCTAATGTGGAATGAAGCCATAACGCTCAGAAAGGTGCCCGATTAAACATCCAATCTGAGTTGAATGACTTTTTAATAAATTTAGAGTACCAATTTTTTTTTTCCCCCAATTAACGGGTAATTTAGTGTGGCCAATCCACCTACCCTGCACATCTTTGGGTTGTGGAGGTGAGACCCACGCAGACACGAGGAGAATGTGCAAACTCCACATGCACAGTGTCCTGGGGCGGGGATCGAACCCGGGTCCTCAACGCTGTGAGGCAGCAGTGCTAACCACTGCGCCATTGGGCCACCCTTGAATGAGCTGATCTTGGCCAATGTGAACAAAGGAGCAGAATGGGGAAGAGGAAATGGAGAACAAGAAGGAAAAAGTGGGAACTGGTGGGAGATAGAGTCAACCATTACCCCATAATGAAACACTATACACTTAAGGACAAATTGAAAATATTAAAGGTGAGTCCTGTATGCCCTGAGAAAGAGTGATCATGTCAGACATGCATTAGCATTTCACAGAAATAGCATGGGTCAATTTCCAGCCACGATGTGCCCAGTACAAATCTCAGGAAAATACTGGGAGAGCCCTGAACATGATTTGCGCCAGACACCAAACAGTGTGTGATGTTCCCAGACCCTCCCAGCAGATGTAATCTGGGTGTGAACCAGATTAGCATATTAATCATAAATATGCAGAATTTTTAAAAATTGTTAAAAAATGACAAATGTCTTAATAAAATGTTTTTAAAACAAAATATGCAGAATTGGCTTTAAGCCACTCTTATAACCCCCAAGGAGGCCATGGGGCATGGGCCATTCAGTTACCTGTGACCTGCACAGAATACGAACTTCCCTGGTAACAACATAGAACATAGATAGAACATAGAACATTACAGTGCAGTACGGGCCCTTCGGCCCTCGATGTTGCGCCGACCTGTGAAACCACTCTAAAGCCCATCTACACTATTCCCTTATCGTCCATATGTCTATCCAATGACCATTTGAATGCCCTTAGTGTTGGCGAGTCCACTACTATTGCAGGCAGGGCATTCCACGCCCTTACTACTCTCTGAGTAAAGAACCTACCTCTGACGTCTGTCGTATATCTATCTCCCCTCAATTTAAAGCTATGTCCCCTCGTGCTAGACATCACCATCTGAGGAAAAAGGCTCTCACTGTCCACCCTATCCAATCCTCTGATCATCTTGTATGCCTCAATTAAGTCACCTCTTAACCTTCTTCTCTCTAACGAAAACAGCCTCAAGTCCCTCAGTCTTTCCTCATAAGATCTTCCCTCCATACCAGGCAACATTCTGGTAAATCTCCTCTGTACCCTTTCCAATGCTTCCACATCCTTCCTATAATGCGGCGACCAGAATTGCACGCAATACTCCAAATGCGGCCGCACCAGAGTTTTGTACAGCTGCAACATGACCTCATGGCTCCGAAACTCAATCCCGCTACCAATAAAAGCGAACACACCGTACGCCTTCTTAACAACCCTCTCAACCTGGGTGGCAACTTTCAGGGATCTATGTACATGGACACCAAGATCTCTCTGCTCATCCACACTGCCAAGAATCTTACCATTAGCCCAGTACTCTGTCTTCCTGTTATTCCTTCCAAAATGAATCACCTCACACTTTTCTGCATTAAACTCCATTTGCCACCTCTCAGCCCAGCTCTGCAGCTTATCTATGTCCCTCTGTAACTTGTAACATCCTTCTGCACTGTCCACAACTCCACCGACTTTAGTGTCATCTGCAAATTTACTCACCCATCCTTCTACGCCCTCCTCCAGGTCATTTATAAAAATGACAAACAGCAGTGGCCCCAAAACAGATCCTTGTGGTACACCACTAGTAACTGGACTCCAGTCTGAACATTTCCCATCAACCACCACCCTTTGTCTACTTCCAGCTAGCCAATTTCTGATCCAAACTGCTAAATGACCCTGAATCCCATGCCTCCGTATTTTCTGCAGTAGCCTACCGTGGGGAACCTTATCAAACGCTTTACTGAAATCCACATACACCACATCAACTGCTTTACCCTCATCCACCTGTTTGGTCACCTTCTCAAAGAACTCAAGAAGGTTTGTGAGGCACGACCTACCCTTCACAAAACTGTGTTGACTATCTCTAATCAAATTATTCCTTTCCAGATGATTATACATCCTATCTCTTATAAACCTTTCCAAGATTTTGCCCACAACAGAAGTAAGGCTTGTAGCCATGTAAAATGGCTGACTCCCGATTAGAATGGTCAAACCCCGATTTAAAATGGCGAACGGAAGAGGCCGATGGGAAAATCAGCCAACAGGACTCAAACAGACAGCTGCAGGTAAAACAGTGTATTCGCCTCTGGGGAAGACAGTCCAGACCGATACCTGCAGCCATCAACATCACAACAACCCAGCCATCTGCATATTAAGCAGCCATCCCCGGGAACAATTGCTACAAATTAGCAACTCAAAGCCGACCCAGACCTTTCGGCGCCAGCAGGAGCTGACACAAAGAAAGGTAAACGACCACACCTCGATCAAGGAATCGCTCCAGTATTGGAGCATATCAAACCAAGTGATTGGGACCAAGTCCAATCACTTGGAACCAGGTACAAGGTCCGCCCGAGAGGCGGGAAGCCCCTGGGGACTATAAGAATAGGAGCCAAGTTCAAATCAACCCTTCTTCTCCTGCCCGCAACCTTCAAGACCCTTCTACAAGAGACCGTAAGTTTTACTCCAGCGATCGCTACCAGATAGGCACTCCTGACTATCGACTTGTACCAGCTTTTGAATCCCGCGGGCTCAGAACCAATTCGAAAGGCCATTCATTTCCCTGACCTGGTGGGCCATTTCCAAAGTTAAGTATTGGCCTGTTAGTGGTAGGTAGTAGTCTAGAAGTAGAATTATTGTATAAGTATTAATTGCTGTATATAATAAATGAGCGTTGATTTAGCTCTTACTAAGCAGTGCGTTGCATTATTAATCATTACTTGGACTTGAACCACGTGGCGGTATCAGAAAGATACCTGGCGACTCATGAGCAAAGGTAACAGAATTAGAGCAAAGAAACTATGGCTAAAACGAGCAACAGGCTCACTGGTCTATAGTTACCGGGGTTGTCTCTACTCCCCTTCTTGAACAAAGGGAAAACATTTGCTATCCTCCAGTCATCTGGCACTATTCCTGTAGACAAAGATGACTTAAAGATCAAAGCCAAAAGCTCAGCAATTTCCTCCCTAGCTTCCCAGAGGATCCTAGGATAAATCCCATCCGGCCCAGGGGACTTATCTATTTTCACACTTTCCAGAATTGCTAACACCTCCTCCTTATGAACTTCAAGCCCTTCTAGTCTAGTAGCCTGAATCTCAGTATTCTCCTCGAAAACATTGTCTTTTTCCTGTGTGAAAACTGACGAAAAATATTCATTCAGCACCTCTCCTATCTCCTCGGACTCCAAGCACAACTTCCCGCTACTGTCCTTGACTGGCCCTACTCTTACCCTAGTCATTCGTTTATTCCTGACATATCTATAGAAAGCTTTAGGGTTATCCTTGATCCTACCTGCCAAAGACTTCTCTTGTCCCCTCCTGGCTCTTCTTAGCTCTCACTTTAGGTCCTTCCTAGCTAACTTATAACTCTCGAGCGCCCTAATCTGAACCTTCATGTCTCATCTTTACATAAGCCTCCTTCTTCCTCTTGACAAGTGTTTCGACGGCTTTAGTAAACCACGGTTCCCTTGCTCGACCACTTCCTCCCTGCCAGACAGGTACATACTTATCAAGGACACGCAGTAGCTGTTCCTTGAACAAGCTCCACATTTCCATTGTGCCCATCCCCTGCAGTTTTCCTCTCCATCCGATGCATCCTAAGTCTTGCCTCATCGCATCATAATTGCCTTTCTCCCAGATATAACTCTTGCCATGCGGTATATACCTATCCCTTTCCATCACTAAAGTAAACGCAATGGAATTGTGGTCACTATCACCAAAGTGCTCACCTACTTCCAAATCTAACACCTGTCCTGGTTCATTACTCAGTACCAAATCGAATATGGCCTCGCCTCTCATTGGCCTATTTACATACTGTGTCAGGAAACCCTCCTGCACACATTGGACAAAAACAGACCCATCTAAAGTACTCGAACTATAGCGTTTCCAGTCAATATTTGGAAAGTTAAAGTCCCCCATAACAACTACCCTGTTGCTTTCGCTCCAATCCAGAATCATCTTTGCAATCCTTTCCTCTACATCTCTGGAACTTTTCGGAGGCCTATAGAAAACCCCTAACAGGGTGACCTCTCCTTTCCTGTTTCTAACCTCTGCCCATACAACCTCAGTAGACGAGTCCTCATCAAACGTCCTTTCTGCCACCGTAATACTGTCCTTGACTAACAATGCCACCCCGCCCCCTCTTTTACCACCTTCCCTGAGCTTACTGAAATATCTAAACCCCAGCACCTGCAACAACCATTCCTGTCTATGCTCTATCCATGTCTCCGAAATGGCCACAACATCGAAGTCCCAGGTACCAACCCATGCCGCAAGTTCACCCACCTTATTCCGGATGCTCCTGGCATTGAAGAAGCCACACTTTAAACCACCTTCCTGCCTGCCGGTAGACTCCTGCAGGGCTTCCTCCTTTTAATGAGGGGAAGGAGCCCTCACAGATAAAAACCCGATCTGGATGCAGGTCAGGGAGGGAGACCCTTCAGTGAGAGGAGTATTGTGCAAATTTAATAAAAGAGTATCGTGTGTATCCTACATGCCATTTCATGCATATTCTCTCGCCGTGGATACTACAGCTGCACTCTCCTGGCTCTGGAAATTCTCCCCCTGCCGGTGCAACATGAAGCATCCGTGAATCACGACTGGTCTCCACAAACAGACACCAGACGTGATGACCACACTGGGGTCTCAGAGGCCATTGTAGCCTCCAGGTAGTCGGGGGCATGGCAGGGCACTGCCCCTGGATCCCTGCCAAGGGTCACTGCCAAGAAGTAGGCCTAAAAATGTCAACCTGGCAGTGCCAACCCAGAGTGCCAGAGGCAGTGCCAAGGGGTGGGACAAGAAGGAGCAGGGCTTAAAGGTGGCGGGGAGTTTGACCCAATAGCGGGGTGTTGCTCACCTGTGGGGACGGGGATGCTGGTACCGGCAATTTGAGGGCGAGGGGGGGAAGCTGATATTAGCAATTGGGGTGAAGTTTTTCCGCCATGAAGGGGGGTCTTTGCTGTTGAGAAGGTTGTAAGGGGCTCCGGAGTATTGTTCTGAGATCAGGGCACCCTCTGATCTCTTTGGATCTGTCCTTGCCAGTGTATTTGGGTCCCTCACACATCCGGCTGGATTCTCTGTTCCTGAGGCCGGGGCAGGATTCATGGACTTCCACGACAACAAAACGGACGCTGCACTTGGACCGATTCAGGTACCATTGAGGGGCTAGCACCAGCGCCCCGTGGAACACAATCGATTCCAATGAAAAATGGTGTAGGATTTGCCAGATTTGTGATTAACACTCAGGAGGCTGGTAAGCTACAGCTGGGCATACACACCACTCCCCACACACACCATCCCAGCAAACAAGATGGCAGCAAGGAGAGCAGCACCATGCTTCATGGAGGCCGAACTGGAGCCTCTCCTAGAAGCCATGGAGGCGAGGAGGACCACCCTGTACCCCGGCACGGTAATGAGGCTGCCAGCCTCCGCCTTTCGCCGGGCCTGGGCACAGGTGGCAGAGGCGATTAGCACCATCAGTAACACCATTCGGACCGGCCAGCAGTGCAGGAAAAAAAACTGCATGACACTTCCTCATAGCGGCCAGGGTGAATAGGCAGCACTGTTCTTCTGGCACCAACCCCTTGCCCACACACACGTGAGTCCCCACCAGGAGGGCGGCCGAACACCAAACCTGCGGCACATCCTGGTCGCCATAGACAGGTGACCTGGCCACTGAGTCCACCAGCTATCCAACCCCTGGGCTGCATGTGCCGGACTGTCTAACGCTGTTATTTTCTCTTCCCCCTCCCAGGATAAGGCCAGCCATAACCGCCGGGAGAGGGAGAAAACTGGAGGGGGACTGCCGAACATGTGGCAGAGCAGCAGGCCATCCTCAACGCCAACCCCTCCCCAGCCTATGGCCTAATCATGCGTCTTGTCTTTTGTTGTCTTGCAGGACCTGCTGGTGATTGATGGGCACATCTGCCAAACCTTCGCCTCCCAGCCAGTACCATAATTGAGCCCCCACCTCGGGTCCGGGCATGACACTGATATCCCGTCGCAGCTATCTCCAACCCCTCTGCCATCCCAGAGACACTCACCCCGGTTGAGCACTTCAGTGAAGAGGCTCCTGGGACACCCACTGGTGTGCACCACACAGCTGCTCCGGTAATTCAGGAGGAGGTAGAAACTCCTGAGGGGGCCGGCCTGCCCCACGGACCAGCTGCTGACCAGACAGGTTTCAGATTTCTGGAATGGACAATCCCATCAATCGTGGAGATGCAGTCGCAGAGCCAGGGACGACATGAGGGGTTGTCGGCGAGCATCCAGCACCTGCAGGTGCAGTTGGAGGAGTCCAACCACATGCAGGAGCAGGAGGTGGTGCCAACCACACGTGGCACCCAGGCCAACATCGCACGGGTGGCATCCACAGTGGAGGACTTGGGGGTGGGGGTTTTGGCTATGGATCAGCATGTTCAAGGCTTAGGGCACTGCAGGTGTTGGCTGAGGCCCAGGACACGGCTGCCCTCTCAGAGGCAGCCATGTTCCAGAGCCACCTGGACATTGCGGCGGCACTTCCTGGCTCAGTCACAGCGGGGTCTCGTGACTTCCTGGGCCCCATGTCCTGTCCATCCTCGCCTTCCCCCACATCCTGGAGGATGCCTGGCGTTCATCCTCCTCCACCATGTCGCCCCTCTGATGCATGATATTGTGGAAGGTGCAGCAAGCCACCATGATGCGGACAGCCCTCTCAGCGTCATACTGGAGGGCCCTTCCAGAGCAGTCCAGGCACCTGAACCGCATTTTCAGGATGCCAAAGCACCGCTGGATTATGCCCCTGGTCGCTGCTTGTGAGTCGTTGTAGTGGGTACCACGTCAGTCTGTGACCTTTAGATAGGCGTCATTAGACACAACCGCAGCAGATAACCCTGTTGCTCAGAAGCCAAACTCCCCAGTTGGGGAAGCGTCTCAAAGTGTTCGGGAATCGTCGAGTGTGCCAGGATGAAGGCATCGTGCACACTGCCTGGGTATTGGGTGCAGACGTGCATGATGCACAGCTAATGGTCACTTATCAGCTGCACGTTCATCGAATGGAACTCCTTTGTTTTTGTGCAGAGTGGCCTGTCATCTGCAGGTGCTGGTAGGGCAACATTCATTCCGTTGATCGCATGTCACTGACGACTATCTTCGCTGACCCAGAATCCCCATGGGCTCGGTCCACATTAAAATGGATGTGTTGTGCTGACTGGGCATATAGGGTTTCCATGACAGGGCGGATGCAGCTGTGCATCGAGCTCTGAGAGATCTCCGTGGCGTAGATGTTCAGGGTGACAGTGAACTTGATGGCCACCGGGAGCAGATGTCCTCCCCCCATTCCCCTGTGGTGCCAGATTTGCCATGATCTGGCAGATATGTCGCACTGTCTCCCTACTCAGCCGGAGTCTTCGACGACATGCCCGGTCCGGCCGGTACACACGAGACCTCATGTGGTGCCCCTTTGCATCTCCTCCTCCTCCTCCTTGGCCTGTTGGGCGGGCTGGCTCTCTATCTTCCGCTGCTGCATGCTTCCCCATGCCCAACCAGGTCCAATGGGCTACATGCTGTCCCCGGTAGACACTGCGGACTCTGCCCCGCATCCGTGCATCCCTGGCCCCGTCGGTACTTAGCACAATGGAGGTCTCTGGCTTACGCACGTCCCAGCTTCGGCTGGGACTGCTCTTTCCAGCAGTATCCCCGCGCCACCTGTCCAGTGCCCCCGTAGGAGCTACAGTGGATGCTGGCCTTGAGTGGGCCATCTGATGCCCCACCGGCGGGTGGCAGCCGGGTCGGGGGGGTATGGTGGAAGGTGGGGTGCGGGGGTTGAAGGCACCCATCCGGCCAGTGTCACTTTGCAGAACCAAGGCCAAGGTGGGTGGTCAGTGGGGTGCGCAGCAAGATGCCTGCCTTGCAGGCCACGTCAATAGCGGTTCATGCCTGGACATCACCCCAGCCCCGTGGGGACACATGTCCCGGTCCCCCATCACCCCTATCCCCCCACCCCAGCCAGCCAGCCAGTGTCCGGCCCAGCAGCCCACGGTCGAGCCTCTCCCTGTCCTACCTCTTCTCTCTCCCTCGTCAGCCACGACGCTGGCTTCATGACTTCTAAAAGCACAAGTGAACCTCGCCGTCGGGAATTCGCCCTGTGGAGGAGGAGAATCGCAGAGGCTTCGGAGAACCGGAGAATATCAGGTCAGGCCCGCTAATGATATGCCAACAGCGTTTACTATACGTGCGTTCTGGAACACTTTGACGCCGCTGTCGAGATGACGGAGAATTGCGATTTGGCGTGAAATCGATGCCCGCCACAATATCGGCGTTGGGACTGATTCTCCGCCCAATCACGTTTCCCGATTCTGGTGTCGGCCGACGGAGAATCCCGCCCATCATTCATGATGCAAATCACCCCAAGCTCCAAAAGAATGACTAAGTGCAGAAGATCACGATCAGAACCACGCCGTAACAGTTGGTGTAATTCGCACTGATTTCTGCACCCGAAATTGCATAAAAGGGCGTGACCTAACAGTAAGGTTTCTAAATGTTATTTGTGTAGGGTTGTGCTGGGAGTTTCACCCCAGCTCTGTTGGCGAGATCCCCACTCCTATCTAACCATACTCAGCCACTTTTTTGGGCGTGGGGTATTTCTCACCGGGCTAGTCCACACTTCGAATTATTTTCATCACTGGGAAGCTGAACTCACTGACCGAACCGGCTCCTCATTTTGAAATAGTGCTCTGATCTCTAAGTGGGCTTGAGGCTCCCCCACACTCCCCACCCATGGGCAATGTCACCCCCCTCCCACACATATTGGCACTACCCCACACCCCACAAGTGATGACACCTCACTATGGGGTCGCTGAGGGTCCCCTCTTTTCAGGCCTTTCCATGCACCTTTCAGGCCCCTCCCCCCTCCAAGACTGCAACTCTTCACACCCCAAATCTTTTAGAAGCCCCTTCAAACCAGCCCTGTACTCACACCACCCTTCATAACCCCCTCCTTTCATGGGCATGCCCCCTTCAGGGTCTGACCCTTGGCTGTGCCACCCTGGAACCTGTGCACACGGGCACTGGCATCATGGCAGTGCTTTTCATAGAATTTACAGTGCAGAAGGAGGCCATTCGGCCCATCGAGTCTGCACCAGCTCTTGGAAAGAGCACCCTACCCAAGGTCCACACCTCCACCCTATCCCCATAACCCAGTAACCTCACCCAACACTAAGGTCAATTTTGGACACTAAGGGCAATTTATCATGGCCAATCCACCTAACCTGCACATCTTTGGACTGTGGGAGGAAACCAGAGCACCCGGAGGAAACCCGCACACACAGGGGGAGGATGTGCATACTCCGCACAGACAGTGACCCAAGCCGGGAATCGAACCTGGGACCCTGGAGCTGTGAAGCAATTGTGCTATCCACAATGCTACCGTGCTGCTCTTGCCAACTTGGCTGTGTCACCAGAATTCTTGTGGTTTGGAGAAGATCCGGTTTGCTCTGCGGGATTTGATAGAAGGGTGCACTCAGAAGTAGAAATTGTTCATCGATTTCTTCAAGAAGAATTGAGGGGTCAGCAAGGGGAAAAGGGGAAAGGCAGCACGTGGTAGGGGGTTGGTGTCCGAAGAGCTGGAGGGTTGGGATTGATGGGTTGTTGTGATGGTCTTTTGTTGTTCTTTGGTTTTTGATATTTTGTATGTTTACATTTTGTTGAAAAGCCTTGACTAAAAATATTGGGGGGAAAAATAATGTCATGGGGAACCTTCAGTTTGGGATTGCGCCAAACATCATAGACTGCCAATCTCGGGAGGGACGGGGGACGTTGGTGGGTGTTGCATTGGCTGGAGAGTGAGGTTGAAAGCTTCATGGTTAGAAACATAGAATTCTTGCAATGCAGAAGGAGGTCATTCAGCCCATAGTCTGCACAGACCTTCGAAAAGAGCACCCCACCTAGGCCCACTCCCCCGCCCATCCCCGTAATGCCATAACCCCAGAACCCCACCTAACCTGCACATCGTTGGACACTAAGGGGCAATTTTGCATGACCAATCCACCTAACCTGTACATCTTTGGACTGTGGGAGTAAACCTGAGCACCTGGAGGAAACCCACGCATATACAGGGAGAAAAGTGCAGACTCCACACAGTCACCCAAGGTCAGAATTCAACCCGGGTTCCTGGTGCTGTGAGGCAACAGTACTATCCACTGTGCCACCGTGCTGCCCATGGTGTCAGGGTATCACAGGCTCGAGGGAGGATAGCAGGATCCCAGGGAGGAAATTGGTGGGTTGCTTGGAGAAGGGGGAAATCAGAGATCAGAGGCTGAGTGGGGAAAATTGGAGATGTGTTAGGGGTTGAAGTCAAGAGGGGTCTAGATGGGGGAAATTGTGGCCTGGAGTTTGGATCGGAGACTTCAAGGGAAGAAAGTAATTGGGTGAGAAGGCTCCCTTTAGCAATGGCTACTCAGCCAGTTACCTGGATCTAGAAGGTAGATGTGAAGACATTTAGCTCCTGAATACACCATCCTCATCTCAATAAAGCTGATGGGTTACCCATGATGAAGGAAACCAGTCGACTGGAGTTAAACTTGAACGACAGTGAGGCTCGCAATTTCATGATCAGATTCTGAGTGCCAATCCACTTCCTTGGGGCAAGTTTGGGTCAGGGAAGTATAGCTTTACAGACTTTAACATCCTGCCCAACCAAAACCTGCCCATTTCTTTGGTTAAAAGTCAGCCGCTGGTACCATTTTCACCATTACAGGATAAGAAAGACGTTAAGTGAATTTTTTTAAAATGTCAAAATGTCTTGATAAGGAATGAGCAGAAAAAGGTTCCCTCTGGTTGAGGAGTCAATGTTGAGGGATCAACAATTTAAAATTGTTCCCAAGAGAATGATAAAAGAGGTCAGGAGAAATTTAATTGTCCAGATTACTCTTCAAATGAGGAATGTTTTGCCTCAGGAGATAGTTGATAGAGAGATCTTCTGAAGGATAAGTAGATAAGTATTTGAAGCAGAAGGAAGTACAGGGATCGAGAGAGAAAGCAAGGAAGTAGAATTCATGTTTGTTTGTTGAAGCAAAGAACTGATGCAAACATGATGGGATGAATGGCCTCCTTCTGTAGTGTAAACCTTTACGGTTCTATGGTTATAGCTTTAAAACTTAAATGGTGAATAACAAATTAGTTAAATGCTGTTTTTCATTTATTATATATTTTAGAGTTGGAAGTAAAAAAAAAATTTCTGGTGGTTGGTAACATATTGATTGATATTGATATATATTTATTTTAACCATTTTACTTACTGGATTCAGACCATTGTTCTGCGCTACTTAATTTCTTTCATGATGGCCGCAGCACAAAAAATATATAATTGGTTACTGCTAACTATTTCTTAAACGCTATGTACACTCTTGGGACAAAGTGACGTTTTAGCTGAGTCCAGGAAGACTTGTATATGTGTATTGATTGCTGCAGTTGTCCTTGCATAGGAATTAAGTTAATTTTTTAAAAATAAATTTAGAGTACCCAATTCATTTTTTCCAATTAAGGGGCAATTTAGCATGTTCAATCCACCTACCCTGCACATCTTTGGGTTGTGGGGGCGAAACCCACGCAAACACGGGGAGAATGTGCAAACTCCACACGGACAGTGACCCAGAGCCGGATCGAACCTGGGACATCGGCGCCGTGAGACTGCAGTGCTACCACTGCGCCACTGTACTGCCCTGGAATTCAGTTAATTGATCATTGATCAGAATGAATGATCAGAACCAATCAGGAGGTCAAACAATTTAATTTAAATACAGACATCCTGGGGGTCCCTCCTGGCAGTGAATCAGGTACCGGGTTCAACACTTTCGGTCCAATCAAGTCCTGCTGTCAAGCGGAAGGGGTACAACATAGGCCCGGGAACTGGCGTGGGAGACCCCTGATCAAGTTGCTTTTTATCCTTCTAATAAATGTATTTAATGTCTGAGTATATGAAGTGCACTAAAAGAAGGTGATCAAAATTCAGCTCTAAATCTGTCAACCCATAATATAATGTGTGCAATAGTATCCATGGGAACCCATTCTCCAAGACATATTTAATTGAGATCACACACAGTGTAATATTCTAGTCACATGCATTTGAGTGATAAATGGCAAATGCATTCAAATTGTAACAAAATAAGACTCCTTTTATTTCAGTTATTTCAGGGCCAAGTTCTTAATACCAAACTTTCCATTGTTGTTTAATTTCATGAATAAGTTGAGCTGACAGAATATCTATTATCTGCTGCCTGTAGATAACTGAGCTGCGGCTGACAGCCAGTGGAGTGGAAGAAGCAAGTGAGTGCCAGAACTTGAGCTAATAAATGAACGCAGCCTACAGCTGCATCCACTAGATGCTTGTGTTCCGCTTGTTAAAGCTGAATTTGTTTCCTTTTCTAGCGTCATGGAGCCTTTGTGTGTACACAGATAAACCCACAGAGTGGAAAGATAGCTCCCAGAGGAGAAGAAACATTCCTACTTACTGGAGGGTCACATTCGGTGGAACAGTTAAAAGAGGAAAAAGGAAATATGGGGGGAAACATCTTGGCCTCACCCAAGCTCTGCTCCATGAATTTGCAACAGATGCTGTGTTCTGGAACTTGCTTATCAAAACCAGACCGGGAGGAAGCAGCCAAGGCTTACACCAGAATTCGTGCTGAAGGACAAAACAGCTTACAGTCGCAGACAGATGAAGTACATGGTGGACTCAGTGAGAAGCAGCAAGTTGCTCTGGATGCCATGTCAACAACAAAACAGAAGAGTAGCTCTGTTGGTATCTAAAACGTGTGATATCTCAGACAAATCATTCACATGTTCTAGTCAGTGACAACACCAAACACAAGCTGACAGCAGTCAGCACTTTAAAAAAATCACAGCCTTTTTCAAATAGTCTAGTTGTTCAGTAGTTTAATCTTTACAAGCATCATTATTGCAATTTCAGTTCAACTTAATTTTCATACCTAGTTGGTACACAGTTATTTGAACCTACTTCAGTGTTATTTAAGCATTGTTACCAACTGCAACTCTGCTTACGGTTATGTGCTTTTCAGTGCTGTATCTAGCAGTACAATGTATTCATAAATTCTAGCTTAAATTTGAAATGGAATTTTTCGTTATTTTGCACACACCGAGTTCTGCCCAAAGTGGACATAATGGCAGACAGGAGGGGAGAATATTAAGAGTAGTGAAAATGTTAATTTCCCGTGACATATAAACAGGCTGTGATCATCTGCTCCACTCTCAATGCAGCATGCTGTTCCCACAATGTCATGTCGGGAACATATTTTGAGTACATTAGAATATCATGAATGATCATTATGAAGCAGCTCGCTAGAATGATGCTCCCATGCCGGATCAAAAGGCCGCACCAGTGTTTATTCACAACCACATAGAAGTGAAAAGTACCTGCCGACCTGAGCTTCAGGTGTGATTTTCAAGTGTGTTTGCATTACACAGTTCATTAGTTAATAAGGTATAGGAGCAGAATTAGGCCATTTGGTCCATTGTGTCAGCTTCACAATTCTATCATGGCTGATACCTTCCTCATCTGTTACCTATATTATGGGCCAGGGTTTAGAGAACCCCAAAGTGTATCATGGAGTTCACCTGACCCACAACTTTTAATAGATTGTGGTATGGGGAGCACACGGCCCACTCTACAGGTGTGGTGCAGCAGATATCTGACAGCATTTGTTAAACCAATCAATGTTTATTCTTGAACTCAGCTAACCATTTTAAAACATACAGTGAACATCTTAGCACCCATCAATTCAAATACAACCCCCAAAGAATACAACATTCTAAGTAATACTTAAACTTTCCCTTTAACATCCATAAGACAACAAAAACCTTTTAACAGAAGCACATCAGGTTTAAATCCACGACTAAAACAGTTATCACTCTGAATACACCAAATGATCAAGAGATAGTCTTTAGATTGCAGAGAGATAGAAATTACATCTTCTTTGGCTGGCTTCAGCTCCAACACAGACACACCCAAGCTTTTCTCAAAGTGAAACTAAAAGCTGACATAGACAGCCCAGCTTCACCCACACTCTGACACCATTGCAGTAAACACCCATTTCTGAAAGATACTCTCACATGACACCTCCCCCCAAGAAAGAATAAAATAAACCATTAACTTCAAGATGGTTTCATTTTTCACCTTTTCACTTTCCTTTAAGAAATATGGACAGTGAATATACATTTCTTTTTTTTTAACAAAACAAAACATGCAAATATTTATAATAATATAGTGCATTTTAGTTCTTCTTCCTCCAACAGGAATCCTTCTCGGTTGACAGTCTCTTTGAACAAGAAGGTCTTTGCATGACTCATCCGTTTCTCTACGCCTCGGCGTTTCTCTTTAAAGTCAGATACTTTAGTTCAATCTGATCACACAGTCCCTTGTAATTCTCCAATACAGGAGCATTGGTTAGCACAGCTTTCAGGACGTCAAATGCCTGTTGAAAGTGCGCTGTCCATTGACATTTTTGACATTTCTTCAGCAAGTCCATCAGTGGAGCAACCACGCTACAAAACATTTGCACAAATGTTCGATCAAAACCACTCATACCAAGAAATCACATTATTTCCCGTCGTGTCGAGGGTATCGGAAACCCTGTCCGATTGTATGGCCAAGGAAAGTGACTTGGGCTTTTCCAAATTCACTTTTGGCTAGGTTTACCACCAAACCTGCCTACTGAAGTCGATCGAATAATTCAAAGAACAAAGAAAAGTACAGCACAGGAACAGGCCCCTCGGCCCTCCAAGCCTGTGCCGACCATGCTGCCCGTCTAAACTAAAATCTTCTGCACTTCTGGGGTCCGTATCCCTCTATTCCCATCCTATTTGTGTATTTGTCAAGATGCCCCTTAAACGTCACTATCGTCCCTGCTTCCACCACCTCCTCCAGCAACAAGTTCCAGGCACCCACTACCCTCTGTGTAAAAAAACATGCCTCGTACATCTCCTCTAAACCTTACCCCTTGCACTTTAAACCTATGCCCCCTAGCAATTGACCCCTCTACCCTGGGAAAAAGCTTCTGACTATCCACTCTGTCTATACCCCTCATAATTTTGTAGACCTCTATCAGGTCGCCCCCTCAACCTCCGTCATTCCAGTGAGAACAAACCGAGTTTATTCAGCCTCTCCTCATAGCTAATGCACTCTATACCAGGCAACATCCTGGTAAATCTCTTCTGCACCCTCTCTAAAGCCTCCACATCCTTCTGGTAGTGTGGCGACCAGAGTTGAACACTGTACTCCAAGTGTGGCCTAACTAAGGTTCGATACAGCTGCAACATGACTTGCCAATTTTTATACTCAGTGCCCCGGCCAATGAAGGCAAGCATGCCGTATGCCTTCTTGACTACCTTCTCCACCTATGTTGCCCCTTTCAATGACCTGTGGATCTGTACACCTGGATCTCTTTTGACTGTCAATACTCTTGAGGGTTCTGCCATTCACTGTATATTCCCTACCTGTATTAGACCTTCCAAAATGCATTACCTCACATTTATCCGGATTAAACTCCATCTGCCATCTCTCTGCCCAAGTCTCCAAACGATATAAATCCTGCTGTATCCTCTGACAGTCCTCATCACTATCCGCAATTCCACCAACTTTTGTCGTCTGCAAACTTACGAAACATACCAGTTACATTTTCCTCCAAATCATTTATATATACTACGAACAGCAAAGGCCCCAGCACTGATCCCTGCGGAACACCACTAGTCACAACCCTCCAATCAGAAAAGCACACTTCCATTGCTACTCTCTGCCTTCTATGACCGAGCCAGTTCTGTATCCATCTTGCCAGCTCACCCCTGATCCCGTGTGACTTCACCTTTTGTACCAGTCTGCCATGAGGGACTTTGTCAAAGGCCTTACTGAAGTCTATATAGACAACATCCACTGCCCTACCTGCATCAATCAACTTTGTGACCTCCTTGAGAAACTCTTATCAAGTTAGTGAGACACAACCTCCACTTCACAAAACCGTGCTGCCTCTAGCTAATACGTCCATTTGCTTCCAAATGGGAGCAGATCCTGTCTCGAAGAATTCTCTCCAGTAATTTTCCTCCCACTGATGTAAGGCTCACCGGCCTGTAGTTCCCTGGATTACCCTTGCTACCCTTCTTAAACAAAGGATCAACATTGGCTATTCTCCAGTCCTCCGGGACATCACCTGAAGACAGTGAGGATCCAAAGATTTTTGTCAAGGCCTCAGCAATTTCCTCTCTAGCCTCCTTCAGTATTCTGGGGTAGATCCCATCAAGTCCTGGGAACTTATCTATTTTAATATTTTTAAAGACGCCCAACACCTCGTCTTTTTGGATCTCAATGTGACCCAGGCTACCTACACACCCTTCTCCAGACTCAACATCCACCAATTCCTTCTCTTTGGTGAATACTGATGCAAAGTATTCATTTAGTACCTCACCCATTTCCTCTGGCTCCACACATAGATTCCCTCGCCTGTCCTTCAGTGGGCCCACCCTTTCCCTGGCTACCCTCTTACTTTTTATGTACGTAAATGTTCTTCCCATGTCTGGCTGAAAATTACCAGATTGTCGATGTATACCGCACAATTGGGTAATCCTGAAACGACTGTGTTAGTTAACCGTTGAAATGTGGCTGGGGCGTTTTTCATGCCAAATGACATAACTTTGAATTGGTTTATACCATCTGGAGTCACAAAAGCTGAAATCTCCTTCGCCCTTTCGGATAAAGGTACCTGCCAGTAACCTTTAAGTAAATCCAGTTTGGAAATAAAAGCTGATTGTCCCACTTTCTCAATGCAATCCTCCAAATGTGGGATAGGATAAGAGTCCGTTCTTATAACTGCATTAACCTTTCTATAGTCCACACACAAGAGTTGGGTACCGTCTGGTTTAGGTACTATCACTATGGGTGGGTTCCATTGGCTGCAAACCACTTCAATTATGCCATTTTAAAGCATACTTTCAATCTGTTAACCTGTGCCAATTTTAAAGGGTTAAGTCTATATTGATGTTGTTTGATTGGAACAGCATTTCCCACATCTACATCATGTATAGCCATTTTTGTGCTTGCCAACTTATCTCCACAAAGTTGCCCATGTGATATCAATAACTCTTACAGGTCAGTCCGTTTTCCCTCTGGATAATCTTGAAAATAAGCCCTCAACATTGTCTTTAATGTCTGATACCACCTTTTTAACATTTCCTGCGATTCTGGATGGTACGCAGTTGATTTTAATTGTTTTATTCCTAAGCTATCCATAACTTCTTTGAATACCTTTGAGGTAACATCTGATCCTTGATCCGATTGTATTTCTATGAGTAGTCCATATCTAGTAAAGAATTCAAGTAACTCCTCCACAATCTTTTTAGCTGTAATACTACGTACTGGAATGGCCTCTGGAAACCTAGTAGACACATCCATTATCGTCAAAAGATATTGATTCCCACTTTTTGTTTTAGAAGCGGTCCGACACAATCAATTAAGACCCTTGTAAAATATTCCTCAAATGCTGGAATGGGTATTAAGGGCGCTGGTTTTATCACTGATTGAGGTTTCCCTATCACTTGACATGTGTGACATGATCAACAAAATTTAACTACAACTTTATGTAGTCCAGGCCAATAAAAATGTTTTTGTATTTTAGCTTGAGTTCTCCTTCCTCCCAAATGACCTCCCACTGGTACCTCGTGCAACTCGCAATACCTCCTTTTTATACCTCCCGGCAATACTACTTGATGAACTTCTGCCCACTTTTCATCTGCCTGCATATGTACAGGTCTCCATTTTCTCATCAAGTTATCATTTTTACAGTAATAACACTCTGGTGTACACTCAGATTCCTCTTCCGTGGATGCTTTCTGATACATCCGTTTTATTTCTATATCTTTCTGCTGTAACTCCGCCACTTTTTCTGAACTAAAAATATCCGCCTCATCCTCCACCTGTTCTTTTCCAACCATCTGATCAAAAACCATTTCTGATAATGGCACTTCACCTTTATCTTCACTCTCTGATTTCTCCTCTTGTCTTAACCTGTGACTTTGCAACCTTGTTACTACACAATCCGTAAAACTCCCAGGATACTTGTCCTTCAACACTTCAGTTGTCTGATTTTCCACTGGCTTATCAACCACAGTAGGCATCACTTCCACTTGCAATCCAGCTATATCATTACCCAAGATAAACTGTATTCCTGGACAAGATAGTTTCTCTATTACTCCTATTACCACTTCACCAGTCTTCACTGGACTTTTCAACCTTACCTTATCTAATGGAACAATACTCTTCTCACCCTGAATTCCTCCTTTACCACCTTTTCTGGCAACATTCTTCCCAAACTACATAACTCCTCACCTCTTACCATTAAAGGTTGACTCGCTCCCATATCTCTTAAAATTGTGACTTCTTTACCTGCTCCTCCTGATACACATGAGTAAACTTTACCCACATAAGTAAATTCTTGAAAGTGATCTGGCACCGTCTTATCAATCATCTCATGATCAGGCTGTACAATCTTTTGCACCTCCTTTGCTTCACTTGGGCTTTCCTTTACCACTTTAAAAAACCCCACTGTCTTATCCTGTTTTACCACATCAGTCGTCTCAGTGCTTTTCTTCAACCACCAACACTGTGACATTACATGGCCTAGATTTTTCAGTGAAAACATTTGAAACTTTTCATTTCTTTTCCACTTCCTGGATTTCCTTTTTAATCTGAGGTACACTCTCCTTATTATCTCCCATCAGATCACCTTTGCCTCTACCACTTGAGTATTTCTCATGTCCCCAGTTTCTATCCCTCACAGGCTGAAACTGATGTCAGAAACCAAGTTTTGATTTCTGAACTAATTCATAATCATCTGCAATTTCTGCTGCTAACCTCGCAGTTTTAACCCTCAGCTCTTCCACATGAGTTCTCACTACATCAGGAATTGAATTTTTAAACTCCTCCAAAAGTATAATTTCTCTGAAAGCTTCATACGTTTGGTCTATTTTCAATGCCCTTATCCACCTATCAAAATTATTCTGTTTGATCCTTTCAAACTCCATGTATGTTTGACCAAATTCTGTCCTTAAATTTCTAAACCTTTGTCTGTAGGCTTCAGGCACTAGTTCATATGCACCTAAGATGGATTTTTTTTCACCTCCTCATACGTCCCAGATACCTCCTCGGAGAGTGATGCAAACACTTCACTAGCCCTACCTACCAGCTTTGTTTGAATCAGTAATACCCACATCTCCTGTGGCCATTTCATTTGTTTAGCTACCTTCTCAAATGGAATGAAAAAGGCTTCTACCTCCTTCTCATCAAACCTTGGCACTGTGTGAACATATTTAAATAGATCCCCACAAAGCCTTTGACTATGATGCTCTTTCTCATTATCCTCATCACTATCCTCCAACTGTACGTTTCCCTTTATGTCTGCCAATTTTAACTGATTGTCATGTTTCATGGCCATTTTCCGAAGTTCAAACTCTCTCTTTTTCCTCTCTCTCTCTTTCTCTCTCTCTTTCTTTTTCCTCTCTCTTTCTCTCTCTTTCTTTTTCCTCTCTCTCTCTTTCTCTCTCTCTCTTTCTTTTTCGCTGAACTGTATCTCCCTTTCTCTTTCTTTTTGTTCTGCTAGGTCTATTCTTTCTGTTTTCCTTTCTACGCTCTCTTTTTCTTTTTCCTCTCTCTCTCTTGCATATTCAAGCCGCTTTAATTCTTTCTCATGTTCCATTTATTTAATTTGTAACTGAATTTTTGTCATTTCCAATAAATCAAGCTGTATCTCAGGCAACTTTAAATGCTTAGCCACCGCCATAATTACCTCAGCTTTTTGCATTTTGTCAGGTAATGTTAACTGTAATGTTTTGCCAAATCTAAGAGTCTGTTTTTAGTCTCTGTCCGTAAGGTATTGCGTGTGACCGTCTCCACCCCCAGAAACTTCAGAGCCTCTGAAAAAGCCATTGTCCACAACACACTCCCTACTTAAACTGAAATACCACACCTGAAAAGCAACCGCAATATGCTCACCCCTCACTGCCTTTTTGTTCAAAAGCCAATCCAATAGACAGACTTTTATCCCCTCGAGCCCCCAATTTGTTATGTGCCAGGGTTTAGAGAACCCCAAAGTGTATCATGGAGTTAACCTGGGGAGCACATGGCCCACTCTCCAGGTGTGGTACAGCAGACCTCTAACGATATTTTTAAAAGCGAGACCATGTTTATTCTATGAACTCAGTTAACCTTTTTAAAACATGCAGTGAACATCTTAGCAACCATCAATTCAAATACAACCCCCAAAGAATACAACATTCTAAGTAATACTTAAACTTTCCTTTTAACATCCATAAGACAACAAAAACCGTTTAACAGAAGCACATCAGGTTTAAATTCACTACTGAGAACAGTTATCACTCTGAATTCATCAAATGATTAAGAAATAGTCTTTAGATTACAGAGAGATAAAAATTACACCTTTGGCTGGCTTCAGCTCCAACACTAAAACAAAACCAAAAAAAACCACAAACACACCCAAGCTTTTCTCAAAGAGAAAATAAAAGCTGACAGACAACCCAGCTCTGACACCACTGCAGTAAACACTCATTTCTTAAAGACCCATTTCTTCAAGGTACTCTTACATGACACCTACAATGCTACAGACCAAAAGCAGGATTGCAAAATCAGCCAAAGCATCTCCTCCTTAGAACACATGACCTAGGAGCAGGAGAAGGCAATGTAGCCTCCCAAGCCTAAACACCTTCAATGTGATCATGGCTGATCCCATTCTGGCCTCAACGCCACTGTCCTGCCCGTTCTCCACAACCCTTCATCCCATTACCAATTAAAAATCTGTTTAACTCCTCCTTAAAGTTACTCACTGTCCCTGCATCCACCGCATTCTGGGGTACTGAATTGCACAGATTCACAACCCTTTGGGAGAAGTAGTTTTTCCTCAAATCTGTAAGCTACCGCTTATTCTAAGATTATGACCTCTCATTTTAGAATGCCCCACAAGAGGAAGCATCAGCTCTATGTCTACTTTATCCATATATTTTAGCATCTTGTATACCTCAATTAGATCTCCCCTCATTCTTCTAAACTCTAGAGAGTATAGGCCTAAACTGCTCAATCTCTCCACATATGACAAACCCCTCATCTCTGGAATCTATCGAGTGAACCTCCTCTGAACTGCCTCCAATACCACTACATATTTATACTCAAATAAGGGGACCAAAACTGTGCCTAATACTCCAAGTGCAGTCTTACCTTGTATAGGACAAGGTGTACAAGTTGCCTTGTATAGTTGCAACAACACTTCCTTACCTTTATACTTAATTCCTTTTGCTATAAATGCCAACATTCCATTTGCTTTCCTTATTACTTGCTGCACCTGCATGTTCGTTTTCTGTGTCTCAGGCACAAGGACACCCAGATCCCTTTGCATCGGAGCACCCTGAAGTTTCTCCCCATTGAGATAATAAGTTGCATTCCATTTTTCGACCAAATGCATGACCTCACACTTATCCACATTAAACACCATCTGCCAAATGTTGGCCCATTCTCCTACCTATCTATATCCATTTGTAACATTCTTATTTCCTCATTGCAACTTACTGTCTGTCCCAACTATTTTTGTGTCAGCTGCAAATTTGGTTACAGAACCTTCTATCCCTGTATCCAAGTCATTAATATAGATTGTAAATAGCTGGGGCCCAAGGACTGAACCCTGTGGCACCCCACTAGTCACATCTTGCCATCCAGAATAAGACCCATTTCCCCGACTCTTTGTCTCCTGTCGGTCAGCCAGTCTTCTATCCAAGCCAACAAATTACTCCTAATTCCATGTGACCTCACCTTGTGAATCAACCTTCTGTGTGGCTTCCGGAAGTCCAGATATACTACATCCACAGGATCTCCATTTTCCACTTTGCTTGTTACATCTTCGAAGAACTCAAGCAAATTAGTCAAACATGATTTGCCCTTCATAAAACCATGCTGACTCTGATGGATAGCGCTTTGGCTTTCCAAATGTCCTGATATTAAGTCCTTGATCATTGATTCTAACAATTTTCCAACAACAGATGTTAAACTAACTGGTCTGTAATTTCCAACATTCTGCCTCCCTTTTTGAATAAGGGCATTACATTAGCATTTTTCCAAACCACCTTTCCGTTTCCATGGAATTTTGAAATATCATAACCAATGGATCCACTATCTCTGCTACCACTTCCTTTAACAACCTAGGATGTAGGCCACCGGGCCCTGGGGAATGTCTGCCCTCAATCCCAAGAGATTGTTGAGTACCGTTTCCCGATTGATGCTGATTGCTCCAAGTTCCATCCTTTCCATTACCTCTGAATTGCCTTTTCCTATTGGAATGGTTCTAGGGTCCTCCACCGTGAAAACTGAGGCAAAGTATTGATTCAGCATCTCTGCTATTTCTGTGTTCCCCACTATCAATTCATCAGTTTCATCTTCCAAGAGGCCAACATTCACTTTAGTGACACTCTTCCCTCTTATGTACCTGTAGAAGCTTTTGCTATCCTTTTTGATATTCTGTGTTAGGTTTTCTTCGTAATTTACCTTAGCTTTTTTTTGTTACTTTTTTAGTATTCCTTTGTTTATGTTTGAAAGTTTCCAAATATTCCAGCCTGCCGCTGGCTTTTGCAATATGAGAGAACTTAGTTTTTGTCTTTATAATGTCCATGAACTCCTTGTTTAGCCATGGATGTTTTTTACCCCTCTTCCCATCTTTCTTCCTCACTGGGATATATTTTAGTTGATGAGGAATTGACTATCTCCTTAAAGAACTGCCGCTGCTCATCATCTGTCCTACCTGCCTTCCTTCCTAGTCTATATGGGCCAAATCTGTCCTCAAGCCTATGTAATTTCCTTTGTTTAATTCCAGAACTTTGTTTAATTCCAGTGTGGACTCCACTTTCTTGCCACCAAACTGAATCTTGAATTCTACCATACTATGGTCACTACTCCCTAGTGGACCCTTAACTATGAGGCCATTAATTAATCCCTCCTCATTACAAAATACCAAATCAAGAGTAGCTTCCTCCCTGGTTGGTTCCCCAACATACTGTTCCAGGAAACAATCTCGAATGCATTCAATGAACTCTGCCTGCAGGCTACCTTTGCCAATTTGATTCCTCCAGTCTATGTGCATATTAAAATCACCATTATTATTGCCATACGTTTCTTGCAAGCCCCCAGTATTTCCTGGTTGATACTGTGCCCCACTGAAGAACTACTGTTTGGGGACCTATAGATTACTCCTACCAAGAACTTCTTCCCTTTGTTATTTCTTATTTCTACCCAGACTGATTTGGCATCTTGATCTCATGCTTGCAGCATCTCGGGCACTGTGCTGGCTCCTGTAGCCATCTGGGATGGCCACTTCCAGAATACAAAATGGATGATCGCAAAGACTGTAGGGAACTATGGACAATGTTAGGAAAGCAAACAGGCACAGAGCCTGTATGCATATTGAAGAGACAGCTCCCAGACGGGACTGAAACTGTAGGGCAATTAACATATTGACGGCCCATCTCGGGGAACAAAGGAAAGACACTCAAGCAACCGATCTAGCTCCAGACATCGCGGCGCCAGTTCCCCAAACCAAAAGCGTAAACAAAGCCAGGTCAACGGCCAAAAAGGACCCGCCCAGCCATCAGGGCACCCACCCCTTTATTGGTCAAGATCAATACGAGTGATCAAGATTCGGCCCAATTAATTGGTGCCAAGTTCAAGGCCCGCCCAAAAGCGCGCAAATCCCCTTTGGGTATAAGAATAAGGCCCCGAGAGAGAATCGCTCTCTTGGAATCGGCTCTCAAAGTGGCGAGACCCTTCCACCAGCTACACCTGAAGCAAGTAAGTTCAAGATCAACGCTCGCTACCAGGCGGACGACCTTAGCTGTTCTCCTGTATCTCTTCGAACCCAACAGCCTCAGATTCGAACAACGGCCATTGTTCCTCTGACTAAGTGGGCACCCGGAGCGAAGTATAGGCGTTAGCGTTAGAGATAGTTTAATTTGCAGTACTTTGTGCATGTGTAGATCTTACTGTGTGTGTAAATAAATAGTATTGACTTTGAACTAACTAACTGGTGTATTGGCTCTTTGATCAGTATTCGGGTTTGAACCTTGTGGTGGTATCGAGAGATACCTGGCGATTCTAAAGCAAACATAATTAGGATTAAGGAAGGCAACCATATTGACCGCCATATTCAGAACCAAATAAATATAGCAACATTTACTGGCGACATCTGACGGGACTCGACCTAGAGGTGGCCTAGTCACTCCGAGAGAACCCAAATTTGAATTAGAATCCAATTTGAAACAGAAAAACCACAAGTGTAAGAACAATACTGATCAAACCTCCAAGATTCGGAAGTGTGTTATTTGCAAGCGTACTAACAGGGATATAAGGTAAACCTGAGAGATTTTGTTGCGTAAAACTGTCAGGAGTTTTGTAGGCTGGAAATTAGCATAAGCCATACCCGTGTTTACATCACCACTTTATCACCCCCTGTTCCAAATTCGTTAGAGACCACAGAGATAGCGAGAAAAATGGCAATGAAGGCAATGGAACGCCTTATGAACCCCCAAGAATTCAAGGCCGCAGCAATCAGTAGAGTAGGACAGTGTCCCGTATGGGAAGAGGAAATCAGAAAATGGCTCCTTTGGAGTGAATTCGATGCGAACGATGAAACAGGTCCCGGATGTATAGGGCATACTTGGTGGGAGAACCTGACAGAGATCCATAGGAAGAGCTTAGGGAAAGCTCGCAAGCCGATGGCAATCATGTCCTGCTTGGCACAATTGCGAGGCACAGAGGAGGTCGTAAGGACGCTCCGTAGAGAGATTGAAGAGGGAGACAAGAATAGTAAAGGAGACATGAGTGAATATGAGAGAGAGAACAGGGAACTGAGAGAGCAGTTAGCGGTGAGGGACAAGGAGATGGCTGATGCCAAGTGGGCACACCAATCTTGTCTCGCCCATTTGAGCAGCTTTCAGTCCCAATATGACAAAGCCTACCAAGACACACAATGCGCGGTGTTGGTAAGACAGGAAACAGAACAGGTTGAGCAGTTGCAGAAACAGTGTAACGACTTAAAAGCAGCCCTACGAGCACTCCACACTTCCACAACAGAACAAAGGCAGAGCTCAGTAGATCACGCAAAGTGCCGGAAGCAAATTGCAGAATTGCAATCTCTGCTTTCTGTTCAGAATGGGTTCCAGAGCACGTTTGGACCCCAGTTAGACCAAGAAAATGGCCCCGATTGGCAGAGTTAAACAAGACTGCCCACAGATATGTACATGGCACATGTACACAGGACAGACCCCAGAAACGAAAAGCGCCCCAACCCCCGACTTCACTGGCAGAACACACCCCTATGAACCCTGAAACCACACAGCGCAGGGCCACAACAGAAGGAAACCCAGATTTCCTATACACCACCCTGTTAACCGTCACCCAATTACGGGACCCGTGCGATAAAATAACACTGTTCCTACCCACATCGAACCCCCACCAGTTCTTTGCAAGGGTAAAACAACAGGCGACCATGTACGGCCTGGATGAAAGGAGCAAGTGAAGCTCACAGTTTTGAGCCTCGACCCTTCAGTCGTGGCAGCCCTTCCCGATCCACAATGTAGGAGGAGGCACACTCCAAGAAATGCATACAGCGATCCTAGATGCGATCGGCTATAAGAAAGGAGACCCCGTAGAAGGCCTAAACAAGTGTAAGCAAAAGAAGTCAGAGCACCCCACAGCGTTTGCTGGACGCTTGTGGATAAATATTACTGCAGTGTTTGGAGAGTTAGCCCGTGCCCATTTGTCCCCAGATAATATGGCCAAATGGACCCGCATCCTAGTCTCTGAGGCGACAGAGGCAGGACAGAGAGCTTGCGCAAATTACAACCCCTCAGACGAGGCCCACAACAAAAAATGGGTTTTAAAGAGTGTAGCGCACAAAGACTCCGTGAGACGAATAGAGTGAAGTCGATGAGGCTTTATTAAGCGTGTCTGTTCCCCCGCAGCTCGATAGTAAACTGGCCTGCGGGGGAAGACTCCGGCTTCTTATACTCCGCCTTCAGGGCGGAGCTAGAGGTCAACGGCCAACCAGGACCCGGGATCTGTCAGCCAATGACATTAGGGCTTCCAGTCCCACATGACCCCAATACATACTACCACATTCACCCCTTGTCAAAAATGAACCCGGCGGGGTGACGCTTCGTATGGTGGTAAGGGTTTACAGGGCTGGTCCTGGGAGGAAAAAAAACATTCACAAGGCAATACAGTATTGTACAATTTTGTCCTGTTGCAACTATTTACAGAGGGTATGGGAAGAAAAGCAAAATGTTCTTGTGAAAAGTCCATATTTAGTTTTAGATCGACGCCACGAGTCGGTCGGGTGGTCTGGTCGTCCGTGTCGATCGCCTCGGCCCCGGTGGTGGTGGTGCTTGTACCGGTGTTGTCGCCTCCAGGAGCCTTACGGTTTCAGCTTGGGCTTTATTCTTGGTCGGTGCTGAGGGGAGGGGAACCGATCCTCCTGGGAAGGGGGCGGTCGTGGGGTGCGGTGGTGGCAGGAAGGGGGGGGGTTGGGTTGATGGTGTCGGGGGGGTGTGCGTGTTGCCGGCGGGCGCCAGATCCCGCAGGGAGACCGTGTCCTGTCGGCCGTCGGGGTACTCCATGTAGGCGTACTGGGGGTTCGCGTGGAGGAGGTGAACCCTTTCGACCAGCGGGTCCGCCTTATGTGCCCGCACATGCTTTCGGAGCAGGATGGGTCCTGGGGCCGTCAGCCAGGTCGGCAGCGACGTTCCAGAGGAGGACCTCCTAGGGAAAACAAGGAGACGCTCATGAGGCGTTTGATTAGTGCTCGTACATAATAACGACTGGATGGAGTGGAGAGCGTCCGGGAGGACCTCCTGCCACCGTGAAACTGGGAGGTCCCTGGACCGTAGGGCCAGTAGGACGGCCTTCCAGACCGTGCCGTTCTCCCTCTCTACTTGCCCGTTCCCCCGGGGGTTGTAGCTGGTCGTCCTGCTTGAGGCTATGCCCTTGCTGAGCAGGAACTGGCGCAGCTCGTCACTCATGAAAGAGGACCCCCTGTCGCTGTGGACGTAAGCGGGGTAACCGAACAGTGTGAAGATGCTGTTCAGGGCTTTAATGACTGTGGCCGTGGTCATGTCAGAACAGGGAATGGCAAAAGGGAAGCGGGAGTATTCGTCCACCACATTAAGAAAATATGCGTTGCGGTCGGTGGAGGGAGGGGCCCTTTGAAATCGAGACTGAGGCGTTCAAAGGGGCGGGAAGCCTTAATCAGGTGCGCTCCATCTGGCCTGAAAAAATGCGGCTTGCATTCCGCGCAGATGTGGCAGTCCCTTGTGACTGTACGGACCTCCTCTAAAGAGTATGGGAGATTGCGGGACTTGATGAAGTGGTAAAACCGAGTGACCCCCGGGTGGCAGAGGTCCTCGTGGAGGGTTTGGAGGCGGTTAATTTGTGCGTTGGCACATGTGCCGCGGGATAGGGCATCGGACGGCTCGTTCAGCTTTCCGGGACAATACAAAATCTCATAGTTGAAGGTGGAGAGCTCGATCCTCCACCTTAAGATCTTGTCGTTTTTGATTTTGCCCCGCTGTGCATTATCGAACATGAAGGCTACCGACCGTTGGTCGGTGAGGAGAGTGAATCTCCTGCCGGCCAGGTAATGCCTCCAATGTCGCACAGCTTCCACTATGGCTTGGGCTTCCTTTTCTACTGAAGAGTGGCGGATTTCTGAGGCGTGGAGGGTCCGGGAGAAAAAGGCCACGGGTCTGCCCGCTTGGTTAAGGGTGGCCGCTAGAGCTACATCGGAGGCGTCGCTCTCGACCTGGAAGGGGAGGGACTCATCGATGGCACGCATCGTGGCCTTTGCGATATCCGCTTTGATGCGGCTGAAGGCCTGGCAAGCCTCTGTCGACAGAGGGAAGGTCGTGGTCTGTATTAGGGGGCGGGCCTTGTCTGCGTACTGGGGGACCCACTGGGCGTAGTATGAAAAGAACCCCAAGCAGCGTTTCAGGGCTTTTGGGCAGTGCGGGAGGGAAAATTCCATGAGTGCGCGCATACGTTCGGGGTCGGGGCCTATTATCCCATTGCGCACTACGTAGCCCAGAATGGCTAGCCGATCGGTGCTAAAAACGCACTTGTCCTCGTTGTACGTGAGGTTCAAGGCTTTGGCGGTCTGGAGGAATTTTTGGAGGTTGGCGTCGTGGTCCTGCTGATCGTGGCCGCAGATGGTTACATTGTCGAGATACGGGAACGTGGCCCGCAACCCATGTTGATCAACCATTCGGTCCATCTCCCGTTGGAAGACCGAGACCCCGTTTGTGACGCCAAAAGGGACCCGTAGGAAATGGTATAATCGCCCGTCTGCCTCGAAGGCTGTGTACTTGCGGTCACTTGGGCGGATGGGGAGCTGATGGTAGGCGGACTTGAGGTCCACGGTGGAGAAGACTTTATATTGGGCAATCCGGTTGACCATGTCGGATATGCGGGGAGAGGGTACGCGTCTAGTTGTGTGTACCTGTTGATGGTCTGGCCATAGTCAATGACCATCCTTTGTTTCTCCCCTGTCTTCACTACTACCACCTGCGCTCTCCAGGGACTATTGCTGGCCTGGATTATGCCCTCCTTTAGTAGCCGCTGGACTTCGGACCGAATGAAGGTCCGGTCCTGGGCGCTGTACCGTCTGCTCCTAGTGGCGACGGGTTTGCAATCCGGGGTGAGGTTCGCAAACAAGGACGGGGGTTGCACCTTGAGCGTTGTGAGGCCGCAGATAGTGAGTGGGGGTATTGGGCCGCCGAATTTGAACGTAAGGCTCTGCAGATTGCATTGGAAATCTAATCCCAGCAAGGTGGGGGCACAGAGTTGGGGAAGGACGTTTAGTTTGTAGTTTTTGAACTCCCTCCCCTGCACCGTTAGGGTAACTATGCAGAATCCCTGGATCTGTACGGAGTGGGATCCTGCAGCTAGGGAAATCTTTTGTGCGCTGGGATAGGTGGTCAAGGAACAGCGTCTTACCGTGTCGGGGTGTATAAAGCTCTCCGTGCTCCTGGAGTCGACTAGGCATGGCGTCACGTGGCCGTTTATTAGCACCGTTGTCGTCGTCGTCTGGAGTGTCCGGGGCCGAGCTTGATCGAGCGTAATTGAAGCGAGACGTGGTTGTAGTAGTGGAGTGGGGTCCGTTGTTGCCGTCCAAGATGGCGTCAGGGATGGACAAAATGGCCGCCCCCATACATCGCACGTGGCTGAGGGGTCACAAGATGGCGGCGGGGGTGGACAAAATGGCCGCCCCCACACGTCGTACAGGTCTGGGGCGGTCCAAGATGGCGGCGCCTCTCCTCCCCTCATGGTGGCCGGGACCCAAAATGGCGGTGTCTGCGGGTCGCACATCGGCGCCCCTACTCCCCTCGTGGTGGCCGGGACCCAAAATGGCGGCGTCTGCGGGTCGCACATGGTGTGCTGGGGGGGCTGGGGAGCGCTAGGACCGCGAGCGCTAGGACCGCGCGGAGCTCCCTCACCGGGGACAGCGGTGGTCAGGGCCCAAGTAGGTGGCGCCGGCGGGTCAGGCGTGGGGCGCGGGGTGGGGGTTAGGGTGGCGTTAGGGACGCGCAAAACTCCCTCCTCTCTGTGGAGAGTGTTGGCCGGGACCCAAAGCGGTAGCGCCGGCGGCGGGTCATACATGGGCTGCGGGGAGGGGGGTTGGGGGGCGTAAGCGGCGTGCAGAGCTCCCAGTTCTCCCGGGACCGCGGTGGTCGGGACCCAGAGCGGCTGCGCCTGCGGGTCGTACATGGCGTGCTGGGGGGGTTGGGGCGCGTAAACTGCTTGCAGGGCTCCCTGTGCTCCCGGGACAGCGGCGACACAACCGCATAATGGCCCTTTTTCCCGCAGCTTTTACAGATAGCTGCGCGGGCCGGGCAGCGCTGTCGGGGGTGTTTCGCCTGGCCGCAGAAATAACAGCGGGCGCCCCCGGTGCGACTCGGCGTTTGGACCGCGCAAGCCTGTGGGGTGTCCGGGGGGGGGTAGGGGGTTTGCCGCGACGGGTACGTACGGGGCCCAATGGGTTGCCGCGCGGTCGGGGCCGTAGGCGCGGGTATTACGCGCGGCCAAGTCTAGGGAGGCTGCTAGGGTCCGTGCCTCTGAGAGTCCTAGCGACTCTTTTTCTAGAAGTCTTTGGCGGATTTGGGAGGATTGCATACCTGCCACAAAAGCATTGCGCATTAACATGTCCGTGTGTTCGTTTGCGTTCACCGACGGGCAGCTGCAGGCTCGTCCCAAAATCAGCAGCGCGGCGTAGAATTCGTCCATCGATTCTCCGGGAGCTTGCCGTCTCGTCGCGAGCTGGTAGCGAGCGTAGATTTGGTTAACTGGGCGGACATAGAGACTTTTCAGTGCTGCGAACGCCGTCTGGAAATCCTCCGAGTCTTCGATGAGGGAGAAAATCTCCGTGCTCACCCTCGAGTGCAGGACCTGCAGTTTTTGGTCTTCTGTGACCCGGCCGGTGGTCGTTCTGAGGTAGGCCTCTAAGCAAGTCTGCCAGTGCTTGAAGGCTGCTGCCGCGTTCACTGCGTGGGGGCTGATCCTCAGGCATTCCGGAATGATCCTGAGCTCCATAGTCCTTTTTAGGCACGCTTAATAAATTGTAGCGCACAAAGACTCCGTGAGACGAATAGAGTGAAGTCGATGAGGCTTTATTAAGCGTGTCTGTTCCCCCGCAGCTCGATAGTAAACTGGCCTGCGGGGGAAGACTCCGGCTTCTTATACTCCACCTTCAGGGCGGAGCTAGAGGTCAACGGCCAACCAGGACCCGGGATCTGTCAGCCAATGACATTAGGGCTTCCAGTCCCACATGACCCCCAATACATACTACCACAAAGAGATTGTCCTGCACTTGGGAACAGTCCATCCAAGGCAAAAACAGCGTTTGTTAAAGCAGAGGAAGAACAGGCAGACATGCATCCAGTTAGGACGCACCAGAACCCCGCATGGGTAAATGAGGGACGGAACAGCCCACAGCAAACCAAATCCCAGGAGTGTTATAATTGCGACCAATTAGGATACTATGCACGAGAGTGCAATGCACTCAGAAGCAACAGAGAAACCAGCAGACAGACACCCTAAATAAGAATCGGGCAAAGCCAATCCACAATATTAGCTCCCGTGCGGAGAGCACAGATATGAACGGCACCGACTGACGGTGTTCAGGCTCCCCAACTTGAGTCTGTGACACACTTTGGGACAAGTCCGATAGACCGGAAGTGGCAGGCACAGTCCAGGGACACCCCGTAGAATTCCTTTGGGACACAGGAGGGTTCTGCACCACACTCAATTCCTCCACGATGTTTCAGCAAGACACATGGCCCACAACGGACACCATTACAGTCAGCGGGTTTACAGGGCATTTACAGCAGGGACACATCACAGCCCCTGTAGCAATCCAGATAGGGAACATTAAAACAAAACACCCCGTAGTTCTGGTCGATCTTCCCCAGACAGCCGAACACATTTTAGGCATTGATTTTATGAGCTCCTACAACCTCTCATTCCATCCAGTGAATGAGAATGGCAAAGGAAGCATGAGCCCCCGGCACACTCACAGTTGGAGAGCATGAAAATAGGATCAGCGCAGTAGGAGACTTCTGGTTCGACCATCGAGCCATTAGTCAGAACAAACAAGTTAGGGAAGACCTGCAGCGACACAAAGCAGCACTTGCACAACACAAACACGACTGTGGCAAGATCGCTGGCTTGGTGAATATTACAGGTCCCGACCCCAGACCCCAAAAGCAGTACGGTTTTCCCTAATAAGCAGAGGGAGAAATCTCAAAAGTGATACAGAGTTTGCTTGATCAAGGCGTACTCCGATCAGTAGCCTCCACGAATAATGCACCAATTTGGCCCATCAGGAAACCCGATGGATCATGGCGACTGACCATTGATTACCGGGAACTGCACAAAGTAACCCCAGTTGCAGCCCCCACCATAGCCACGAGTCCCGAGACCATGCTCAAACAGGGACTACAGTCAAAAGAAAATTTGGTATTGGACATTAGCAACGGCTTTTGGTCCATTCCATTGGATAAAGCGTGCCAATACAAATTTGCCTTCACATTCCGGGGACAGCCATATACGTGGATATGCCTTCCACAAAGCTTCCACAATTCCCCCTCCATTTTCCACCGACAGCTGGCAAATGGATTAGCAAAATTTTCCCGACCCGATTGTCTGGTCCAATATGTAGACAATCTGCTACTACAGACAGACACAAAGGGAGAGCACATTTCACTTCTCGCCGAAATTTTAGGACTCCTACAACAAATTGGCTGTAAAATGAACCCCTAGAAGGCCCAGATTTTACAGGAAAATGTGATTTACTTAGGAACAATAATCACACATGGCAAACGCGAGATCGAGCAGAAAAGAATCGACTCGATCATCAAATTACCCCTGCCACATAATGTCACAGCTCTCTGGTCATTTCTAGGACTGGTTGGCGACTGCAGAAATCATATTGACGGTTTCGCCACAAAAGCAGCACCCCTATTCGAACTTCTCAAGAAGCAAGCACCTTGTGAATGGCTTCCACAGCACACGGATGCTGTGGATGCTTTAAAAAGAGCCCTCAGCACAGCCCCCGCATTACAGGTCCCAGATCCACTTTCCCCATATGCAATTGAGGTTGCAACTACTGACCGAACCCTTTCGGCCGTGCTCCTCCAAGAACAACATGATCGATTAGGCCCCGTGGCATATGCCTCACGTGTATTAGATCCAGTCGAGCAAGGATTTTCTGCCTGCGAAAGGCACCTGCTCGCAGTTTTTTGGGCAATACAATACTTCGCCTAAATTACATCAACCCCATCACCATCTTAACTGAACACACCCCAACACAACTCCTAATTGATGGTAGACTTAAGGATAGCACAGTCAGCCAGATCCGCGCAGCCCATTGAACCCTTCTTTTACAGAGACGGGACATAACAGTTAAGAGGACAACAACCCACACTTTCCTCGCTGATAATTTACAATATGCAGGCACCCCACAGGAGTGTGAAACCATCTCCACTAAGCACAATTCAGGACCCTTTGTACCTAAGTCAGCTCCCCCAAAAGCAGGTACTACACCCAGAGACCCCAGCCCACAGGCACATGCGCGCCCCTTAGAATCTATGTGGAAGGCTCCTCCACAGTTTTAAATGGCAAAAGGATTACCGGTTGCGGTATTTATGTAGAGGACGCGCAGGGACGCACCCTAGAAGAGATTTCGTTAAAATTGCCAGGCCACTTAGGCTCGCAGGCAGCAGAACTGGCAGCCATAGCGTATGTTGTCGATCACCCCGACTCGTTTCCGACCCCAGCCAACATATATTCGGACAGTTTATATGTCTGCAACAGTTTAACCGAATTCCTACCCCTGTGGGAAACTAGAGGATTTATTTCCACAGACAGAATGGCCCTACCCTCAGTCCCATTGTTCCAGCATATCCTAGAAATGGCCAAAGACCGTAAATATGGAATTATCAAAGTCCGTTGCCACCGTCGTTCTTCCCCCCCGGTAACGTTAAGGCAGATGCCCTAGCAAAAGCAGGTTCCAGACATGGTCACTTTTGGAACCCCCCCAAGAGCGCCCCAGTACACGCGGTTCAGGTCTCACAGACCAACATTCAGGATTTAGCACAGGACCAAAAAGAAGACACACAGCTCAGGGAAGTTTTAAAAGGCAACTTCCCAGCCCCCTATGATAAGTATAAAAACGCGTTAACCACACATGACAGTGTGATTTTAAAAGATGGAATTTATGTAGTCCCCAGCCAGGACAGGAATCAAATTATTTGTCAGTTCCATGATAACCATGGACACCAAGGTATAGAAGCCACCCTAGCCCACCTCAGACCTCTCTGCTGGTGGCCTGATTTGAAGACTAATGTTACACATTACATTGAGAATTGTTTAATCTGTGCCCAGAACAATCCAGACAGATACGCAAAGAAAGGTCAGCGACGCCACACCCACCTCGTTAATGGCCCCTGGACGAATTTGCAAGTCAACTATATAGGACCCCTACCCCCCTGCAGGAATGGTTTTAAGTATGTGTTGGTGGTCATCGACACCTTCACAAAATGGGTGGAAGCGTTTCTATCCAGAACAAACACTGCCAAAACGACAGCTAAAATCCTCACTCAGCACATCTTTACAAGATGGGGACTCCCACGCAGCATAGAGTCTGACCAAGGCTCCCATTTTACAGGATGAGTGATGAAAAATGTCCTTACAATTTTTGGCATAAAACAAAAATTCCATATTGCATACCACCCCCAATCAAGCGGCATAGCAGAAAGGATGAACAGAACTTTAAAAGCGACCCTCAGAAAAATGGTGCAACAACACAACAGCACCTGGGACACAGTTCTCCCATTTGCATTAATGTTCATTCGAAACACAGTATCCACGTCCACAGGCTACACCCCCCACACCCTCATGACTGGACGCCACATGAAAGGGACAGAATATTTATTAGGACTGGATTTGGCCAGCCCCGCAGTCACCACCCTCACGCATGAGAAAGCAGTATAACAGATTTTAGAAAATGTGAAAGCAGCCCAGCTTGCAGCAGCGGCTTGGAACCCGCAAGAAACAAAGCAAAGTTTGCTTTGATAAAACAGTACACGCCACCGAATTTGTAGTAGGGCAGCAAGTTATGCTATCCCTATACAACCCCAGTTCATTCCTTTCCCCCAAATTTGCCGGTCCATACTCCATCTCAGATAAAGTCAGCCCCTCTGTGTATAAAATCACATATCCGAATGGCAAGTCTACGTGGTTCCATATAAGTCAGCTTAAGGCTTATGGCTTGCAGAACAACCATTCACACCACATCTCGCTTGCAGCAGCAGATGAGCCTGCCCCGCCCACGAACGTCATATTCCTACCCTCCCTCAACCTGTCCAGCCCATTCTCAGACATGACTACGATTCCACCCCCAGAGGCACAACTCTGCCTCCCCCTTCCTCCAACCAACAGTGACAGCAATAACGACAGCCCCAGCACACCACGCTACGATTACACCCCTGCACCAGGCCCCACTCTCAGCGACTCCGAACATGATTCCAGCGACCCTTTTGAGATAACGTACTTTAAAGCCCCTGACCCAGACCTGCGACCCGACGATTATGGATTAACCCCTAGCAGCTCCAACCTCGATACAAAATTCTGGCACCAAGACAATTCGTTCAGGCTCATCCAGAATGATGAGATGGACCCCAAATCGCCCCAAGCAGCTTTAGCGCACCTACTCCAGTCAAAAGTATGACAGCCGATGAGAACCTCGGCAGAATATTCATTTTCACCACTTGGACCCTCCCCGCCAATGTTAAGTGCAGTGTATCTCACCTCTTAAGATCCTCCCTGGCCTCCTCCACCAGCTTCGTTAAGTTGTGCTTATGGAGCCCCGTCCATTCCCTCGCAACCTGAATCCCCAAATACCTAAACCTATCCCTCGCTACCGTAAATGACATCTCCCCTAAATTAGCCCGCTGTGCCAGCTCATTC
Source organism: Scyliorhinus torazame (assembly GCF_047496885.1). Lineage (NCBI taxonomy): Eukaryota > Metazoa > Chordata > Chondrichthyes > Carcharhiniformes > Scyliorhinidae > Scyliorhinus > Scyliorhinus torazame. Next base: position 316,326,789 of record NC_092707.1, on the reverse strand, counting down.
ACCGGGAATACCTTGCTTTTCCCTACATTCAGCTTGTATCCCGAGAACCCTCCAAACATCCCCAACAGGCCCATATTCCTTCCCATACTCTCTAACGGATCTGAAACATACAGCAAGAGGTCATCGGCATAGTGCGACACCCGATGCTCCCTCTGTCCCCTCATTATCCCTGCTACTCTGCCGACCCCCTGAGTGCCATCGCCAATGGCTCTATGGCCAGCGCAAACAGCAGCGGTGACAGCGGGCACCCCTGCCTCGTACCTCTGTGTAAGTCAAAGGTTCGTGGGCTCATATCATTCGTCCTAACCCTCGCTCTTGGCGCCACATACAGCAACCACACCCATGCCATAATTCTCAGCCCAAACCCAAACCTTCCCAAAACTTCGAACAAGTACCGCCACTCCACCTGATTAAATGCTTTCTCCGCGTCCATTGACACCACCACCTCCGCTACCAGAGCTTTCGATGGATTCATCACCATATTCAACAGCCATCCTATATTACTCGCGAGCTGCCTGCCCTTCACGAAGCCTGTTTGATCTTCTGCAACAACCCCCGGGACACAAAGCTCCATCCTCCCCGCCAACAACTTAGCCAATACTTTCACATCCGTGTTCAATAGTGGTATGGGTCTATACGACCCACATTCCACCGGATCCTTCCCTTTTTTGGGGATTAGTGTGATTATTGCCTGCTTCATCATCTCCGACAACTCCCCCTTCTCTAGTGCTTCATTAAACGCCCCCAACAGATGTGGTACCAGGTCCACCGCAAATTCCTTATAAAATTCTGCCGGGTACCCATCCGGCGCAGGGGCCTTCCCCGACTTCATACCCCTAATACTATCCAGCACCTCCCTCAGCTCCAGGGGCATTATGCCACAGTCTTACCCCTGCTTGTCAGGTGAGTTCTCGCTCACACTCATCACCTGCACACGGTGTGCTCAGCGGGGGAGGAGGAGGGTGGGGTGCAATGGGGTGGTGCATGCATGCCTGGAAAGATGGGCCAAGGGTTGCGGAAGAAAGTGACAGAAGCGTCATACTGGTTGTGGTAAAAGGCTTCTAATGTTTCACAAGTGTCCAACAATGCCCCACTCTCCCGATGGTGCCGCCCCACTCTACCGTCCATCCACTCAACCACCACCCCAACCTAGACCCTCCCTTCCCCCTCTCCCCCAGTGCCCTCTCACTGATAATGTGATTAGCCTTCTTTGCTCTACCGCTAAGTCTAGGTATATCCCCAGGATTCACAGCAGAGGTGGAGGCAGCCAGCTGCTTACCACGTCCCGTGGCCTTCGTGCTTGGGGTGGGTGTCTTCTGGGGGCTCTGGGGCCGGAGGGCCCTGGCGTACTTGTCTGCGGCACATGCACAACCATGCTGCTCTGTCCCGTGTGCTGACTGCAAGACGCAGCCTCATCAAAGGGGTGGAACTCAGGGGAGCTGGTGGCCCACTGTATGGGATGGGCCCGGGTTGGCACCCAGTGCCCCCACCTCTTGGTCGGTGCTCATAGGGCCCTGGGATTCACCTCTGGATGGAGAGGCAGCTAGTATGAGCCCCGGCTGCCCCTGCGTCATCTGGCTCTGCCAGCCCTGATGGCACCCTGATGTCTGCACCATCATGTCGACGCCACAACGATGCTCCTCAGTGATATGGACATATCACTCTGCAGTGCCTCGGTAATGCCCACCTGTGATGGTAAAAGCTACGCAGCGCCTCGGTCTTTCCCACCTGAGAGCGGGACATGTCCCACAGCACCTCGCCAAGGTCAGCCTGGTATTAGGTCACGTACCCAGCGAGTCGACATTCTGCTGAACCCATCAGCCATGACCATCAACAACTGTGCCACTCCTTGGACACCTCCACTAATGCTGCTAACGTCGGCCACCAGGCTCTCCACTGCGGTCAGCAGCCTAGCAGTGTGGACCTCGGTGTCATGCATTGCTGGTGACATCTCCTGTGCCCGTAGCCTCTGGGACTCCTCCAAATGGCTATAGACCTGCTGGAGTGACTCGGCACGGGCTTGGAGGGCCGAAGGGCCTGTTCCTGTGATGTACATTTCTTTGTTCTTTGTTTTGAAATCTCCCTCTGGATGTCCCGGCTGCACCCTAATGTCTCCATCAACTCCAGGATAGCCCGGTCCAGAGGCTCAGAATTTGGCTGGGACCCAGCTGGGCCCTGGGATCCAGCAGACCTCTCACTGCTATCTCACCTGGGCATTCCTGCCTCCACCTGATATGCATCAGCAACTGTTTGGTGCTCACCAGATTGTGCCCCAAAAGCCTGACCACTAATATTGTCCACCGAGCTGTATGTCACTCTGCTGGTGGAGAGCAGGGATGACAGCAGTGATGCGTCGATTGTAGCATCCTCGGAGCTCACCTCTGAGGTGTTATTATGGGAGGCAGGGAATGGGGTCACCCCGGATGGGCCAGCACCGTCAGCTGGAGGATCTGTGGGAGAATGGACATGTGGTCAGTCGGTATGGCATTAACAACCCATGTGCGACAGGTCCTGAGGGTGGGGCCCAGTGGATCCTCACCTCTGCAGCATGCGCCAGCCTCCGCATTGGTGACTGCGCTGTCCTCGGCCACCCCGATTTAATCCAGGGCCCATTCCTCGAAGGTCATGTGGATTCCTATGGCTGGCACCCCTCCGCCAGTCTGGGCCCTCTTCCAGTGATTGTGGGAGAGTTTCTCCTGCGGATAAGCTCCCCAAAACCTGTCCACCATCTACAAGGCACAAGTCAGGAATGTAATGGAATACTCTCCACTTGCCTGGATGAGTGCAGCTCCAACAACACTCAAGAAGCTCGACACCATTCAGGACAAAGCAGCCCGCTTGATTGCTCCTCCTTCCACAAACATTCAAACTCTCCACCACCGACGAACAGTGGTAGCCATGTGTACCATCTACAAGATGCACTGCAATAACTCACCAAGGTTCCTTAGACAACACCTTCCAAACCCATGACCACTACCATCTAGAAGGACAAGAGCAGCAAATACCTGGGAACCCCACCATCTAGAGGTACCCCTGCAAGTCACTCATCACCTTGACTTGGAAATATATCGCCGTTCCTTCACTGTCACTGGGGCAACATCCTGGAACTCCCTCCCTAACATCACAGTGGGTGTATCTACACCTCAAGGACTGCAGCGGTTCAAGAAGGCAACTCACACCATCTTCTGAAGGGCAACTAGGGATGGGCAATAAATGCTGGCCTAGCGAGCGACCCTCACATCCCGTAAATTAATAAAAAAAGACACAGAGAGGGCATTGTTAGTCTCACGCCTAGCTCACGGTGGTGGGGGTGGTGGTGAAGGAAGGCTTGGGGGCGTTGAGAGGAGAGGGGGGTGAAGGGAGGGGTGTGTGAAGGGAGGGTTGGAGGGCACGTGGAAGGTTGGGGGGTGGCTGCTTGCGTGGGGCGGGAAGGTCTTGAGGGGGGCAGGGGTTGTGTCAACTCATGCATGCGGCCCGGTATAGTTCATTGACCTTCTTGCGCCACTGTAGTATGTTCAAAGCTGAGCTAGACAGATTTTTAATCAGCAAGGGAATCACGGCAGGAAAATGGAGTTGAGGATTATCACATCAGATCAGCCATGATCTCATTGAATGGCAGAGCAGACTGAATGGGCTGAATGGCCTACTTCTACTCCTACGCCTGATGGTGTTTCTTGCAATTGAGAAATAAACCACATCACCCTTTACATTGTCATTCCTTCTCCTGTGAATCTAAATTTAGTTGAATCTGAATATATAAAAGAGCAGTAGATTTGTTCATGGGTGGGATTTTAACTTCCCATCATGGAGGGACGGGGCTTTGAAATGTAGTGAACCATTCAGAAATCCATTGACTTTGGCGGGACTGGAAAATCCCGTCGGTGGGAGGGCCATAACATTCTGCCCTATGTCTCACAAGTGAGAGGAAAATGCTTTATACATTGTAGCACAAAATTAATCTACTAGCACTGGACTTTGTCATCCTATTTGGTCCTGAGGTAAGCTTCTGACTTTCTCCATCACAAAGGTTGTCCACTTCCACATCTTTAACATTGTTCACCTCTGTAGTCCCTCAACCCATATGTTACTCAAACTCATTCCCATGCCTTTGTTACTCTAGTTTGTCCATTCCAATGTGTGCTGGCTACTTTTGCGTCTTCGTGGTCTGTAAACTTTAGCTCATTCAGAATTCAGCTGCCTGTGTCTTATTCGCCACCAAGTCCCACTTGCACATCATCCCAGTCCTTCCTTAACTACACTGGCACCCAGTCCCCAACATTTTCAATTTTAAATTCTTGTCCTCATGTTTAAATCCTTTTCTGTCTCCTTCCTTAAAAACCTTTCCAAAACTCTCTATTCCACCACTTATGGCTTCATGCGCATAACCCTTTCTTCAGACCATTATTGGTCGATGTACTTTCAGCCATCTCGGCTTCCTACTTTGGAATTTCCTCTCCAAACATGTCGGCTTTCTACCACTAGTAAAAAAAATTTTAAACTCAAATCTGATTAAGCTGTTGATCTTCTCTCCTCGTACCTCCTTTGGCTTGGCATCTATTTTTTCTTGTTACATCACAATGAAACACATTGGAATGTTTTTTCTAAGTTAAAGAGGCTATCTGAATGTAAGTGCACAAATACTCTGCCAAAAGGTGAAAGGACAGAAGTTCAATTTCTGCTCCAGTCAACAGGCTAACAGGAGAACAGAGTTGCACTAGAAATATAACAAAAAAAAGGATAGAATTCCAATTAAACAATTAAAATAGGAATCTGACCTCCATTGACACCAAGTGCTTAATTGCAACTTATATATGCTTGACTTGATTTGTCTTTTCCTTTATCATGTGAATTTCAAAGAATGCAAATATGACACATGCGAATTGTGAACCTTTGAAAAGTTCACCCTTTGTCTTTCTAATCTATCTTTCACAAAAATGTCACAATTAACTGAATATTTTACGCAGTCTTACTCCAAAAGCAGAAAACCTCAAAGTTCATTCTATAACAGCCATTTACCTCTGGGCTTAAATAATAAAGCAGACTCTTCCACAGAGTGAATAGCCAACAGTAACAATTGGCGGCAGTTCAAAGAAACTGTTCCAAAATCTGTTTTATACTCTTTTGTTGCTTGTGTTTAAAATTCCTGGCAGAAACTAAATACAAAATACTTTGTGTGAAACCAGAAATGTTTTGCATATGCTTATTGCATACAAATTGCTTTGAGACAAAAATCTCAGTCAGCATGGATTCCTAGTAATCACATGTAAGTGATTATTTACCCTGATTTAAACTTCTATAAATCATTCTTATTTGAGGACAAAAACTGGAGAAGACAAAAATGTAAAGATATGTAATGTGGGACTGGATCTTATTATCTATGAGATCTAAACTAAAATAGGAACAAAAATACAGGACAATTGTCTCTTAAAGGCATAGAATTACTGTTGTAAGTTAGAAGCATGGCTTAATCGAAAGGCAATAACATATGACAAATTTGTTCAATCACTTTTAAGAAATGGAAAAGCTAGAGAATAAGGCAAGCTTAATGAATATTATGAGGTAAATCCTATGATTTAATCAAAGTCAAGTTTATTTTAGGAAGTAGTGCAAAAAAGCATGTTGGCAGCCTATTTTACACATTGCACAATTTTCTTTTGAGTTGATGAACAGAGGAACGATGCTGGAAAAGAATGAGGTGGTCACTCCTGTCAAAAAGCTGGTCAAGGAGGAAAAGATGGGTTAATGCAGTATGATCCCAGTCAGAAAGAATGTTGGGCTGGATTCACCGTTTTTGAGCCTAAGTTTGGAGGACCTTGTCGTGTTAGGTGTTCCGATACACAAACGAACCAACACGGTTGTAGATGGTACAACTCTGTTTTATTGTTCTGTACAATAATAACTATTAACTTCTGGCTGTGGTTCGTACTTCACCAGCTAACATGTGGACCCAGCCCGAGCACTATCTTAGTGAGGCACTCAGCACATGGTGTATGTCTGAGTGGCATGCTGTGAGCTCTGTGCTCTGAGCTATCTCCTGGTAGAATGAGCGGGAACTGTGGTGTTCCCTGTTTTATAGTGTGTGTGCTCTCACTGGTGATTGGCTGCGATGTTGTGTGTGTGTTGGTTGGTCCAACTACCTGTCCATCAGTGTGTGTGTGTGATTGCACCATGATATGTTAATATGGATATCATGACATCCCCCTTTTTCACAAGGATATGTGCCTACATGGTAATAAATATTGGTGTGTACTGAGTGTGGCTGAGTATGTGTGTGCAATATTTACAACATGTACATGAGGCTAAACAATATACATAGGTATCAGGTGCAACAGAGCAACGAGGTTGTACCACAAACAAAACAAGTGCAACCATCAAATATCGAAAGAGAACTTCTGGAACGAAAAGAAAGTTAATAGTATTGCAAAACAATTCAGTGAGTCCAATGTGCAAACAGGCTCATAAGTCCAGTCTATTAGGTGGGCGACAAATTCGGGTTGCCCGCCTCAAGGGTGGGTCAGGATCCACCGGCTGAGGAATGGGCCTGGCCACGGGCGAGAGAGGAATAGGCAGAGTGGCAGGAAGCTCAACGAAGTCGACATCAGGGACAACAGGAGGGCGTGGCACCGGTGCATGATCACATAGCGAGCGCGGAAGCAGCCGAAGGGCCCGTCGATTACGCCAGCGAATGGAGCCATCAGGCAGGCGAACCAGGAACGAGCGGGGAGCCACGCGGCAGAGAACCTCGGCGGTTGCCGAGCAGCCACCCTCCGGTAGGTGTATGCAGACGTTGTCTCCAGGCGCCAGGGCAGGAAGATCAGTTGCCCGAGCGTCATGTGCCATCGTCTGCTGAGCACGCTGCTGTCGCATCCTTTGCAGTACTGGAGCATGGTCGGGTTTAGGAACATGAATGGACGGCACAGTGGTCCTGAGGGTGCGACCCATCAACAGGTGGGCTGGCGAGAGGTCCGTGGACAGTGGGACCGGGCGATAGGCCAGCAGGGCTAAACAGAAGTCAGATCCGGCATCAGCAGCCTCGCAGAGGAGCCGCTTCACGATATGGACGCCCTTTTCCGCCTTGCCATTCGACTGGGGATGCAAAGAGCTGGACGTCACGTGTGTGAAGCCATACGAAGCGGCAAAAGAAGACCATTCTTGGCTCGCAAAACAGGGCCCATTGTCCGACATGCCGGTAAGCGGAATGCCATGGCGAGCGAAGGTTTCTTTGCATGCTCTGATGACAGCTGATGATGTCAAGTCGTGCAAGCGTATGACCTCCGGATAATTTGAAAAATAGTCAATTATAATGACGTAGTCCCTGCCGAGCGCAGAGGTCCACACCCACCTTTGCCCAGGGGGACGTGACCAACTCATGGGGCTGAAGTGTCTCAGGGGGTTGCGCCGGCTGAAACCTTTGGCAGGTGGGGCAGTTGAGCACCATGTTGGCGATGTCGTCACTGATGCCCGGTCAGTACACAGCTTCTCGGGTCCTCCGCCTGCACTTTTCAACCCCGAGATGGCCTTCGTGCAATTGTTCGAGGACAAGCCGATACATGCTGTGTGGGATCACAATCCGGTCCAACTTTAGGAGGACACCATCAATACAGCCAAGTCGTCCCGGACATTGTAGAATTGTGGGCACTGCCCATTGAGCCACCCTTCCGTCATGTGGCGCATCACACGTTGTAGAAGGGGGTCAGCCGCAGTCTCACGGCGAATGTGAGCAGGACATGCGTCAGTAGCCGGCAGATTGGCCGATGTGAAGGCTACTTGTGCGCCGACCTGACAAACGAACCCCCCTGATTCGGGCGGTGTGCTCACTGCTCTGGACAGGGCATCCGCGATGATGAGGTCCTTTCCCGGGGTGTAGACAAGTTGGAAGTCGTATCTCCGGAGCTTGAGCAGAATGCGCTGGAGGCGAGGGGTCATATCGTTGAGGTCCTTCTGAATGATGGCGACCAGGGGGCGATGGTCGATCTCCACAGTGAACTGCGGAAGACCGTACACATAATCGTGGAATTTGTCGATGCCGGCCAACAAACCCAGGCACTCCTTTTCAATCTACGCATAGCGCTGTTCTGTGGGGGTCATGGCCCGCGAGGCATAGGCGACCGGGGCCCATGATGCAGTGTCGTCCCGTTGCAGGAGTACCGCCCCAATGCCGGACTGGCTGGCATCAATCGAGATCTTTGTGTCCCGAGTGGTGTCGAAGAACGCCAATACCAGGGCGGTGGTGAGCTTCATCTTGAGCTCCTCCCAATCCTTCTGGTGTGCGAGCAGCCACTGGAATTCCGTTGTCTTCTTGACCAGGTGGCGAAGAGCCGTTGTGTGCGAGGCAAGGTTGGGAATAAACCTCCCAGGAAGTTGACCATCCCGAGGAAGCGTAACACTGCCTTCTTGTCTGCCGGCTGCGGCATGGCTGCGATAGCTGCCACTTTGTCGGCATCCAGCTGCACCCCTGACCGGGATATGTGGTCCCCCAGAAACTTTAGCTGTTTGGCCAAAAGAGCACTTGGCTCGGTTGAGGCGCAGTGGGATGGCAGAATCGGTGGTTTAACCTTAAAGGTGTGGAAGGTTGACCATGCAATGAGATTGGCGGAGGCACCATTGTCCAAGCGGAATGTGATTGGTGATCGGTTGACCGTTAGGGTGGCACACCATTCATCGCCCGGATTAACGCTGTGCACTGGCATCGGCTGGTGGGTCCGACTTGGGGACATCTGGTTCTTGTTTATTACCGCAACGCGGAAGGGTTCCCGGTCGTCGGTATCACCGGTCTGCACGTCGTCAGGGTATGACTCGGTGTATGGGGGCTGAATGGCCCGCACGTCCCTGCGAGGCCATTGCAGAGCGTTGGCAGGTTGAGCTGCTCGACAGCAGGCAGCGTAGTGGCCCATCCTGCCACAGCGGAGGCATTGTCGTGCTTTGGCCGGGCATTGCCGCTTTAAGTGTGCGGATCCACAGTTGCTGCACGTCGTGACGTCATGGCGTTTGTTGCGCCACCACGCATGCGTGGTGCGGTCCTGCGTAGAGCGCGCCTGTGCATCCCGTCCCTCTGTGTTGACATCCCCTCTTTTGGCGCGTACAAGCGCGGGAGGCCTCGGAAAGCGCGTGAAATGGCCGCCCTCGTCCGGGCCGCGGGCCGGGAGGAACTCGATCCGCTCGCCTCGTAGGACCCCTGCCGTGCCGATTCGGCTGCCTGGAATTGGGAGTACCGGCTGGTCGCGTTTTCGTGGAGGATGCAGGTCTCGATGGCGGTGGCTAGGGTGAGGCGCTTTACTCTGAGGAGCTGCCGGCGTAGGGTGTCCGAGGTGACCCCAAAAACTATCTGACCTGAATCATGGAGTCAGAGGTGGAATCATACCGCAGGACTGTGCGAGGATACGGAGGTGTGTCAAGTAAGATTGAAAAGGCTCATCCTTACCCTGCAGGCGCTGCTGGAAGAGGTACCTCTCGAAGCTCTCATTAACTTCCACGCTGAAGTGTTCCTCAAATTTTAGAAGGACCGTCTTGTACTTCGTATTGTCCTCGCCTTCCGCGAATGCCAGGGAGTTGTAGATGTGGATGGCATGTTGCCCCGCCGTGGAGAGGAGGAGGGCGATCTTCCTGGTGTCCGATGCATTCTCCCTGTCTGTGGCTTCTAGGAAGAGTTGGAAGCGCTGTTTAAACAGCTTCCAGTTGACGCCAAGGTTTCCACCGATCCGGAGCGGCTGCGGCGGGCTGATGGTTTCCATGGAGCAGGATGGCGGGTTTCTGAAGAGGTGCAGGTAGGTCCCACAGTCGCTGGCAAGTTTCCAATCTTGGTATCATGTCAAAGAACAAAGAACAAAGAAATGTACAGCACAGGAACAGGCCCTTCGGCCCTCCAAGCCCGTGCCGACCATACTGCCCGACTAAACTACAATCTTCTACACAAACGTGTTGGGTGTTCCGATACACAAACAAACCAACACAGTTGTAGATGGTACAACTCTGTTTTATTATTCTGTACAATAATAACTATTAACTTCTGGTTGTGGTTCGTACTTCACCAGCTAACCTGTGGACCCAGCTCTAGCACTATCTTAGTGAGGCACTCAGCACATGGTGTATGTCTGAGTGGCACGCTGTGAGCTCTGTGCTCTGAGCTATCTCCTGGTAGAATGAGTGGGAACTGTGGTGTTCCCTGTTTTATAGTGTGTGTGCTCTCACTGGTGATTAGCTGTGATGTGTGTGTGTTGGTTGGTCTAACTACCTGCCCTTCAGTGTGTGTGTGTGATTGCACCATGATATGTTAATGTGGATATCATGACAGATCTGTGGCGCTTTATGTCCCCAAAAAGCAGTGGCGCCTGCAACCAGTCAGGGACTAGCAGCTGCGCCATGCAAACCCCCCGGCTACCACGATAAAAACGGCGGAGAATGGCCGGGTCTGTGGCCAACCATGCGCATGGCGAAGACCTGCAGTGGACACGCCATAAAACATGGTGCCGGCCATGCGCGGACTCAACCTGACAGATAGTGCCCCCCTGGCCATCCCTTGGCCATCCACCACCAGTACCCCCCCCCCCCCAACCCTCGCGGAAGCCCCCTGGACAGCGGCCTGACTGTGGCGGCGCTGGACACAGTTCGCAGCTGTCGCGCCGGATTCCCGACCGCTGAAACCACGGGCAGGATTCTCCGACCCCCCGCCAGGCTGGAGAATTGCCGGGGGGCGGCATGAATCCTGCCACCACTGGCTGCCAAATTCTCCGGCACCGGGGTATTGGCGGGGCGGGAATCGCGGCGCGCCGGTCGGCGGCCGCTGGCAGCAGCCACCCCCGGCGATTCTCCGTCCTGTGATGGGCCGAGCAGCCGCCCGTTTTAGGCCGTAATTCACTGTGGAGATCGACCATCGCCCCCTGGTCGCCATCATTCCCGTCGGCGTAAATTAGACCTGGTACATACCGGCTGGACCTGGCTCTGCGGGCTGCGTCCGGGGTCCTCGGGAGGGCGCGGGGGGATTTGGCCCCGGCAGGTGCCCCCACGGTGGCCTGGCCCGCGATCGGGGCCCACCTGTGCCGTGGAGGCACTCTTTTCCTCCGCCCCGGCTGCTGTCAACCTCCGCCATGGCCGGTGCAAAGATGAAACCCCCCTGCGCATGAGATGGGATGACGCGAGCACATGCTGGTGCTCCCGCGCATGCGCCAACATGCGCCAGCCGGCAGAGACCCTTCGGCGCCACGCCACTGCCGGCCTAGCCCCTGAAGGTGCGGAGGGTTCCGCACCTTCCGGGCGGCCCGACGCCAGAATGTTTAACGCCACTCCTTGGCGCCGGGACCGCCAGCCCCGCCGGGTAGGGGAGAATCCCGCCCCACTTGTCAACCGCGCGGTCGGGAACTTGGCCCATCGGGGAAGGAACATCAGGGGCGGCCTTCAGGAACCCACTCAGGCTGTCCCAACGGCGCACGCCGTGATGACGCCATTTTGGAAGGAGCGGAGCATTCAAAATCTGCGTCAAACAGGCAAAGGGATTCTTCGTCCAATTGCCGATTACAAAAACGGCATCGGGGAACAGTGAACCCTGCCCGTTGTTCCTCATTTTGTGAGCCTAGGTAAGGTGCTCTTTTCGAGGGGCAGTGCAAACTCAATGGGCCGAATTGAGTTCCATGGGAGGGCAGAAACTTGATTAGAGAGATTTATTCATGAATTGTGAGAGATTGTAAAGGATCTGGGAGGTGTCAAAACTATCAAGTCCTTTGGAAATGAAAGGTGCCGCAGAGCGGTCAATGGTATATTCTTTCAGAAAAGAGCTATTGATACTGTCTTTTAAGGAGAAAGGAACTGTGTAGAGGGAACCATTTTACAAGGTCAGCTAACTGGGTGATCAGAAGTTTAATAGGAATATAGTCCAGGGAGCAGAGGGTGTCCCAATGAGAGCTTGGAGAAAGTACTGGGGAAGCTAGGAGATAAAGAGAACAGAATATTATGTTGTTATGTACAAATGTAATTACTGACAACTGTAACACTTCATATTACACTGGAGATTAAATTCTCTGATATACCTTCAATTCACTGAGAGGCAGTGAGAGCGAGTGAACATTAGGCTTTATTAGTCATGAACTTGCCTAGCCAGAGTCGGCTGTACAGATGAATGCCGCCCACTGGCGGCCGGTCTATATATGGCCCTGGTGAGGGAGGAGCCAGAAGCGGAGCCCACCGGGGTTACAGTACAGTACCTGGAAACAGCTAGTATCACCACTTCCGGGTCATAGGTCATAGGTTACAGTATCATACTTGCATTAGGTGAATACATTCACCCCCTGTTAAAAAAATCAAGTCCAGCGGGGGTGACGTGGGGTCATTACATATTCAGTCTATTTGGAGGCCGAATCGTTCTCTTCAACCTCCTCAGCTCTGGCGGTGCGGCGGGCACGGTTGTTGCAGGTGGTTACCCCAAGGACATTGTGTCTGGAGCTTGAGCCTCAGTCCGGCGTGACAAGTTTCAACATTTAAAATATTACAACTGCTTCTTTTCTCTTTTGAACATATCATTGACAGAAAGAACTGTGTGACATGGGAAGGTGGTTGGCAGCAGACTGAACATAGGAATTAAGGGAACCATAGAATTTCTCCAGTGCAGAAGGAGGCCATTCACCCATCAAGCTTGCATTGACCCTCTGAAAGAGCATCCTGCCTAGGCCCACTCCTCTGCCCTATCCCTGTAACCCCACCTAATCTGCACACCTTTCGACACCAAGGGACAATTCAGCATTGCCAATCTACCTAATCGCATATCTTTTGACTGTGGGAGGAAACCGGAGCACCTGGAGGAAACCCACGCAGACATGGGGAGAAAGTGCAAACTCCACACTCTGATTTGCAGGATGTAACACATAATGTTCTTCAGGGATCCATATTAGGGTCTCAACTTTTCACCATATGTATTAATGATTTGGATGAAGGAGTAGAGAGTTGTATTTCAAAGTTTGCAAAGGACACCAAGGTGGAGGCACATTACGTTTGGTAGATTATATTTGGTAGATAGAAGCAGGAAGTTACAAAGGGATAGATTAAATTATTGGAGAAAGCAACGGCAGATGGAATTCAATGTGGGGAAGTGTGAGATCATCCACTTTAGACAAGAGAAAAACAGTTTTTAAATGGTGAGAGCTGTCTATCATGGAGGAACAAAGGAATATAAATGTCTACGTCCACAAATTAGTAAAAGCTAGTGCATTGGTACAAAAAATTCCAATGAAATGCTAACCGTTACCTCTTGGGGATTGGAATTCAAAGGAGAGGATTTGATGCTTCAGTTGTACCAAATCCTTGGTCAGATTCTGTCTGAAATATTATGTACAGTTTTGACACTGAATCTTAAGAAAAATACTTCAGCCTTGAAAGTGGTACAATGCATATTCATCAAAACGATATCAGTCGAAAAGGATAAATTATGGGGTACGTTGCCCACAAGGTTGGTTTAGAAGGTGATCCAACTGAAGGATTAAGTAATTAAGGGGTTCAATTGGGAATCTGCAAATGATTTCTTCTGGTGGGGGAATCCGAATAAAAGGGCATAAATGAGGGCTGGACCATTTATGCGTGAAATCGGGAAGCACATTTTCACATGAAAGTTGCAGGAAATCTGTAACTAACTCACCAAAAGGCTGTGGAAGCTGAGTCCGGGGGGGTTGGGCGGGGGGCGGGGGGCAGCGCCCACAATGGAGACTGGACATAGGATTGTTAGCAGATGAGGAGGTGTGCGAGCGGGTGAGGGCCGCCATTCGGGGTATGTGGAACGGAACAATACGGGTGAGGTCTCGGCCACAATGTACTGGGAGGCACTTAAGGCAGTGGTTAGGGGGAGTTTACATCGACCCGGGCACATAGGGAAACGGTGGAACTAGCAGAGATGACAAGGTTGGTGGACAGGATTCTGCGGGTGGGCATGAAGTATTCGGAGACCCCAGAGGCGGGATTGTTGTAGGAGAGGCAGATGATCCAGATGGAGTTCGGGTTGGTGTCCATGGGGAAGGCAGTAGGGAAGTTGCGGAGGGCAAGAGGAGCAGTGTGTGAGTACGGGGAGAAGGCGAGTAGGATGCTGGCCCACCAACTCGGGAAGCAGGAGGTGGCAAGGGAGATTCGAAGGGTGAAGGGCGGGAGGGGAAGAGTGGTATTGGACCTGGTGGGGGGGGGGAATGGGGTATTCAAGGAGTTTTACAGGAGGCTCTATGAAGTGGAACGCCTGGCCAGGGGGGGTGGAGAGAATGTAGCGGTTCCTGGATGGGTTGGAGTTCCCAAAGGTGGAGGAGGACCTGGTGGAGAGGCTGGGGACATCATTGGATTGGTAGAGGTGATGGAGGGCATTGGGACAATGCAGGCAGGTAATGTCTTTCCAATCCTCCCGATCTTTTTCCCAAAATCATTCTTTAAGAAAATCAATACTTCGATCTCGGTGTTTGTGTGGGCGGGGAAACCCCTTGGGTTAAGAAGGTTCTGTTGGGCGTGCTGGCCTTGCTAAACATAATGAATTATTATCGGGCAGCAAACATTGCTATGGTGAGGAAGTGGGTAATGGGGAGGGGTCAGCATGGGGGTGGATGTGTGGGGACAGTGACGGCAGCATCTGAGGTTAGAAGGTGCCTCAGCGTGGGCACCGATTTGTGGCAATCATAGATTTGCTCCGGTGGGGTTGGACGTGAGGTTTTGGGGGGTGATGACAGGCAGGGATGGAGCGGCTTGGGGATCTGTTTGTGGGGCGCAGCTTTGCAGGTTCAGAGAACTTGGAGGAGGAATAGGAGCTGCCCAGTGGGAACGGGTTCAGATACTTACAGGTCCGTGACTTTGTAAGGAGGCAGGTGCTGTCCTTTCCTGATTTGCCGCCCTTGGACTAAAAGATAAGGTGTTATCGAGAGGAGTGGTTGAGGGCAAGGTGTCTGAGATTTACAAGGAGCTAATGGACTGGGAGGGAGGAAGCCCTGATAGGGGAAGTCAAGCGGAACTGGGAGGAGGAACTGTGTGTGTTTGGGGGGCGGGGGGGGGGGGGGGGGGGGGGGGGGAGAGAGAGAGGGGGGGGGGGCGGCAGGGTTGTGGCAGGAGGCTCGGAGGAGGGTGAATGCATCCTCATCGTGCACGAGGCTCAGTAAGGATAAACAACAATATCTCATTCATGATAGTCCTCAATACCGGGGTCCCGCAAGGCTGCGTACTTAGCCCCCTATTATACTCCCGATACACACACGACTGCATGGCAAGATTTGGCTCCAACTCCATCTACAGGTTTGCTGACAACACGACCGTAGTGGCTCAGATTTCGAACAATGATGAGTCAGAATGCAGGAAGAAGATAGAGAATCGAGTGAGTGGTGCAATGACAACAATCTCTCCCCCAATGTCAGCAAAACTAAAGAGTTGGTCATTGACTTCAGGAAGCAAAGTATCGTACACATCCTTGTCTGCATCAACAGGGCCGAGGTTGAGATAGTTGACAGCTTCAAATTCCTAGGTGTGCACATCACCAACAATCTGTCCTTGTCCACCCACGTCGACGCTTTGACCAAGAAAGCACAACAGCGCCTATACGTTCTCAGTAAACTAAAGAAATTTGGCATGTACACATTGACTCTTACCAACTTTTACAGATGCACCAAAGAAAGCATCCTATCTGGCTGCATCACAGCCTGGTATGGCAACTGCTCGGCCCAAGACCGTAAGAAGCTACAGAGAGTCGTGGACACCGCCCAGTCTATTCCATCACACGAACCCGCCTTCCATCCATGGACCCTGTCGACTGCCCGCTGCTTTGAAAAAGCGAGCAGCATAATCAAAGACCCCTCCCATCTGGCTTATTCACTCTTCCAACTTCTTCCATCAGGCAGGAAATACAAAAGTCTGAGAACACGCACTAACAGATTCAAAAACAGCTTCTTCACCGCTGTTACCAGACTCTTATGGACTGATTAAGGGCAGCACGGTAGCACAAGTGGTTAGCACTGTGGTTTCACAGCGCCAGGGGCCCAGGTTCAATTCCCCGCTGGGTCACTGTCTGTGCAGAGTCTGCACGTTCTCCCCGTGTCTGCGTGGGTTTCCTCCGGGTGCCCCGGTTTCCTCCCACAGTCCAAAGACGTGCAGGTTAGGTGGATTGGCCATGATAAATTGCCTTAGTGGCCAAAAAGATTAGGCAAGGTTATTGAGTTACGGGGATAGGGTGTAAGTGAGGGCTTAAGTGGGTCGGTACAGACTCAATGGGCTGAATGGCCTCCTTCTGCACTGTGTGTTCTATAATCTGATTTCTTTACACATCTTCTCTACTGAGTAGTACTACACTCCTGTATGCTTCACCCGATGCCTGTGTCTATGTATTTACATTGTGTATTTTATGTTTGCCCTATATATTTTCTTTTCATGTATGGAATGATCTGCTTGAGCTCAACACAGAACAATACTTTTCACTGTAGCTCGGTACGCGTGACAATAAACAAATCCAATCCAATCCAATCAAATCAGCCTTATCCAGTTTAAGGTAGTTCATAGGGTGCACATGACGGTGGCTAGGATGAGAAGGTACTTTGACGGGTTTGAGGACAGGTGTGGGTGATTCCGAGTCCAGCAGTGGCGATATTTAGCGTGTCAGAATTCCCGGAAGTCCAGGGGGTGAGAGAGGTCGATGTTCTGGTCTTTGCCTCCCTGGTAGCCCAGATACGGATTTTGCTGGGGTGGAGAGACTCGGAGCCACCGAAACTGGGGGTGTGGTGACCTGGCGGAGTTTCTAAGGTTGAAGAAAATCAAGTTTGTCTTTAGAGGGTCGGTTGATAGGTTTGCCCAGAGATGGAAGCTGTTCATCGACTTCTTCAAAGAGGATTGACGCATCAGCATGGGGTGGGGGGGGGGGGATAAAGGGGCTTAAATGCGGAAGGCATACCAGAGGAGGATGTATTGCAGGGGAGTTTGGGTGTTGGTTATATATTTATTTATTATGAGGTTCCTGTTTGTTCTAGCTCTTGTGTTGGTTTGTATTTACTGTTTGTATAAATGCCTGAATAAAAATATATTTTTTAAAAAAGGATTATCGGTCTTGTGATGTGAGGGTATAATACAAGTCTTTGTTTTGATAAGGGATTATTCTTGAGGGGTTTTTAAAGTTTTGAATGGGCTTTCATGAATGGGAGTGTTTGTTTTATTATAGTGAAAGCTACAATAGATATTTCGAACTTTATTTTATTTCATCTTAACATGGCTCCTGAGGGCTGCCCATGATGGAAATTTATTTTTAAAATTTAGAATTATTTTTTTTCTAATTAGGGGACAATTTAGCATGGCCAATACACCTAACCTGCATATCTTTGGGTTGTGGGGGTGAAACCCACGCAGAAATGGGGAGAATGGGCAAATTCCACATGGACAGTGACCCAGGGCCGGGATTCGAACCCGGGTCCTCAACGCCGCAGTCCCAGCTAACCACTGCACCACATGTCGCCCCCCTGGAAACTGGTGAGTTGACCTGGAGGCTGTAATGGTCCATGGGAGAGTGAGTGGGGGATGAATTGACATGGAGGGTATGAGGAATGAGTTGTAATGTAATGGTTTAATTTAAAGGGGTAAGTCATGGCAGGAGCGCGCAAAGCCATGGTTTGCTTCTCTTGCTCCATGTGGAAATCCTGGAACACTTCCAGTGTTCCAGGGGCCAGTATGTGTGCAGAAAATGTCTACAGCTGCGGGTAAAACCCGCGAGTGACGCAAGTGTTGCTGGAGCGTAGTCGAGGGGAGGATGGGTTGGCACTGCCGAACTTTAGCAACTATTACTGGCCGGCAAATATAGTCATGATTAGTGGGTAGTGGGGGGGGGGGGGGGGGGATTTCGGTGTGAGAGCGAGTGGAGGCGGCATCATGCAAGGACACAAGTCTGGGGGATTTGATAATGGCACCTCTGCCATTCTCGCCAGCCCGGTACTCCACAAGCCCAGTGGTAGTGGCGGCCCTAAGAGTCTGGGGGCAGTGGAGGAAACATATGAGAGTGGAGGGAGCATCAGTCTGGGCCCTGATTTGCAATAACCATCGGTTTGTACCGGGAAGGCTGGATGGGGGTTTTGGAGATGGCAGAGAGCAGTGATGCACTATCAATTACGACGAGACGAGAGTAGAATGTAACCAAGGCTTTATTACGCAGAGGCTTTATTACACACAGCTTACGAAATGGCTGCTGTTCGGAGAGCACACACATTTATACTCCGCCACCTGGGCGGAGCCAGCAGGCAGGGATCTACCCCCGTACCTGTAGTACAGGGGTCTTACTGTCATACCCATATATGCAATATAATACAACAGTGGTGACTACCACATTTACCCCCTGTTAAAAATGAGCCCAGCGGGGGTGGTGGAAAACTATATACATACAGATTGGTTTTAAAATTACAGAGAGACTTCCGGTTGCGGCGATGCACTGCTAAGCCGCACGTTTCGGCAGCTCCCGTTCTAACGGACTTTTGGGCTCTTTTCGGGAGCCCCAACGGAAATTTTTTCAGACCAAGCCCAGTGTGGGGTGACGAAGGAAGGTGCCATCGGGCCCCCTGGAGGTGGAAGGGGTTCACCGGGTCCTTGTGAGAAGACCAAAGGTGGGAGAACTACCAAGGGCGATAGTGGTGAGATTTCACCGCTTCACGGACAGAGAGGCTGTTTTGAGCTGGGCCAAGAAGGTACGGAGTAGCAGGTGGGAGAATGCGGTGATACGAGTGTATCAGGACTGGAGCGCGGAGGTGGCGAGAAGGAGGGCGAGCTTCAATCGGGCCAAGGCGGTGCTTCACAGGAAGAAAATAAAATTTGGGATGCTGCAGCCGGCGCGAATGTGGGTCACGCATCAGGGCAAGCACTACTACTTCGAAACGGCGGATGAGGCATGGACCTTCATCCAAGAAGAGAAACTGGACTAGAACTGAGAGACTGATGTGGGGGGGGGAAACAACGAGGTTGTGGTACAGAAGTGTAAATTGGGGAATGGGAGGTTTATAGTATTGAAACGATAGATGGGGAATTTCTCTCCTCTAGATGGGGGGACACGGAGAAATGTGGGCGCCGGTGGAAAAAGGGACTGAGAGGGGGGGATGGGGAATGAGGGAGCTGCGCCATAGGGGGCGGGGCCGATAGGAAAGCGCGGGGTTTTTCCCGCGCTATGGAGATGATGGCGGGAAGATAGGCGCAGGAAGGAAGAGAGTTCCACACGCAGGGGGGGTCAAAGAGAGAACGGGGGAAGCCGGGATCAGTTAGAGTTAGCTGACTTTCGGAAGCATCATGGGGGGAGTAACCATGCTAGATGGGGATCTAGCCGGGAGGGGGGGGGGGGGTGGGGGGGAGGGGGGACTAACTGGGTTGCTGCTGCTGAGTGCAAGGGGGAGCTGGCAAGAGAAGAGGTGGTTGGGACGGGAAGGCGCCGCCTGGGGGATGGGTGGGTGCGCGGGACCCGGGCGGGGGGCTGGCCTAGAATAGGGGATGGCTAGTGGCCCCCCAATTCGGCTGATCACGTGGAATGTGAGAGGCCTGAATGGGCCGATTAAGAGGGCCCGGGTGTTTGCGCACTTAAAAAGACTGAAGGCGGACGTAGTCATGCTTCAGGAGACGCATCTGAAGGTGGCGGGTCAGGTTAGGTTAAGGAAAGGATGGGTGGGACAGGTGTTCCACTCAGGATTGGACGCGAAAAATAGGGGGGGTGGCGATACTGGTGGGGAAACGGGTGTCGTTCGAGGCTAGGAATATAGTGATGGATAACGGGGGTAGATACATGATGGTGAGTGGTAGATTGCAGGGAAAGGAGGTCGTGCTGGTAAATGTATATGCCCCGAACTGGGATGACGCAGGATTTATGAAGCGGATGCTGGGACGTATCCCGGACCTGGAGGTGGGAAGCCTGGTAATGGGGGGGGGACTTCAATACTGTGCTGGATCCAGGGCTAGACCGGTCTAGATCCAGGACCAGAAGAAGGCCGGCAGCGGCCAAGGTGCTTAGGGGGTTCATGGAACAAATGGGGGGAGTGGATCCATGGAGATTTGCTAGGCCGTTGGCCAAAGAGTTCTCCTTTTTCTCCCATGTCCACAAGGTATACTCCCGGATAGATTTCTTTGTTCTGAGTAGGGCACTGATCTCAAAGGTGGCAGGAACGGAGTACTCGGCCATAGCCGTTTCAGACCATGCCCCGCACTGGGTGGATCTGGAATTAGGGGAGGAGAGGGAGCAGCGCCCACTCTGGCGACTGGATGTGGGACTATTGGCGGATGAGGGGGTCTGAGGAAGGGTGCGGGGATGCATTGAGATACCTGGAGGTCAATGACGATGGCGAGGTCCAGGTGGGGGTAGTATGGGAAGCGCTGAAGGCGGTGGTTAGGGGAGAGTTGATCTCCATTAGAGCTCACAAGTAGAAACAAGAGGGCAAAGAAAGGGAGAGATTAGTGGGGGAGATTTTGAGGGTGGATAAAAGATATGCGGAGGCCCCGGACGGAGGACTATATAGAGAGAGGCGAAGACTTCAGACGGAGTTTGACCTGCTGACCACAGGAAAGGCAGAGGCACAGTGAAGGAAGGCACAGGGGATGAGATATGAGTATGTGGAAAAGGCGAGCCGGCTGCTGACCCACCAACTTCGCAAGAGGATAGCGGCGAGGGACACTGGGGGAGTCAGGGATGAAACGGGAACTACGGAGCGGAAAGCAGGGAAGGTAAATGAGGTGTTCAAGACCTTTTATGAGAGGCTATATAAGTCCCAACCCCCGGAGGGAAAAGAGGGAATGCAACAGTTTCTGGACCAACTAAGGTTCCCGAGGGTGGAGGAGCAGGAGGTGGCAGGTCTGGGGGCGCCAATTGAGGTGGATGAGGTGACTAAAGGACTGGGGAACATGCAAGCAGGGAAGGCCCCGGGAGCAGACGGGTTCCCGGTGGAATTCTACAGGAAATATGTGGACCTGTTGGCCCCGCTGCTGGCGAGAACCTTTAACAAGGCCAGAGAAGGGGGGATACTACCCCCGACAATGTCGGAGGCGACGATATCACTAATCCTGAAGCGGGATAAAGATCCACTGCAATGCAGGTCATACAGGCCTATCTCACTCCTAAATGTCGACGCCAAGCTGCTGGCAAAAGTGCTGGCGACGAGGATATTGTGTCCCGGTGGTGGTGCATGAAGACCAGACAGGGTTTGTAAAGGGGAGACAACTGAATGTCAACGTTCGACGGCTGCTGGGGGTGATAATGATGCCCCCAGCGGAGGGGGAGGCAGAGATAGTGGTGGCGATGGATGCGGAGAAGGCATTCGATAGGGTAGAGTGGGAGTATTTATGGGCGGTGTTGAGGAGGTTTGGGTTCGGGGAGGGGTTTGTCAGATGGGTCAGACTCCTATATGGGGCCCCTGTGGCAAGTGTAGTCACAAACCGGCAAAGATCGGAGTATTTTCGGCTACACCGGGGAACAAGGCAGGGGTGTCCCCTGTCCCCATTATTGTTCGCGTTGGCAATTGAACCACTGGCCATAGCATTGAGAGACTCTAAGAAATGGAGGGGGGTGGTTAGAGGAGGAGAGGAACATCGAGTGTCACTCTACGATGACCTACTGCTATATGTTGCGGACCCTGTAGAGGGGATGACAGAGGTTATGCAGATATTGAGGGAGTTTGGAGATTTTTCGGGATACAGGCTAAATATGGGGAAGAGCGAGCTTTTTTGTAATACACCCTGGGGACCAGGGAAGAGGAATAGACGCCCTGCCGTAAAGGAGAGTGGAAAGGAGCTTCCGATATTTGGGGATCCAGGTAGCTAGGAGCTGGGGAACTCTTACCTACAGATACCTGAATCCATTTCCTGCTGGCAGTTCAAATTTCTCCTCTAAATCCTTCAAACAAGGGAAGCTCCCATCTATGAATATATCCCCCATCCTCTTAGTCCCTGCTTGTGGTAGTCACCAGTGTTGTATTATATTGTATATATGGGTATTACGGTAAGGCCCCTGTACTACACGTACGGGGGTAGAACCCTGCCTGCTGGCTCCGCCCAGGAGGCGGAGTACAAATGTGCGTGCTCTCCGAACAGCAACCATATGACGGGAGCAAGACTGAGCAGGTTCTTCGGAATGGAGGACAAGTGCGGGAGGTGCTTGGGAAGCCCGGCGAACCACACACACATGTTCTGGTCGTGTCCGGCACTGGATGAGTACTGGAGGGGAGTGGCAAGGGTGATTTCAAAGATTTTTTACGAAGGCAGGTTTCGACCCTTCTGCTCCTACTGCCACGGGGGATACAGGACAGGGTAGTTTCCAGAATGGGGGTGGGAGGGGAAGGTATCGGACATCTACAAAGAGGTTATGGAGTCGGAGGAAACTCAGATAGAAGAGCTAAAGGGCAAGTGGGGAGATGAGCTAGGGGGAGAGAAAGTCTGTGGGCGGATGCTTTGAGCAGAGTTAACACATCCTCATCATGTGCCAGCCTTAGCCTGATACAATTTAAGGTAGTTCACCGGGCACACGTGACGGTGGCCCGGATGAGCCCGTTTTCTGGGGTAAAGGACAGGTGTGCGAGGTGTACGGGGAGGGGCCAGCAAATCATGTCCATATGTTTTGTGCATGCCCAAAGCTTAGGGAATTCTGGCATAGTTTTGCAGATGTCATGTCCACGGTACTAAAAACATGGGTGGTGCCGAGTCCAGAGGTGGCCTTTGCCTCCCTGGTAACCCGGAGACGGATATTGCTAGCGTGGAGGGACTTGAAGCCCCCCAAATCAGAGACCTGGGTTAGAGACATGGCTGGGATTCTCAGTCTTGAGAAAATCAAGTTCGCCATAAGAGGGTCAATGTTAGGGTTCGTCCGGAAGTTGCAGCCGTTTATCGACTTCTTCGGGGAAAATTAACTGTCAGCAGAGGCAAAAATCTAAAGAGGGGACAGGGCGGGGGGGGGGGGGGGGGGGGGGGGGGGGAAGCTAGGCTATTTTCTGTTAAGGGTAGGAGGGATTTGTTAGGGATGTAAATTATGTATGTACTACGTTTATATTTGGATTTGCTTTCTTTTCTGTTGTTGTTATTGTTATTATTATAAAATTACAAATACCGTAATAACATTTAAAAAAAAAAAAATTTTCAAGTGTCTACAGCTGCAGCTCCTGGAAGCCTGGATTTCAGAGCTGGAACGGCAGCTGGGGACACTGTGAAGCATTTACGAGGCAGTCGTGGATAGCACATATAGAGAGGTGGTCACACCGCAAGTTCAGACTCCACAGGCAGGCAGGGACTGGGTGGCCACCAGTCGGAACGAGAGAGCTAGGCAGGCAGTGCAGGAATCTCCTGTGGCCATTTCCCTGAATAACAGATATACCATTTGGGATACTGTTGAAGGGAATGACCTCTCAGGAGAAAGCAGCAACAACCAAATATATTGTACCATGGCTCTGCTGCAGAGGGGAGGAGTAAAAAGTGTGGAAAGCAGTAGTTATAGGGGATTCAATTATAAGTGAAGTAGTTAGGCATTTCTGTGGCCGCAAACGAGACTCCAGGATAGTATGTTACCTCCCTGGTGCGAGGGTCAAGGATGTCTTGGAGCGGTTGCAGGATATTCTGCGGGGGGTGGGGGGATGAACTGCCAGTGGTCATGGCACACATTGGTACAAATTACCGAGGTAAAACAGGGATGAGGTCCTAAAAGCAGAATATAGGGAGTTAGGAAGATAAGTTGAGAAGTCAGACCTCAAAAGTAGTGATCTCAGGATCAGGATCTACCAGTGCCACATACCAGTCAGATTATAAATAGCAGGATATAACAGATGAATATGTTGCTGGTGTGAGGGGGAGGGTTTCAGATTCCTGTGGTATTGGCACCGCCTCTGGGGGAGGTGGGGGCAGTACAAACTGGACGCATTATACTTGGGCAGGACCAGGAATGATGTCCTCGGAGTGGTATTTGCTCGAGTGGCTGGGGAGGGTTTAAACTACGATTGCAGGGGGATGGGAACCTCTGCAAGGAGTCAGAGGAGGGGAAATCAAGAACAAAAACGAAAGACAGAAAGGGGTACAAGAAAAGTGATAGGCAGAGAAACCAAGGGCCAGATTCAAATAGGGCCACAGTGAAAAATGTTGGTAGCGGGACATGTAATGTTAAAAAGTCAAGCCAAAGACTCTGTGCCTTAACGCACAGAGCATTCACATTAAAGCGTATGAACTAATCGCGCAAATATATGTAAATGGGCATGATATAATTGGGATTACGGAGACATGGCTGCAGAGCGACCAGGGATGTGAACTAAACATCCAGGGGTATTCAGTATTTAGGAAGGACAGACAAAAAGGAAATGAAATGAAATGAAAATGAAAATCGCTTATTGTCACAAGTAGGCTTCAAATGAAGTTACTGTGAAAAGCCCCTAGTCGCCACATTCCGGCGCCTGTTCGGGGAGGCTGTTACGGGAATTGAACCGTGCTGCTGGCCTGCCTTGGTCTGCTTTCAAAGCCAGCGATTTAGCCCTGTGCTAAACAGCGGTGGAGTTGCATTGCTGGTTAAAGAAGAAAAAAACACAATAGTGAGGAAGGATAGTGACACAATAGTGACTCACCTGATGAAGGAGCAGCGCTCCGAAAGCCAGTGATTTGAAACAAACCTGTTGGACTTTAACCTGGTGTTGTAAGACTTCTTACTGTGCCCACCCCAGTCCAACGCCGGCATCTCCACATCTAGAAATAGTGATTGCATTGGTGGGCATCTTCCAAGATTCTATTGACTCTGGAAAAGCTCCTACAAATTGAAGGGTAGCTAATGTAGCCCCACAATTTAAAAGGGGAGGTAGAGAGAAAACAGGGAATTATAGACCAATAGGCTTGACATTGGTAGTGAGGAAAATTCATTATCAAAGGTTTTATAGCAGAGCACTTAGAAAACAGTGGCAGGATCAGACAGAGTCAGCATGGATTTTGAAGGGGAAATCATGCTTGATAAATCTACTGGAATTCTTCAAGTATGTAACTAGTAAGAGTTTTTTAAATATATATTTTTATGGGGGTATTTGCAATTTTTATAGTAATAACAATAACAGCGACATAAACATGGTACAATAAACATTTCCACCCCCATCACAATCTTCACATCCACCAACGATAAAACAACAGTCTGGCCCTACACTCGGGGGCTTCGAGTCACTCCACATGAATAAGATTCGTCTCCGGGTTACCAGGGAGGCAAAGCCCAAAACGTCAGCCTCTTTCACCCCCTGAACTCCTGGCTCTTCCGACACTCCAAAGATTGCCACCTCCGGACTCGGCACCACCCGTGTTTTGAGTACCGTGGACATCGCCTTAGGGAAACCCTGCCATAACCCTCTAAGCTCCGGGCATGCCCAAAACATGTGGATATGATTTGCTCGACTTCCCGCACACCTGTCCTCTACCCTGAAAAACTTGCTCATCCGGGCCACCGTCATGTGTGCCTGGTGGACTACCTTGAATTGTATCAGGCTAAGCCTGGCACATGATGAGGCTATGTTAATCCTGCTTAGGGCATCCACCCACAAACCCGCCTCTATCTCTCCCTCTAGCTCATCTTCCCACTTGCCCTTTAGCTCCTCCACCGGAGTTACCTCCAATTCCATAAGTTCTTGGTAGATGTCTGATACCTTCCCCTCTCCCACCCATGTACTGGAGACTACTCTGTTCTGTATCCCCCATGGCAGCGGCAGCGGGAAGGCCGGAACCTGCCTTCTCAAGAAGTCTCGTACCTGCAGATACCTAAACCCATTCCCTGCTGGCAATTCAAATTTATCCTCCAAGGCTTTCAAATAACTAATAAGAGGTGATGAGGGGGAGCCAGTGGATGTGGTATTTAGGGACTTTCGGAATGCTTCTGACATAATCCCACAGAGATTAGCATGAAAAATTAAACACATGGAATTAGGGGTAGTGGATTGAGATGGATAGAAAACTGGCTGACAGAGAGGAAGCAAAGGATAGGAATTCATTCCAATTTTATTTTTTCCAAATAGCAGGCAGTGACTAGTGAGCTAGTCACAATATATATTAATGATTTGGATGAGGGAACAAAATGTAATATCTCCAAATTTGCAGAACACACAAATTTGGGTGGGACGGTGAGCTGTGTGGAGGATGCAGAGATCCTTCAGTCTGATTTGGACAAGTCGAGTGAGTGGGGAAATGAATAGCAGATGCAGGATAATTTGGATAAATGCAAGGTTATCCACTTTGGTAGCATAAACAGAAAGGCAGACTATTATCTGAATGGCCATAAATTAGGAGAGGGGAATGTGCAACAAGACCTGGGTGTCCTCGTACACCAGTCACTGAAGGTCAACATGCAGGTACAGCAGGTGGTAAAGAACCAAAATGGTACGTTGGCTTTCATAGTGAGAAGATAGAGTACAGAGCAGGGATGTCTTGCTGCAATTATACAGGGCCTTGGTGAGTCCACGCCTGGAAAATTGTGTGCAGTTTTGGTCTCCTTCCCTGAGGAAAGATGTTCTTGCTCCAGAGGGAGTGCAGCAAAGATTTACCAGACTGATTCCTGGGATGGTAGGGCAGAGCAATGAGGAGAGATTGAGGCGTTTAGGATTATAATCACTGGAGTTCAGAAGACTGAGGGGGAATCTCATAGAAACCTATAAAATTCTAACAAGACTAGGCAGGGTAGATGCAGGAAGGATGTTCTCAATGGTGGGTGTGTCCAGAACCAGGGGTCACAGCCTGAGGATACGGGGTAGACCATTTAGGGATGAGGTAAGGAGAAATTTCTCCCCCCAGAGAATGGTGAACCTGTGGAATTCATTACCACAGCAAGTAGTTGAGCCCAAAACACAAGAAGCAGTTAGATATAGCACTTGGGGCGAGGGGATCAAAGGATATGGGGGTGAAGGATGGATTATGCTACTGAGTGGTGAAGTTAAAAACTCACCACTATTCTTAGAATTCCCCCTACACCAAATAAAGGGTCGATATTCTAAACGGTGAACAGGAATTCTCACTCCCCGACTCCGATACAGGCTTCAGTGGGTGCTATTCAGGTCAAATTATATTTTCAAGTTATCCCCCGGTATAACGCATACCTTCACTGAAGAATCTTACCTACTTACCCCTCAGTAGCATTGATATCCTGGGTCCTGCATTGCTAAGTAAGTAAAGTAGGCTAATAACCACTGTTTCAGGTTAAAACTTTTAAGTTATTTTATTATTATATCTTTTTTTCTTTTTAAAAGATGCAATCACTGTTGTTACAGAAAAGTAAAAAGATCTTGCTTCTGGATCCTTTTGGTTGGTTGAAGGGACCTTCAGGCCCAACTTGACAATCAATCTTCTTTTTAAAATCTGGTCTTCTTTAGATGTATTCATTGATGAGCTCAGTTGCTGTGTCCTATCTTTCCCATGTACCGAGCTATGAGAGCTGGCTCTGCTGGCTGTCCCCTTTCTTCAGGTTTATATATTTTTTCTAACAGTTATCTAGTTTTTATGACTTTATTGTAAAGTAATTCTTGATTCTCTTTGATTGTAAAAAGTATATTTGATCTAAACAGTCTAATCCAACTAAGTATTCATTTTGACATAACCTCATCTCATAGATCTGATTACATTGTGTCCTTTGTGATATTCAAAAATGCTTTGACTTCAAGAGGTGTTACTTTTAATTCCTGTCATTTCTATAGTTTTACTTTCCAATTATGTCCTCAGCTCATAATTTTGACTCTGATTTTGGCTTTGAATTATGTTTCTCGTAGACTGATAGTCTCCAGTTTTCTTTAATTTCCCTGGTATTAGCAAAATTTCACACTTAGAATTCAAACTAGATAGTCAACATCTTTTCCCAAAGGTAGGGGAGTCTAAAACTAGAGGGCATAGGTTTAAGGTGAGAGGGGAGAGATTCAGAAGGGCCCAGAGGGGCAATTTCTTCACTCAGAGGGTAGTGAGTGTCTGGAATGGGCTGCCAGAGGTAGTAGTAGAGGTGGGTACAATTGTGTCTTTTAAAAAACATTTAGATAGTTACATGGGTAAGATGGGTATAGAGGGTTATGGGCCAAGTGCGGGCAACTGGGACTAGCTTAATGGTAAAAACTGGGCGGCATGGACTGGTTGGGCCGAAGGGCCTGTTTCCATGCTGTAAACTTCTATGATTCTATGAATTGTCACTAAATTCAAATGAACCTCATCCATGCTTTTCCAGATGTTTACTAAGACAGTTACTTTCAATGAAGGTGTGAGCCATTGTTTTTGGCTTCATTCAAAATCCTGTTTGTCTTATTTGCTAAGCCCGCTTGACCAAGGATATCTGCATTTTACAATCCTGCTCTTTGCAGCTGCTGTTAACCCTTTGTGGGACCTTGCCCTGTATTCTCTCATGTTTCTCTCAGACCAGATATTGCCAGACTTCCATGTTTCAAATGACACATCTTTCCATATTTTCAATAACAGTGGATAATCAGCCATGATCATATTGAATGGTGGAGCAGGCTCGACGGCCGATTGGCCTCCTCTTGCTCCTATTTTCTATGTTTCTATGTAACGCTGTAGCATGGGGAGTGGGTGAGGGTGGTGGGGGGGGGGGGGGGGGGGTGCGGTGTGTGAGGGGTGAGGACTAGAAGGCCAAATATTTAACCATTCAATTGGGACACAGTCGCAGAGGATTGGGGCCAGTCTTTTTGTTCACCAAGGATCTATCCTTGGACCCTTCCCATTTCTTTAAGGCATCATCCAAAACATAGCATCAGTTTTCACAAGAATGCTGATGATTCCTACACTGTCTCTAAATTGTCACACTGCTCTACTGACAACCAATACTGAATGAACAGAAATTTCCTACAACTAAATATCAAGAAGACTGAAACTGCTGGTGCAGCATTCTCCATCCGGGATGCCTAGAAAGTGTTCCGCAATGTGACGGAGAATCGGGCGTTCGGGGGGAAATCAAGATCGGCACCTCAATGCGATGCTCCGCCCCCCCCCCCCCCCCCCTTTGCTGGTCGTACAAACAAGCTGAAGGATACGAACCGGCGGGGGGATGTAAATAAATTCAAATGGGTCTTAAGGACTCATTTGCATCAATTTACTGGGCCCGGCGCCCGATGCTCCGTCTGCCTGCAATTCTCCAGTCCCCACGGGCAGGAATCATGTGAGCGCAGATCATTGTGGTTTTTACCAGCGTGGCCCTGGCGCGGTAGACCTTGCAGAGGATCAAGGGGCCTCTTGGCCCACTGCAATGTCCACCAAGCCAGGACCATGCTGGTAGAGACCATCAGAGAGCCACCCCCCCCCCCCCCCAAACAACGCACTACCTGCCCAGGCTTCTTTTATCAGACCTCCCGCACAGGGAGCACTATAATAGGGACCCCCACAGCGACTCTTCTAATGGGGGCCCCCCATGGACTCCTGTAATAGGGGGAAATCCCCACAGCGACTCCTGTATGAGGGGGAAACCCCACAGAGAGTTAAGTGCATTTAATTTTAGCGCAGCA
This sequence comes from Scyliorhinus torazame, assembly GCF_047496885.1. Classification (NCBI taxonomy): domain Eukaryota; kingdom Metazoa; phylum Chordata; class Chondrichthyes; order Carcharhiniformes; family Scyliorhinidae; genus Scyliorhinus; species Scyliorhinus torazame. The sequence continues at coordinate 316,297,372 of NC_092707.1, read as the reverse complement.
CTTCAACATCCCTCAAGCATAAAGGGGTGTGATTGGAATGCACTAACTCCCTTTGATGTGCTGGATGTTTGTAAACGTTATGATTTCAGCACATGGATTTCCTTATCCATGAAAAACATGAATGGAGCAAGGCTCACAGATGCTTTGTGGAAGCTGTCAATCACAGCCCACAACCCAAAATGAATGAATGACTTGCAGCTAATGGTTCTGAGGAGTTTAAACGCAGGTCACAGCTGGTCTCTTTCCAGGAATGGACACGTGGTGCTTCCAGGTAAGTGTTAAAACTGTAATTTTTTTCACTATCTCAGGTCTGCTCACTAACTTCCAGGCAGGGGTCTTTTTTCTATGTGTTGGGGGATCTGTGGGGGTCCCTCTATTTAGGGAACCCTGTGGGGATTCCCCCTATTTAGGATGTCTCGGGGGGGGGGGGGGGTCACTCTCGTTAGGGGGTCCCTAGTTAGAGGGTCTCAGTGGGGAATTGCTTTAGTTAGGGATTCCTATTGGGGGTCCCTTTAGTTAGGGGCTCCTTGGGAGAGTATCCCCAGTTTGGAGGTCACTGTGGGTGGTTCCTTTCGTTAGGGGAGCCCTGTGCGGGGTTTCTTTATTTAGGGGCTACCTGGAATGGGTCTTCCTTGTTAGGAGGTCTCTGAGGGGGTCTCCCTATTAAGTGGGTCCATGGGGGGGGCTCTGTCAGGGGGTGTGGTGGAGGAGATCTGGTAGGGAAGGAGTGGGCAGGGTGTGCATTCGGTGGTGTGGACCTTGGGGGCAACGCCCTTAAAGAGTTACCCCTTGTCCCACGGTGAGGTCCACCACGTCAGGCACACGTTGGGTGAGACCTGTTGTAAATCCCATGCACGTGATTCCCGGTCCAGAGGACTGGGGCAGGATTCTCCGCATCCCAACTCCGAAATTGCATCTGGCAAGAATCCACTTTTGCGCATGGAATCGGGACCGGCGCCGGTACCCCGATTCTCCAGGCCCCGAAAAGTGGCATAACCGAGAAGTACGCCACGTATCCCCTACCTACGGCCATTGCTGGAGACCTGCACTGCCATTCTCCATCCCCGAACGGCTGAAGCTCCAACGGCCTGAATCTAATATGGTGCCAGCCGTTCGGGACACTCGCGTGCCGGCTGTGGACTCAGTCCACGGCCGCCATGGTCAGGAGTGGGCCGATCGGATGGCAGGGGTGGCCTCATATGGGACCGGGCTATTTCTGGGCAGGCGGTCCGGGTTGGGCGTGCGACTGATCAAGGGCACTATTTGGGAGGTCCAGCTCCGCGTTCTGAGACCGCTGCCTTGCGCATGCGAGGCCTCTGATCCAGAAATGCGGGGGCCCGTATCTGCAGCTAAAGCTGCTAGATTCACAACGGGTCCCTGCTAGCCCCCTGCAGGGCTATGAATAGGAGGTATTTTCACGGCAGTTTTTCTGGCACGAAAGGCCACAGTTTTCACGGAGGTGTGCGGACATAGTCCCTGAAACAGAGAATCCAGTTCCTGGATCGATGGGGTGCCGGTTGGGGGCCGTTGAAAGCGGCCCCCGTGGCGATTCTCCATGCTCGATGGGCTGAATGCCCGCCGAGTCCCACCGGCGTGGTTCAGATGTGGTCACACCTGGCGGGACCTCGGCGTTCTGGCTGCAGGGGCCGTCCTGGTGGGTGGGTGGGCCAGGCAGGCGGCATGTGGCACAGTGGTTAGCACTTCTGCCTACGGCGCTGAGGACCCAGATTTGAATCCCAACCCTGGGTCACTGTCCGTGTGGAGTTTGCACATTCTCCCCGTGTCTGCGTGGGTTTCACCCCCACAACCCAAAGATGTGCAGGTTAGGTGGATTAAGAACAAAGAACAAAGAAAATTACAGCACAGGAACAGGCCCTTCGGCCCTCCCAGCCTGCGCCGATCCAGATCCTTTATCTAAACCTGTCGCCTATTTTCCAAGGATCTACTTCCCTCTGTTCCCCGCCCGTTCATATATCTGTCTAGATGCATCTTAAATGATGCTGTCGTGCCCGCCTCTACCACCTCCGCTGGCAAAGCGTTCCAGGCACCCACCACCCTCTGCGTAAAAAACTTTCCACGCACATCTCCTTTAAACTTTCCCCCTCTCACCATGAAATCGTGACCCCTTGTAATTGACACCCCCACTCTTGGAAAAAGCTTGTTGCTATCCACCCTGTCCATACCTCTCATAATTTTGTAGCCCTCAATCAGGTCCCCCTCAACCTCCATCTTTCCAACGAAAACACTCCTAATCTATTTAACGTTTCTTCATAGCTAGCACCCTCCATACCAGGCAACATCTTGGTGAACCTCCTCTGCACCCTCTCTAAAGCATCCACATCCTTCTGGTAATGTGTCAACCAGAACTGCATGCAGTATTCCAAATGTGGCCTAACCAAAGTCCCATACAACTGTAACATGACCTGCCGGCTCTTGTACTCAATACCCCGTCCGATGAAGGCAAGCATGCTGTATTCCTTCTTGACCACTCTATCGACCTGCGTTGCCACCTTCAGGATACAATGGACCTGATCTCCCAGATCTCTCTGTACATCAATTTTCCCCAGGACTCTTCCATTGACCATATAGTCTGCTCTTGAATTAGATCTTCCAAAATGCATCACCTCGCATTTCTCTGGATTGAACTCCATCTGCCATTTCTCTGCCCAACTCTCCAACCTATCTATATTTTGCTGTATTCTCTGACAGTCCTCCTCGCTATCTGCAACTCCACCAATCGTAGTATCATCTGCAAACTTGCTAATCAGACCACCTATACCTTCGTCCAGATCATTTATGTATATCACAAACAACAGTGGTCCGAGCACGGATCCCTGTGGAACACCACTTTCTCCATTTTGAGACACTCCCTTCCACCACTACTCTCTGTCTCCTGTTGCCCAGCCAGTTCTTTATCCATCTAGCTAGTATACCCTGAACCCCAAACGACTTCACTTTTTCCTTCATCCTGCCATGGGAAACTTTATCAAATGCCTTACTGAAGTCCATGTATATGACATCTACAGCCCTTCCCTCATGAATTAACCTTGTCACTTCCGCAAAGAATTCTATTAGGTTTGTAAGACATGACCTTCCCTGCACAAAACCATGCTGCCTATCACTGATAAGTCTGTTTTCTTCCAAATGTGAATAGATCCTATCCCTCAGTATCTTCTCCAACAGTTTGCCTACCACTGACATCAAGCTCACAGGTCTATAAGTCCCTGGATTATCCCTGCTACCCTTCTTAAACAAAGGGACAACATTAGCAATTCTCCAGTCCTCCGGGACCTCACCTGTGCTCAAGGATGCTGCAAAGATATCTGTTAAGGCCCCAGCTATTTCGTCCCTCGCTTCCCTCAATAACCTGGGATAGATCCCATCTGGACCTGGGGACTTGTCCACCTTAATGCTTTTTAGAATACCCAAAACTTCCCCCTTCCTTATGCCGACTTGACCTAGAGTATTTAAACATCCATCCCTAGCCTCAACATCCGTCATGCCCCTCTCCTTGGTGAATACCAATGCAAAGTACTGATTAAGAATCTCACCCATTTCCTCGGACTCCACGCATAAATTCCCTCTTTTGTCTTTGAGTGGGCCAATCCTTTCTCTAGTTACCCTCTTGCTCCTTATATACGAATAAAAGGCTTTGGGATTTTCCTTAACCCTGTTAGCCAAAGATATTTCATGACCCCTTTTAGCCCTCTTTATTGCGCGTTTGAGATTTGACCTACTTTCCCGATATTCCTCCAAAGCTTCATCAGTTTTAAGTCGCCAGATCTTATGTATGCTTCCTTTTTCATCTTAGCTAGTCTCACAATTCCACCCGTTATCCATGGTTCCCTAATCTTGCCATTTCTATCCCTCATTTTCACAGGGCCATGTCTGTCCTGCACTCTAATGAACCTTTCCTTAAAAGACTCCCACATTTCAAATGTGGATTTTACCCTTAAACAGCTGCTCCCAATCCACATTTGTCCCATTCAATGACACTACATGAGTCCCATTCAATGTTGGGGAAGTTAAAATCTCCCATCACGACCACCCTATTGCTCCTACATTTTTCTATAATCTGTCTACATATTTGTACCTCTACTTCATGCTCGTTTTTGGGAGGCCTGTAGTAAAGTCCCAACAATGTTACTGCACCCTTCCTAATTCTTAGCTCTACCCATATTGCCTCAGTGCTCGAATCCTCCATCGTGCCCTCCTTAATCACAGCTGTGATATCATCACTGACCAGTAATCCAACTCCTCCACCCCTTTTACCTCCCTCTCTATCCCTCCTGAAGCATCTATACCCTGGGATATTTAGTTGCCAGTCTTGCCCTTCCCTCAACCAAGTCTCAGTAATACCAATAACATCATATTCCCAGGTATTATTCCAAGCCCTAAGTTAATCTGCCTTACCTGCTACACTTCTCGCATTGAAACAAATGCATCTCAGACCACCTGTCCCTTTGCGTTCATCACCTCTTCCCTGTCTACTCTTCCCCTTAGTCACATTGAGTTTATTATCTAGTACCTTACTGGCTTTAGTTGCTGCCTCTTTACTGACCTCTAACTTCCTAATCTGGTTCCCATCCCCCTGCCACATTAGTCCCCAACAGTGTTAGCAAAAGCACCCCCGAGGACATTGGTTCCAGTCCTGCCCAGGTGTAGACCATCCAATTTGTAATGGTCCCACCGCCCCCAGAACCAGTTCCAAAGTCCCAAAAATCTGAACCCCTTCCTCCTGCACCATCTCTCAAGCCACGTATTCATTCTGACTATTCTTGAAATTCTACTCTGACTGTCTCATGGCACTGGTAGCAATCCTGAGATTGGCACGCTAAATTGCCCCTTAATTGGAAAAAGAAAATAATTGGGTACTCTAAATGAATTTTAAAAAATCGCGGCAGGCGCCAATATGATGCCACTTTGAAAACGGCGTCAATGAGTTTCACTCCGCATGTACACGAGGCACAGTTTGCACATCATTAGCGGGCCCGACCCGGTATTCTCCAGGACCTCTGCGATTCTCCGCCTCTGATGGGCCAAGTTCCTGACGGCGTGGTCCACTTAAGTTTTTTAAAACCGTGCAACTGGCGTGGCGGCTGCTGAGGGAAAGAGGATACGTAAGGTGTCCAACATCGCCATAGTTTTCTGACAATTGTGCCCCAGGCCAGGGAGTAGTGGGTGGTGGCCAGGAGGTGGGCTGTGGGGTCAGGGTGGACGGGCACTGAACACCAATGCCACAGCTGGCAAGGCAGCAATGCAGCTGCACACATCGCTAACAGCCCACTTTGAACCTGGTGCCTTGGGTTGTATAGGAGCTCCCCCAGGGTGCCCTCTGGCCCCAGCTGCCCCATCAGCTGTGTGGGCGCGCTCCAACGCAACCAGTGCCATCTTTTTGGCCTGGATAAGTGTGTGTAGGGAGTGTAATGTGCACGTGCAGCAGCTTTGTCAGCCTCCCGAGTGTCAATCATAGATCCAGCGCATCCCGCACCATTTTTCATTGGAATCGATTGTGTTCCAGGCGGTACCGGTGCTAGCCCCTCAACAGAATCGGTTCGAGTGCGGCGCCAGTTTTCTGTCGTAAAGGTTCACGGACACTTTGTTGGCGTCAACACTTAGACTCTGAAACAGAGAATCCAGCCCCCGATCCTTGTTTTCAAACACCATTATGATTTCACTCCTTGTTATCCCATCTGCATTTCTCCAACTCTGGTCTCTTTTTTAAAAAAAAAAAAATTTTTTTATTAAGGTTTTCATAAAATATCAGTAACAAAATGAAAAAGGAACCCAACAGGGTTAAGTACAAAACACGGGCAAAATTCTCCGGAAACGGCGCGATGTCCGCCGACTGGCGCCCAAAACGGCGCCAATCAGACGGGCATCGCGCCGCCCCAAAGGTGCGGAATGCTCCGCATCTTTGGGGGCCGAGCCCCAACATTGAGGGGCTAGGCCAAAGCCGGAGGAATTTCTGCCCCGCCAGCTGGCGGAAACGGCCTTTGGTGCCCCGCCAGCTGGCGCGGAAATGACATCTCCGGGCGGCGCATGTGCGGGAGCGTCAGCGGCCGCTGACAGTTTCCCACGCATGCGCAGTGGAGGGAGTCTCTTCCACCTCCGCCATGGTGGAGACCGTGGCGGAGGCGGAAAGGAAAGAGTGCCCCCGATCGCGGGCCAGGCCACCGTGGGGGCACCCCCCGGGGTCAGATCGCCCCGCACCCGAGATGATGCTCCCGCGCATGCGCCGCCCGGAGATGTCATTTCCGCGCCAGCTGGCGGGGCACCAAAGGCCTTTTCCGCCAGCTGGCAGGGCGGAAATTCGTCCGGCGCCGACCTAGCCCCTCAAGGTTGGGGCTCGGCCCCCAAAGATGCGGAGCATTCCGCACCTTTGGGGCGGCGCGATGCCCGTCTGATTTGCGCCGTTTTGGGCGCCAGTCGGCGGACATCGCGCCGTTTCCGGAGAATTTCGCCCCAGCTCTCCCATACCATCCCCACTCAGACCTCCCCATTGTCGTTGGCCTCCAGGTACCTCTCTATGCTTCCTTGGACCCGCTCACTCACCTCCTCGTCCGCCAACAGCCCCACCTCCAAGCGTCACAACGGGCGCTGGTCCCTCTCCTCCCCCAGCTCTAAGTCCACCCAATGCGGGGCGTGATCCGAAATGACTATCGCCGAGTACTCGGTATCCTCTACTCTCGCTATCAGCGCCCTACTCAAAATGAAAAAGTTGATTCGAGAATAAGCCTTATGGACATGTGAGAAGAATGAAAATTCCCTAGCCACCGGCCTTGCAAATCTCCAAGGGTCCACCCCTCCCATTTGGTCCATAAATCCCCTCAACACTCTAGCCGCTGCCGGCTACCTACCCGTCCTCGAGCTGGAGCGATCCAGTGCCGGATCCAACACCGTGTTAAAGTCTCCCCCCATTATCAGGGCCCCCACTTTCAAGTCTGGGATCTGACCCAATATGCGGCGCATAAAACCCGCATCATCCCAGTTCGGGGCATACACATTGACCAGTACCACCCTCTCTCCCTGCAGCTTACCACTTACTATTACATACCTACCGCCATGGTCTGCCACAATGCTCGACGCCTCGAACGACACCTTCTTTCCCACCAAGATCGCCAATCCTCTATTTTTGGCATCCACCCCGAATGAAGCACCTGACCTACCCACCCGTTCCTCAATCTTACCTGGTCTGCCACCTTCAGGTGTGTCTCCTGGAACATGACCACATCTGCCTTCAGCCCCTTCAGGTGCGCGAACACGCGGGCCCGCTTGACCGGCCCGTTCAGTCCCCTTACATTCCAGGTTATCAGCCGGATCAGGGGGCTACCCGGCCCCCTCCCCCGCCGACCAGCCATAACCCCTCCTCGGCCAGCCACGCGCCCGCACCCCACGCCTGGCCCATTCCCCACGGCGGCAGACCCTCGTCTCGACCCCCCCCTCGCTCCAGCTCCCCCTTGACCATAGCAGCAGCAACACGACACCCCCCCCCCCGGCTAGGACCCATCCTAGCTGCTTTACTCCCCCCATTGCACTTCCACAAGTCAGCTGACTCCTCCCATTGTGTGACACACCCTCCTCTTCCATTCCCCATCTGCAGGCTCTCCACCTCCCCCTTCCATCCCAAGCGCGGGAAACAACCCTTGCTTCCCCGCCCTGGCCCCGCCCCCTCCAGTCTTCAGCGCGGGAAAAGGCCCGCGCTTTCCACCTACCCGGCCCCGCCACCTCTGACGCAGCTCCTTTTACAGGCCCATTCCCCTCACCCTGACTCGGGCCTCCCCCTCCCCCGCGGGGCCCCATTTCACTGCCGGCCATCCACCCCTGTTCCATTTGCTTACCCCCCTCCAAGAGGCCCCCGACCAACCCAACCAAAACAGTGCCCAACTCGCCCTAACCACCCTCACCGAACCAGAAACAAAAGAACAAGAGCAAAGGACCCCCCCCTCAAAAAGTAACATATCAACCGCAATCCCCAAACGCCCATCCCGAACCTCAATCTATGTCCAACTTCTCGGCCTGAACAAAGGCCCACGCCTCCTCTGGAAACTCAAAATAATGGTGCCAGTCCTTGTAGGTGACCCACAATCGCGCCGGCTGCAACATGCCAAACTTCACCCCCTTCCTGTGCAGCAGCGCCTTTGCTCGATTGTATCCGGCCCTCCTCTTCGCCACCTCCGCATTCCAGTCCTGGTATATTCAAACCTCCGCGTTCTCCACCTGCTGTTCCTCTCCTTCTTGGCCCACCTGAGCACACACTCCCAATCAGCGAACTGATGAAACCGCACCAGCACCGCCCGCGGAGGCTCCTTAGCCTTGGGCCTCCTCGCCAGCACTCTACGGGCCCCTTACTGCTCCAGGGGCCCCTGGAAGGACCCCACTCCCATCAGCGAGTTCAACATGGTGACCACATAGGGCCTCGCGGATCGCCATCCCCTGGGCCGTCTGTGTCTCCAGCAGCTTATTGATAGAAGCCTTCATCGGCTCAAGCAGGTCCACTTTCATCTCCTTGAAGCAGCGCTGGATAACCTCCTGTTGCTCCTGCGCCCACTGCATCCACGCTGCCTGGTCCCCGCCTGCCGCCATTTTGTTCTTCTTCCCTCGCACCTTCTTCGGGTCCACCACCACTTAGCTCTGCATAGCCGCAACCGGAAGTCCCAACTCTGGTCTCTTGAGCATCCCACATTTTCTTTTCTCTGCGATTGGCAGTCCTGCTTTTTGCTGCTTCATCTGTGCTATCTGCTACCAATGCCTTGCACTCTGGAACTCTTGTCACCCCTCTACCTCTTGTTCCTTCTTAAAACATTCCTCTTTGAATAAGCTTTTGGTCATCAGACATAGCTCCTTATGAGGTTTGTTGTCCAATTTTGTTTGACAATGCTCCTTTGAAGCATAATGAGACATTTTATTACATTAAAGGTGCTACATAAATGCTAGTGGTTGTCGTTGACAATGTCAACCTTGGGCCTTTGATTTTAGTTCAAAAGACAGCAAACAATTTTTGAGGATTTAATGTAATTTGCTTTTTATATATAAACTTGGAAACTGCAAATCAAATGAACCTTTGATCTTTTATGAGGTACCTTTTTGTTGATTTTCAAAATGTATATTTATTAAAGACTACATAAGTTGGCTGACTTACTAATTGTGCACTTAAGGCTTTAAGGCAGGAACTTCAATGTAGAAAGCAAATAACTTTGGGAAAGTGGGAGAAGAATGTTTGACAGCTCAAAATGGGTCATGGAAGGGTCAGTGTAAGGCTGTTCAGCAGAAATGCAGTGGAGGATGTCTGATTATCTAAAAAATGTCAGAGTGAGCTTGGATCTCATAATGTTGGGTTTGCTCCCCTAGGTGACGAGAATACCTTTGACACTGACCCCAACCATGAGTGTGCCAGAAAGTCAATACTACAAGATTCTACCACTATTCCATTACCAGGACTTCACCTGCTAAGAACACAGCTGATTGTAAACATCGGGTTACTCCAAATTCCAAAAGGGAAACTTGAAATAACTGCCCTCAACTGTAGTTTGCAATTTGATATAATGTAAGGAAAGGTTTAAAATCCAGAGAATGATGTCCTCGACATTTTGTGATGATTAAAGATAAAATAAATGTTTTTTGAGCAATAAAATAAACAACAATACAATAAGCTAGAAGTACCCCTAACTAAGATGGCTATACACAGTATCACTAATTTTATCCAGTTCCAGACAACCTTCAGAGCTAATTCTCCCTGAACATTCCACAATATCTTATAGATTTTAAAACCTAAATTTTATAAATCCAGTAACAGTTACCACACCAGGCAGTTATATCTCTTTGGGGTTTGTTTCTGAGGTAAAACAAACAACGAGCATTTAAAGACAGTTTTTTCACAGACACCGATTGCTGAGAGTTAAACAACTATTCTAGCTGTGGCTCATGTCTGAAACAGCTACTTACATATGCTTAATGATCGCCTGATATACAGTCTTCCTCTTTTGATGTCCCTTCTCTGAGCAAACCTCTTCAGAAGTCAAACATAATTACCTTCATTTCTTGAGGCTAGCTTTTAGAGTGTAGATGCAAAGTACATTCACTTTATGACCCGGTCTTCACACATTGTCTCTCCTTTGAACCTTAAACACCTTATTCAAAAATCCTCATGTTCTGTTGTTCATTGTGGCCAATTTACCTTAAGTAAACATCTGTTTGCAGTGATCCTATGCTCATAAACATATCAAAAGCACTAATTCCATTAACATAACCAAACTGTCCCCACCTTAAGCATCTTACATTATCCCATAGTTAAAAAATATCTAATCAGAGAAAATATTCCAACTTACTGGATTTCCCTGATATTTTCATGTCATCACTATTTTTCCTGACACACCACACGATCATAATCCTTCCCTGTACTCACAAGTCCTTAGACTATTTCCCCACTATTCCCATACAACAGGACCTCCTTCCTCCACATTCATAAATCCAAAGAACCAGCCCTGTTGCCAGCCTGATTAAAAAAGGAACAACATAGTTGGGGCCCCAACTTGAAAAACATTGGCTGGAATGATTCTGGCCACTTCTGACATGTCGTCAGCGCTCCCTGACTGGCAGCCTTGAATACGTACTAATTTGGCCCACAACCTGCTGCATCTGAGCTGGTGGTTGTGGGTGTCAGATCAGGTGTGGGTGCCCCTTTGTCAGAGGTCTGGTGTACAAATAGTTGTTTTGTAGTACAAAACTTGAGTATTGCTAAAATACAACCCTAGTTTGTTGATAAAATGTAATAATAATTTGCAACAAATTTGCATTATGATTTATTCAGGTTAGTTTTTTCACAATTAAACCATGGGAGAGGGTGGGGGGGGGAGGGGGTTGTGTGTTCACACTCTTACACAGACACATAAAGGGGGATAGAAAAAGACGAAGATTTACAACTATGAGCAGTAAACAAACCACAGAAATGAGTATTAATTCATGTGATTTGCAGAGTCTGAGAAGTCAAAGTCCAGAGGGTGTTTCCTTTGTGGTAGAATTCATCCAGATGAGTTCCTGGATGGAGACAGCAACACAACAATATCCTTGAAATCAACGTTGCAGCACAATGGCTTTTCTGTGCTTAGACCTCTTGGAGGCAATGATCAGAGATGTTTAAAATCAACCAGGCTTTGAAGAGTTGACATGGTAGCTGGTTGCTTGGAACACTTTCCAGTTGGGTCCAAGTGTTTCTCAGTTCCCAAAGGAATACAGAGATTTCAAAATGGTCACTCAAGTCATGCAACCTTCTTTCTCCAAAACTGTGTCAAAATAAATGTTTATCAATTGTCTGGAACTGGCTTTTGGTTTCAGGACTGATGTTGTCCCAGCCATTAACGTTGAAACAGTTATCATCGATATTGAGGTCCTTGTGTTGGGAATCCATTGTCTAGGCAGACCCTCTGACTCTTCTAGAAGGGTAAGCTTATTCAGAGGCGATTGATGTCCATTGTCCCCTCGGTGATCCCTTTTTGAAATGTAGTTGGACAGTTGCAGGTGTGAAATAGGTTTGTTAACAACTCTGCAGGCATGAGTTTCAATCTGTGAATCCACTTTTGTGGTTATAATGGACGGGATTCAGGGCAGCATGGTGGGGTAATGGGTTAGCCCTGCTGCCTCCCAGCTCTGGGTCACTGACCGTGTGGAGTTTGCACATTCTCCCCGTGTTTGCGTGGGTTTCGCCCCCAAAGCCCAAGGATGTGCACGCTAGGTGGATTGGCCACGCTACATTGCCCCTTAATTGGAAAAGAAATAATTGGGTACTCTGAATTTATTTTTAAAAAATTAATGGACGGGATTCTCCGATCCTGAGGCTAAATGTTGACGCCGTCGTAAATGCCGGAGCATTTTATGACAGCGTCATCTGGCCCCTAGGATCAGCGATCCTGCCAGCATGGCACTGGAGAGCCTCACGCTGCTCTAGCTGCCGAAACGGGCATCAGCACGGGCGCCGCAGGTTCGCGCATGCGCGCCTGGTTGGGGGACGGGGGAATGCAACCCCCTCGCGAGTTTGTGCATGTTTGTGGGTTGCCGACTCCGCCCCGGCCCCAACGCAACATGGCAGAGACCTACAGGGGCACGGCCCGGAGGAACATAGGCCCCCACCGGGATAAGCCCGCCCGCCGATCGGTAGGCCCCGATCGCGAGCCAGGCCACCGTGGGGGCCCCCCGGAGTTGGATTCCCCCCTCCCCCCACCAGGCCGCTCCCCACAGCATGGATGCCGAGGTCCCGCCAGGTAGGACCACACGAGGACGACACCAGCGGGACTCGGCCGAACTCTGCGGGCACTCGGCCCATTGTGCGGGGAGAATCACCGGGGTGGGCCGCGTTGAGCGACCCCCAGCCGGCGCTGCATCATT